>NC_056745.1:88459932-88587432 GCF_019279795.1 Protopterus annectens | reverse complement strand
TTTCTCCAGTGCCTACATTCATTTCAAGGCTTATCCTTCTCTGTTATTTTCTCAGAAAGGATGCAGCACTGTAATCGATATTAGCAAGGGGCTGTGACTTGAGAGACTTCAGTTTCATGATATTGAATGACAGAAAGACCAGTATCTGGCTTAACCAAGCACCAGTAGAGCTCACGACTTGTGTAGCTTTCTACATGGGTTAAGAACATAAGTAAGAAGTCTCATGAAATACTGCTGACTTGGACCAGTAATAGTACCTCCATTCCTACTGTTTCAAAGGCATTTTGGGATTTTCAGCATTCACACTGCCTCAGTGGCAAATGGGTTCTGTGCATGCACAAGCACCTACACTGGTAGCTTTCCAGAGGTCAAAATCCTCTTCTCAGACTCTCTGTGATACGTTGGTTAAGCCCCTCCAATGTAATACTCGTCACAGAACGTCAGTTATTCAGTCTTTTGTGCTAGCTGTAGAACTCACAGTTGAATTTCCACAGCTGCCTGCATTGGTGAATTACAGCTTCCAACTCTAATAAGATCTCTTTGGAAACCTCCATTCCTCTTTATTATTTATATACTTTTGTTTTCTTTCCGTTATATTTTAAACAAACAATATATGCATGTTATCTTTTATTTTAATACACTTGATATTTAATACTGCTGTTAGTTCCTCTAGGAATTTTAATTTACTTCTGTTTGTATGCTTAATATTGCTTTTAAGCAGTTGTGGAGCTTTTTTAAAAGTATTTTATGACTTGTATTTGAAAGCTGAAGTTCAGTGGTGTCAGTTTAACACTAGAGACTGTCTCTTGGCAGGGTGCCTGGAGACCTGTTTTTCTGTTTATCTGTTTCATTTTGAAGTTCTGACAGGAAAATACTACATTTTTCTCTCGTTTCCTTGTTTCTTCATTGTCATGTTTACTGCTGGTTTAGCACTGCTATAGACATTTTTTTGTTAAATCACGTTTTTACCGCAAATTACTTTACTTGTATTTTCTGTGGAGATGTTTTCATTTCTCACAAGGGAATCTGTAAGTAAAAGCTTATTTATCTTGTGTTAAAAAGTTTCTGTTTGATTTAAGGGCATGTATTTGATATTTTGCCACTATTTGGATAAGTGAATTGTACTTGGTACTGTGACTGTGTGTGTTTTTTACTACACTGTGCAGATTGTAGAACAAGGCTTAGCATAATTTAAACGGTTTCTGCTTTTTGGGGGGCAGTTTAGCCCTTTTTGTTGTGTGGGAACATAGCTTATATTTTCTATTATTGCTGTCCTTAGTCAGCCCTTAATGGAGTTAGTGTATTATTCTGGCTGGTGTTTTTTCTCCTGATTTGATACAGCTGCTCCCCACCGCACCCCCATCAAATCTAGTTCCAACTAAAAAGAAAAAAACTAAACAAAAACATGCCTCGGCCTATGGTTTGTGAATCTGTTGTTGCCTTAAGCAGGCCCATGGGCCACTTACCTGTTTCCCCTTCACCCTGTGGTGTGAGCCTGCAGCACTACATAGTGCAGGGGTCAGACACATCCTCCGGGGCTGTTCCAGTACCTAGGTCAGGTACGGGAGAACCAAACTCTTTAGGTGTAGGAGAGCTTCAGGGTAAGAGACCCCTAGTAGACATAATACTCTCTCCCTACATATTTTGTCCTGTAGTGTAGTTTATAGTAAGAAGAAACAGAAACTTCACCAGGTGACAAGCAGTCACATTATTACCATGTACAAAAATAAACCAGCTGGCCACAGATTTCTCAAAAGTATACAATTTAATGAACCACAATAAAAGCCTCCTTGAAGGGTTCTGAGCCAAGGAGCTAGAGGTTTTTATTGTGGTGCCAGTTGGTTGTTTTTATCTACATTTACCATTTCTGTTGTTGTGGTTTATTGCCATGTATAAGGCTAATGTATTTTTTTAGCTAAGAGTGTTTTATGGTCAGCTAATCTTGGAGACTGTCGTAGAATCATAGGAGGTTACTAAGCTAATGGCCCTGGGGCCCTAACAAGCCTAGCCAAGAGTTTATCCCCCAAAAAAGAAACCTTTGTCAGCACTATGTGCCTATTCCAAATGACTATAGAGCTACCTTCACTAGATATCAGTCTAACACAAGAGATTTTGATGGTGACCCTGATGCAAAGAATAGTGAACACTCTGAGTCCATCCAAACGGATTCTTTGGAAGGTTAACCAGTTACAAAATCCAACAGAGTGTTCATCTTTCCACAGATGCTAGTTAGGTTTACAGATGTAGTTGACTGAAAGCAATCTGGAGCTATGCCAGAAACTGACCAAGTTTATGATTGTGTAGAGCATGAGGTTCCAAATGTTTTGGCTGTTCCCTTACCAGCCTTAGAAAATCTCTATAAAACTGCATGTAAAACCCCTTTGATTAGTGAACCAGTTCCTAAAAAAGATAAGATGAAATAGAAGGTACACTCTGATCTTCCAGCTCTCTTTGCTTCTTTGTTAGTTGACACAGCTGCAGTTTCTCCAGCTGCCAACTCTAACAAGAGAGCTTTGGCTTCTTCTAACCCTACACCACCAGATTAAATTGGCAAGTGGTTATAATCTCAGGGGGAAAAAGTGTCTCACTCTAGTAATCTAGTCTCTAGAATTTTAAATTATCAGGACTGCTTGTGGAATAATTATTTTACAATGTGCTTACAGTTTGGATGACTTTGTTGTATCTTTACCTGCTGAACAGAAGTGTTATATGAATGAGATTGTTTCTAATGTGAATCAGATTTCACACATGTTTTGAGGAGTGTCTTGGAAGGCGTGGACACCGTTTCTAAAAATGCAGTTACTTCTGTTGTGTTGAGAAGGTTTCCTTGATTACATAACCAAATTCTTTTTTTAGGATTTAAAAAAAAATTAGATTTTGAATGCTCCTTTAAGTTCCGAATTGATGTTTGGTCCTGCTGCTACCCAGATTGTCAAACAATGGGATGATGGAGGTAAATTGAAGCATGGGTTATATGCAATGCGTCATATTCCCAAGTTCTCCCCTAGCAAGACAACCAACTTCAAAGGGTAGAACAAACAAAAATCCCAGCCCGACAAGATGCGGGGTACCAAGAGGAAATGGCAAAAGGATAATGCTTCCAAACCAAATAAAAGGAGATGTTCATCACATTGATCACTGCTGCAGTGGCCTTAGCTATATGGGTTATATTCTGGCAAGGATATAACAGGCAGTTTCCAAAGTTTTGGAGCGCCTTCCCTTCACTCATACCATTAGGGAGCTTGAGCTGAGCTACCTAACACAAAGATTTGAGTGCTAAGCCTTTCAGAGCTTTCATGCTGCCAAAGAGAGTGCCCCTCTGCTGGCTTTCATGGATCAATGGTCAGCTTGTGCTACTCATTTGCTGGCAGATAAGTTCCCTTTAAACTTTCCTCACTTTAAATTTATAATGTAAATGTACTTTCTTGGTTAACTTTCTTGATTAGGAAAGTTGTTTTACATCCAGGAGTCTGTTTTAATGGACTGTCATGAGACTTAACTATACTTTTAAAGTGGAGTGCAGTCTTTTCCTGTCAGTTTTAAAAGTAGTTGAAAACCATTTTTTTCAGTATAAACAAAATGTGTTTATTTTACTTTTGGGGGCTGGCAAAGTGTATTAAAGGGACTTTTAAGAACTTTAAAATTTTAAACAGCTTATGCTGCATGTTTTCCTCTGGGAAAGAGGCACCATTTTTGGCTTGACCATTGAACAAACTACTGCTCCCAAGGTCAGTCTTTCAGCCACAAAAAGAAAAAAAGTTATGCAAACAAACTTTGACACCACAGCAGGCTAGCAATTTACCTCAGGTGCAGATGGGTGACTCTGCTGTGGCCAGTGTGGGTTCTTCAGACCACTCATCTTTTACCCCTGATCCCTCTGGTGTAGCACCTACAACCACTATCGACCAGGGGTTTGCCACATCCCCTCCTTACATAGAACAAAGGATTTCAGGAAATCTGATCAGCTTTTCCTTGCTTTTTCAAAGGCCAAATGTGGTTATGGAGAATCTAAAGTAACTCTATGCAGGTGGCTTTCTGACTGCATAATTCTTTATCTACAACCATTTTGGGTAGACCTTACAAGGCAGACTGAAGGCACATTCTACCAAGAGAGGTAACGTACCTCTACTACTGTGCTGGGTAGGTTACTAATTGATGAGCTTTGTGCTGCAGCTACTTGGTCTAATGTCCACACCTTTGTATCACTCTACAAGCTAGGTGTACAGTCAAGAGCCAGCGCGTCCTTTGTCTCTACCATTCTCAGGAATATCCATCCATGATTCCACCCAGGTGTTTTGTTAGCTTGGAAATCTGACCCAAATATTGAATTGGATGAAAACAGACTACATCGGATATGAAAGGTATGTACTTACCATAACCCTAGATCAGTGTTGTCTTGTTTTCATCTGGTTCAACATCCTTCCCACCATCCCTCAGCCTAAATAGTCATTGCAGACCCTGGTTTAATGGTTGGACCTGACCAGGGGCCTTCACTGCACAGCATTTTCTTTGTTCTCTGTTCCAGTTTCACTATTTTTCACAATTTTATTCAAGTGATTCTACATAGTTTTTGTACAGGATGATGTATTATGTCTTTAAGTACACGAAATCAATCTGAGGTACTCTGAGGAATGAATGGAATTATGTGTAGGGAAGGAGTCAGAGCCCTTGATCCAAGCTTCTTAAAAAGTGTCAAGGTCAGATCCGGTCAGATCCAATAATCCAAAGTTTGAAATGAACAAAAACAAAACAACACAGATCTAGCATTATGGTAAGTACATAACTTTCGTTTACTCCTACTGCTAAATACTTAGTTAATTCCAATCCTATGCTTTCTGGCAACTATGGGAAAATAATTGATACATATGGGGATTTTTTTATTGTCAGGCTCATATATTAAACTTTATTCTGACTAATTGTGAAAGTATGAGGAACATTATTTCTGCAGTTCTTGGGAGGAAAAATCTTCTTTAAATGGTTTAGTTTGTTCCATCTTATAGTTTTCATGATTTAAAGCATGCTTATGACTCTGTTGATACTTCTTCCAGTGCTAAGGCTACTGGTACTGTTTTGAGGAGGTTTGCCTAGCTACATTCTCAGAACTTCCCAGATGATGTGAAAATTAAATTTGAAATTTGTCTTTGTACAGAGATTTAGTTTTTGTTCCCTCTACTGCAAAGGCTATAAAAAGTGTGATAAGAGGGGTAAGCTAACACAGGGAATCTCTCAAGATTTTCAGCCCTCCTTCTCCAAGTTTTCTAAGGGATATCTAACCCCTCATCCACTTTTGGCAAGAACAAAATAAACTGTCTCAGCAAAATGCTGGTAAACAGACATTTGAAATGAAATGGCAAGGGGGTTCTGAAAAGAATACAGTGACCCACCAAAATCAAATACTGTCTAAGTATGACTGTTTAAGGGACTTTGCCCTCCCTTCCCACACTGGTAGTCCATTTTCCTTCCCAGAAAGTCTGAATCTCAACTTCTGTCTTTGGCAACAGATAATTTCAGACAAATTGGTTCTGAAGATCATTCACCAAGTTTACATATGGCAGTGGGAGGAACTTCGTCCTTTCCAAGGGGTAATTTATCATCCACCAGACCAGACTCTTATTTCCCCCTGTCCTTCAACACATGTTGTCTCAGGGAGTAATAGATCCAGTTCCTCCTTCACAGTTTTGGAAAGATTTTTATTCAAGGATGTTTTTGATGCCAAATAAGGAAAGTGGGTCTTTCTTTCCTAAACCTGTTTGTGATAGTGTCCAAGTTCAAAATGCTGTCACTTCACAACCTCTTACCTCTTCTTCCTCATTTAAGTTTCCTGGTAACACTAAGCCATTGAGGTGGCATAGGGAGATAAAGCCCTGACTATGGTCCAGGTGACTTGGGTTCGATTAGTGGCTTAGAAGACTAAATGAGTAACAGGGACGGATGGGCAGAGCCATCCCAGGGTGGGTGGGTGGTCAGTCCTGTGGTTGTCCACGGTGCCAATCTCTGGTGGAGGCTGCAGACACCACATTGTAGACATGCCTAAAGAGGGGAAGAGAGTAGATGCATGGCTAAGCTGCTGCGGAGGTGGGTGATATGCCACATATCTCCATTGCATGCCCACCTCCCAGGTATACCATTGGAACTGCAGGGGTTGGGAGGAGATGGTAGGTCACAAGTTACAGACCCCCCTCCCCTGACTGAAGCTCAGATGTGCCAAGCCCTCAGTGTCCTCATTCCATGACCAGCCCAGCATATGGGATCAATTCCAGGGAGGGGGCCGGCAAAGAAAATAGCTGATAGACCTGGCTTGGGAAGGTGCTGGGGAACCAGGCCAGGAAACTTGGTGGAAAGATCTCTTACACAAGCTGGGATTCCAAGAAAACATTAAAATCTTTTTTTGACTCCATCACACAGGATTGTGTTCCTGAGGTATCTCCTAGACACCTCATTTCAAAGAGTTTTTTTCCAGAGGAAAAAATCTAGATCTATTTTATTTAACAGTATTTTAAGAGGAGGAGCAATACCAATATCCTGGAAGAAAGCAGCGGTAGCTGTACTACCTAAAGAGGGTAAAGGTCCATAAACCATGATTATAAAGTGTTTATGTCTATAATGGCTAAAAGAGTGGCAAGAGTCATGCCTGATTTCAAAATTGATAGATATGGATCATTTTGCTTTTGTGGAGGGGAGGCAAACATTTGACAACATTAACAGAACATTGATGATCCAGAGGAAAGCAGAATGTAAGAAAATATCATTGTTATTGGTGGATCTTGATGCAGAGAAAGCATTTGACAGAGTAAGCTGGGACTTTATGATCAGGGTAATGGAAGCATTTACATTTCCTGAAAAAATTATAAGGTTGATTAGGAAGATGTATGAGGGGAGTCCTCTCTGATAATTTTTGGTTGAGCAGAGGAACCAGGCAGGGGTGCCCTATTTCCCCTTTGTTATTTGCAGTATATTTAGAACCATTGGCAAAGAAAATAAGGGACTCAGAAATTCAAGGATATAATTGGTATGGTAGTGAAGAAAAGCTGGCTTTGTTTGCAGATGATATTATTTTATACCCGACAAAACTAGAAAGGGACATACAGTGTTGTGTATCATTTTGAGACAGTTTCATATCTTCTTGAGATACAAAATTAATGAAGCTAAAGCAAAGGCAATAGCGGTAAATTAGGTACCCACACATGAACTGGTTCAGTAATATCCATATTTATGGGGCATGATAAAATGAAGTATTCAGGAGTATTGATTAAAAAATATTCTGGTGTGGCATCTAAGGATATGTGGGAAAAGACTAAACAAAAGCTAATACAAACACTAAGAAAATGGTGGATCTGTTATATGCATATGGATAGTAAGATACAAGCAGTTAAAATGTTTTTAGTCCCTTCAGTCTTACACACAGGTCAGGCATATTTTTATCAACCAGAGAAGTTGTGGATAGAAATTAGTAAAGAGATGAAGGATTTCATGTGGGAAGGGAAGATGGCAAGAGTCAATAGGATAATCTTATTCTTCCTACAGAATAGGGCAGATAGGGATTACCAATTTGAAGGGGTATTTCAGAGCAACACAGTTAAGGCTCCTATGCAAAGCACAAGCAGAAAACTATAATTCAAAGTGAAAACAGATGAAGATGAAACAGGGGGGAAGTTCAAGAAATAAGGAGAGACTGGGACTTTGGATGCAGACCTTTAAGGAGAATGACAATAATCATACAGAATATTGTATTCATAAAGTAGCAGAAAGTATTCTAAGAACTAAGCCAACACGGGACTGGAGAAAGGAGATTCTGCCGATAGGGATGACTGCAATTAGGGATAGAGACAATAAGCAAGAGGGGGGCTGGAATTTATTGGAGAAAACTGGCAAATGAACCAAGGTATTGGGAGCAAATAATTAGAGGGGAAAAGGTAATAGAATGGGAAGACGCCAATAATTTATTTGCACTGCAGGTTAGAGACTGATTTCCCTATCAAGGCTTGATATCAGAGTATTTATTTGCATTTATTTATCAGGGTAGTCCACTGGGCCATTATGAGCTCATTTTCAGTGGAGGCCCAGGAAGGAAAGCTCCAAAATAACAAGAACATAGAGGTGTATACATATAAAGTGAGTGACTTTCAAGAATATGTACAACAAACGTAACATAGTTAACAATCAGTTGAATTACTGGTAAAATAGCAAATTGACAAAAATAAAGAACAGCAAAGATAAATAGATTGACATTACATAGATTATTCTGGCATTAGAATAGCAAGGCTTTAACCTGGCATTATTACATAGTACATATTAAACATCAATAGCAGCATTAAGCAAAGGTAGTTAGGTTTTGAGAGGTGAAGACAAGGTGCAGGTGCAATTCAGGATAGAAGATAGGTAGTCTGTTAGAGAAGTTTTGAAAGAGGCAAGATTCTGCATATTTCTAATAGTTAATGGTAGGGCATTCCAATCTTTGGTTAGAGAACTAGAGTATAGAAGCTAGCCGGCTGGTAGATTTGGTTTGTGTATCAGCAAAAGGTGCTGATTCTCAGATCTGAGAGGCCTCCTTGGATGGTACTAACTAAATAAGCTAAGAGCAGGACAGTCTAATGGTTTAATGATTATTTTGTGTGCAGTTGTTAATTGTAGGTAGGAGAGGTAGTGTGATAGTGGTAGCCAGTGCAGAGAGTGAAGAGCAATACAGCGGTGGGTAGAATGTTTGGCGTTTGTAGCAAACTTGGCGATTTTGTTATAACATATCTCAAGTTTACCTTTTAGGGATGATTAGAGGTTAGTAAGTAGAGGAGCACCTTATACAAGAGAGGGTAATAACTAAGTGGAAATTAGGACCCATTTTGTGGTGGGGCTAAGGAAGTCTTTATGCCTATAGAGGATTCCTAGCCTTTGGTGAGTTTTGTTGATGCTATGATGTATGTGTAAGTCAAATTTCAGGTGTTCGTCTATAATTACTCCTAATAGGTTTGTATGGCTAAAAATCTCAATTGATGTGTTACTTTGAGAAGGTACATATAGTGAATTGGTTTAGCTTAAGGGGAGGTGTCTTCCTATGGGTGAATAGCATGAGCTTGGTTTGGTTTGGGTTAAGGGATAGGCGATTATTATGCATCCAGGTCTCAGTGGCGGTAAAGGCCAATTGAGTTATTTGTTGTAGATCAGATATGGAATTAGCGGAGCATATAATAGTCAAGTCATCTGCATATTGAATAAGACATCCTTGACCTAGTGAAGAGTGAAACCTATTAATGAGCCTTGGGGGACTTCAGTAGAGGTGTTAAGATATGGATAGTGATAATGTTGCCATTTAACACCCTGTTGTCTATCTGCTAAGTAGCTTGAGAACCAGTTGAGAGAGGAGGGGAAAAGGCTGGTCTTAAAGAGTTGGGTTAAAAGTAAGGGGTGAGAGACAGTGTCAAATGGTTTTTGAGAGGTCTAGTAATAGGGAGGAGACAGTTTTACCAGTGTCTCCAGCTCTATTAATTGTGTCCATAAAAGATAAGAGAGCAGTTGTGGTGCTATGGCCTGCCCTAAATCCATGTTGCGTGAGATAGGATTTGGTTGTGAAGTAGAAAGTTTAGAATTTGAATATGTATACATTTCCCTAGATCTTTCAGATAGGAGAGAGAATGGCTATTGATCTGAAGTTTGAGATATCAGCATTGTTGCCACCTTTATGAAGAGAAAGAATAAATGATTTTTTCAGATTTCAGGGACATAAGATTCTTGGGTGGATCTATTTAGAAGTATGCCTATAGGGCAGGCAATAGCATCGGCTGCTAGTTTTAGGAATTGTGTGGGTAGATCATCAGGAGCGTCAGAGCAAGGTTTGAGCTTGAGAAGTAGTCTTTTATTGTGGCAGTTGGAATGGGTTTAAAATAGAACATGGGTGTAGAATGGGTAGTGGACTTGTGAGAATAATGGGAGGGTGTACTGGAAAGGGAGCAAGAGGACAGTTTTGTTGGAGTTGTAGGGTTTGTGTTGTTGTGTGCGTGGGGAAAATTAGCAGTGATGTGTGCTATAGTGTCTATAAAATGAGAAAGAAAGACAGTGGCTATTTCTTGAGAAGTTTTGTCAGGATGTGGACATGGGTTGCACTTTGTGCCTGGATTTAGTAGTGATGTAATGGAATTCCAGAATTTTGGGGGGTTTAGTGTATGTCGTATGGTCATTCTGAAGTTTTAGATAATGTTCTTTTTTATCTTTGTTAACTAGTCTTTTGACCTGGTCTCAAAGTTGTTTAAATTTCAGCAGGTCTGGAGAGTTTTTATTTGTTAGCCATTGCTTCCAAATTTTGTCTCTGTCTTTCATAAGTTCCTTAGCTGTCTTAGTCAGCCAAGTTGCATGGTGTGTTTTGATCTACTTTAGACAAAGATGAGCAAGGCTGTTCAGTTTATGTTTAGTGTATGTAGAAATATTGAGTTGAAGTTGTCAGCTGCATCATGTAGAAGGAGGGTTTTTAGTTTGCACCCGTTAATCTTTTTTAGAGTATCTATGAAGATCAATGGGTTCCGGTCCATCATTAGTTTATACTGATGGGGTAGCTCAGTGAACAAAGGTTGGGAGGTAGACACTGAGGGTGTTTGGGACTGTACCGGCAGAAGATATTTTATTTGGGTCAGTGACCAGAATCCAATCTGCTCAGATGCTCTGTCCCATTAAAAACTGCTTCAGGGTCCCGTTGAAGTGCGTACAGGAAGATTGCAGGAAGTTTTAGCTCAGCTTGAGGGAGGGGAGCACACATGTAGTGAGTATTGCTGTTAGGGACATGACAAGCACACAACAAGGGGTGCAGGCAGCTTCCACTAGCTGCAGTAGAGTTTGTAAAAGTACAGGCAAAGAGAAAGAAATAGGAGGGTCCTGAATGAAAGACCAGCACTGGTCATACCTTTCAACCTCTTAGAGCAGTGATGGCGAACATATGACACACTTGTCAAAGGTGACAAGCCACAATGTTTTGGGTGACACACCAGCGTTCACCAACACCTGAGTTACCAAAGAAACTAAATGAATAAAAAATACAAGAAATATGTGACCCTGCACTTATCTATTAAAACTCAGCAACAAAAAATTCATTAATTTAAGTTAATCAAATCAAATGCAATATGTTCAATATTTTTTTCAGTTCAATTCAAAATTACTATTAAAAGTAGGGTAATTTTTGGGTGCACTATTTTAAGCCCAATTATCAGTGTACATCTCGTTTTCTCTATTGTAAGTCACTGATTTTTCTTTTACTTTTATAATACACAGCATCACACATGATTGGACTGCATCTTTTTTAAATAAATGAATATGTAAAGAATTGTTTCAAAGAATTGTTTCTCTTTTGTTTGGGAGGGGGAGTGACATGCCAGCAGAGTCAGGATAGGCATTTTCTAAATTTTTGACACGCCTAGCTCAAAAGGTTCGCCATCACTGTCTTAGAGCAAGTAATCTGGATAAAGCCATCAATGCAAGTGGGACAGAGGCCCAAAAATGGGGAAAATTTTTAAATATTGCTCTTACAAAATTAGAAAGTTTATAGAATAACAGGTTTTGTATTAGTGTGAATTTTCTGAATGTTAGGAAGTCTGAAACTCAAATGTCTGGCATTATTTTCTAACTTCAGTCTTTAAAGGTTTACCAGTAATCTGCCAGAAAAACACTTTTTTTTGATAAATGGGCCTAAAATATGAGGCAAAAATGTAGACATTCTGCAAAAATCTGTACAGTTGAGAGGTATGGTGCCACTGGTAGAGTTTTTAGTAAAATCTAGAACAGAAGCTGCCATTAAAAAAGGAATAATTAGTAGAGCGTATAAAATATTGCATGATAAATATAAGAATCAATCAGAGGAGCTTAGAAAGGATTGGGAAGACAGACTGGATAAGCAATTCAAAAATAAACTATGGGGGATATATGTAGGTTTCCCAAATATGCAACAAAATCTAGATTTAAGATTTTTGCTTGGAAATGTTTACATAGATATTTTTATACCCCAAGTAGACTCCAAAGAATTTTTCCTGAGGTAGACAGCAAATGTTGGAGGTGTGATGGGGAAGAAAGAGGTAATTGGGAACATATTTTCTGGGAGTGTAATGTGTTGACAGACTTTAATGATTAAGAAAAAATGAGCCAGCAAACTGCATGCTGTAGAAATATAACAAAGTATATTTAATAAATCTCACATAGTATCAAAAGACTGCAGTGGTGGTGCTGCGGTAGCGTTGTCGCCTCACAGTAAGATGTTATCCTGTTTGATTCTCAGCTAGAGCGTCTTCTGTGTGGAGACGTGTGAATGGGCGTACCTTCGTTGAAGGTTGTGCGTTAGAGCTGGCAACTCGGCACGTAAAAATCTACTGCCAATCATTAGCGGATCGGAGTTCCGCTGTGGCGACCCCTAACCGGGAAAAGCCGAAAGACACAACAACAACATAGTAACAAAAGAACAAAAAAAAACAGACCGGTTTCGGCCAGAATAATTACATAGACTTCATCAGTGTTAAAAGACAAGTTCCATCATTTGCTCCTTTTATACAGTACATCAAGTGTAATGTAAGTTGTGATTGGATACCTCATAAATATTCATTTAATCCTGGTGGAAAAAGACCACCTAACCTAATAATCCATTTTTTCCTTGGTATTGAGAATAGAATGCCATCCTGCTTTATTGGATTTATTCCCCATAATTTTGTCAATAATCATAAATCTAAAAGAGGCTGTAGGGTGATTTAGTGAATGTTTACAAAGTGCACTACTAGTCTTCTTGTGTTTCATATAACTGAGATGCTCAAAAATCCACAATCTAAGTGGTCTAGAGGTCTGGCCCACATAAAATGCAGAGCAGCTACACGAGGCCAAATAAATAACCCAGTCACTACTGCAATTTGCAAAGAAGCCAATATAAAAAAACAGTACCACAGTTCCTGCTTGTGAATTGTTGAGACTTCATAATTCTATTGCAGTGGCTGCAGCGACCGCAACGCATACAACCAATCAATTTATCCTCCAATAGTGTAGTTTGTGTTGATCCAGTCGAAACTGTACCTGATTCCTGTTTGTAGTGATTTAAATAAGAACTCAGTTTTTTTCCTTTACGGAACGAAAATCGACATTTGTCCTGGAGAAATTGTGATAGATTAATATCGGCTAACAAAATGTCCCAATGTCTCTGTACACTGTTTATCAGTAAATCAGTGTTTCTTCCATATGTCGTGGTTAGTCATGTGACAGGGCTTGGACCTTGTTGTCTCACCTTGTATTTCAATAAATCTTCCCTGTTGAGTGTTGCAGCCCAGTTGCAACAAAGTTGTACAAAGGAACAACTTTATTCTTTTCTAGTTGGGCTTGACCCATTGTTTAGGTTCCAAATTCTAATTTTATATGCATATATGTCTATTACTGTATGGTACACATTTTTTTATTGAGCTTAGAATCGTCTCCCTCTCTTGCCAGTTACTTCACAACTAGTTTGCTAGTCATATGTATTAGGGTTTATGTATTTAAGGATACCCTTGTTTGGAAATATTGAGTACGAAGTTTTGGCATATTCTTATGGTATACTATCAGGTGTACTAGTGTTATTAACTGGTACCCGTTTTGGTTGCTCTGTTTATGGGTTCCATTTATATAGTTTCCATTCATTTTGGATATAAAGTAATTGCCATAAGGTAGGACTTTTTGTGATCATCTGTTATAATAAGTTGACTGAATACCTATCAGTTAGATAATCTTCCTATACAAATTGGGTTTGGTGGACATGGCATTGCCTGATTTACAAGTACTATGTTTGGTTAGGTCCACTCTCTATCTTTATGGTTTTTAAGCCTTCACTATTGATATTATTTGCAGTGAGTATACTAAACAGGCAAAGTTTAATAACGATTTGCATATGAGCAAGGGCCATTATTGTCCGACATATTTTTACATTCCCATATATAAACCTAGTTTGGGGGTAATTTAATACACCAATTATTTGGATTTTGATGGATGGGGCATTGCTTGTTTAACATATTCTGTTTGGCCAGTGGGCACTTTTGGCCTAATATAATCACTGCTTGGACATAGTCACGGCATATGCTAGAATTTGGCCACCTATAAGTGAATTGTATATATGGGCAAGAGCCATTATTGTCCACCTTTCTCTGATTCTATCCATACCTTCATTTTTGGTGAATAATTATAACCATCAGTCTGTGGACATAGCATTGCCAAATCATTTGGACTATTGTTGGGTTGAAATTAAGGAGAATATATAGGACTCTTTTGGCAAGGGCTATTACTGTCCGCACCATATATTGAGCCTAATCGGGGCTGATTTAAATATCACAATATCTAGATTGGGAAGGTTTAAAATAATATACTATATCAACATTCTTTTTAATGGTATTCATTTGCTAATCTTTGGATTCAGGTGACTTGCAACAAGTACTTCCTTTGAAGCTTTAATCTAATAAGTTTTCCATCTCACAGTATACCACATCAATATGGATCTTACCACAATTCTAGTGGGGATCTCTGCTGATATGGAGGATTTGGGAATATTTGGATTAGGAAACAGCAATAATGTCCACAATGGTACAATTACCATGAGCCCTGAAAACAGCTGTGAGGCCCTTTTTCAGAAACTAAATAAGGGTATGAGATCTTTGAGATCTAATGTGTGGCACTGCAAGCTCTTTAAAGCTTACTTGGTGAATGGTATATCGCCTAGAGGTCACAGAGTTAGGACACAGCCTTTGGTCAATGACATTGATGCTGAACTGGCCAAACAATGGGCCAGTGTCCAACAGCAAGCATCCATGGGGTTTGTGGATTCATTGGCCAGTTATCATGAAAGAATAATAGCTAAAGAAATCATAGACATCACAAAGTTATGTGAGGAGACTAAAACTTATGAAAGTCAGTCCTTTTACGTTGCATGTTTGAACAAATTGAGTACAGACCTTTTAAGTTTGGAACAGCAGCTACGGGACAGAAAGGTCCACACATTTCAGCGCGACCAGACAGACTAAGATAGGTGCAACCAATTCATTCACAGTAGATGTGTTAGATTTGAAGGGAACACTAGCAACACAACTAAACGTAAGCATCATAGATCCATACTCAAAAATGAGGGACCAATACAGATACATCTGGGGCATCTTCAGGTAAAGACCTGGGCTTGCAGCAAGCCTCCGACTCACCCACCCCCAAAAGGAGCAACACTGTAGCCCCTTTAGGCCCTACAGAAGAGCAGGGAGCAAGCACTCAAAAAATAAACAGCATGGAGGGGCTTTTGGAACTACTAACTAGGAAATGAATGTAGGTAACAATACTAATAGGTTCATAGGTAGGTACTAGGCTATTGGCCCAAGGGCCTACGTAAGCCTAGTCAACAAGGTTCCCTGGCTTACGCCACCCAAGAAAGTTATTTTCCTGTGCCACTGTCAAGCAGAGACACAGAAGTGATCCCTGGAGTGTATTTCCTATTTCCCATCCACTCATCAAGATTTTTCTTGAAGAGTGCTAATGAAGAACTCTGCTTGACATAGATGGGTAACCTGTTCCAGAGTATGGGAAGTCTCTGGGACAGGAATCTATCCCTCCAGTATGTCCTGTTTATTGTGGTGACAAGGTTTAGGTCCCTAGAGTGTGTAGTTCAGAGGAATTGAGATTTCTTTAGGTGTAGCATGTCCAACAGCTTTAAGTTTGACATAGCTTTATATGATAGGCAAGGATCACCTCAGAGTAGGCGATATGCAATGAAGTAAAGCTGGAGTTTTTTGAGACGGTCAGTGTAGGGCATTTGTTTGAGGCCAGTAATCCTCTTTGTGAAGTACTTCTGTGGCCTTTCCAGCTGCTGCAGATGTCTTGTGAGGTACATTCCAAAAGGGGCATTGTACTCTATAATGGGTCTAATGAGTGTCGAGCAGAGAGGAACAATGACCTCTTTTTTCCTGGATGAGGACCCTTTTATGATGAGGTGTGCCATGTAGAAGGACTTCTTGACTACTGTGGCGATGTGACTATCAAAGGAGAGACTACTGTCCACCTGGGTCCCAAGGTCTCTTATCACACATTCGGTGTTAAGTAGATTGCTGCCTATGTGGTAATTCATGGGTATGGAGTTTTTACCAAAGGGGATGATACTGCACTTTTTGGCATTGAGCTTGAGGCCATGGCTCTGACACCAGGCATCTATCTCAGCGAGGCCAATGTGCTAAACATTTCCAATGTTGTTCTGTCAGAAACACAAACAAATTTATTGAATAAAGGTCTCAATTATATCCCTGGTTTCTTTGTTTTGGAAAACATTTTAGCACAGGCTTTTTGTAGATTACTGAATCTTAAATTGCATTTTCATGACACTACTGTCTATTCTGATTCTGATATAGCTTTTACATACCATAAATCTAAATTTGTACCACCAATGCATCTTAATGTTCAACTTTTCCAATCCAGTGTTCTCAAAGATTTACATTTCAACTTTAGGGGTTCTACCAGCAAGGCAAACAACCTCTCAATGATCTATATGGATGCCTTATGGGAGCTAGTCACTAACAAGGAATTTGTGATCATTTCTGCTGATATGGGTGGGGCTGTTGTAGTTATGAATTGGCAGCAATACAATGCTGAAGCATCCAAACAACTTACGGATGGTAGATACTACACTAAAATGCCTTTGGACCCCACATTCATGTTCAAGAAACAGACTGATGATTTCTTGGGGTTAGCTGTACAGGAGGGCATTTTTACTGATAAAATGAAATACCATCTCAGCTAGGACTGTGTCAGTATGGTGTGTGATGTAAAATGCTTTCAGCTAGGATTGTGTCAATATGGTTTGTTTTCATGTATATAAATGTATGATTGCCTATGTCATAAATGATAATTTAATAAAGATGTTTCTTGTTTTAAAAAAAAAACTGAAAAATCTAGATCTATTTGTTGTGTTTTGTACCCAGACTTCAGTCACTGTGAGTGAAAATGTCAAAAGCTTGGGTCTCATGGCATCTATGAATCTCATGAGACCCTTGGAAGTACTCAACATGAGAAAGATACAATGGTATCTGAAGTCGGTTTGGTACCAGCACCAATGCCCATTATCTTTTCAAATCCCAGTTCTGGGATTTGTCTGAAGAGAAATAATTTGGTGGAGACAGCAAATATCCCTAAATCCAGGTCTCTCCTTCTCTGTCCCTTCTCTAAAGCAGTCTGTCAAACAGACGCCTTAGACTTTGCTTGAGGAGCAGTTTCAGGAGAGATAAAAGTACAAGTTGTTTGAAACATTAAGGACAGACACAATGACATAAATATGAAAGAGATGCTTACTCTGATCAAGGCACTCAACTCTCTGAATCATCTTTGGTCCCCTAGACCTCTTCAAGTTTTTACAGACAATACCATAGTAATATGGAACATTAACAAGCAAGGTGGGACCAGGTATTACCCGCTTTACAGACTAGCCATGATAGCTTAGGATATAGCTTTCCAGCACAGGCATCCTACATTCCATCAGAGCAAAATTGTGTGCCAGACCAAACTGAGCAGGACAAAGGTAGACCCTCATGAAAGGAAACTAGATCAGGGGGTCTTCCAAGATTTGATTCATCTCTGGGGGGGTTCCTCAAATAAACCTTTTTGCCTCCTCTCTGAATAAGCTGACAAAATTCTGCTCCAGAACCCCATGCAAGAAGGCCAGGAAGACAGATGCCCTTTCCTTTCCTTTCTTTGGACATGAATGTTCCTGTATGCTTTTCCACCCATTCCACTGCTATCGAAGATACTTCTCAAGATTCAAAGGAATACCCCAATATCATTATTTTATGGTCTTTCTGGACCAGGCAATGCTGGTACTCCCTTCTTTTGGAAATGGCCAAGGGCAATTACCACAAGCTTTCTCACAAAATGCATCTCCTTACACAAGAAAAGTGTATTTTTTACACCCTGACCTCAATCAACTTCAACTGACTGCCTGGATGATAGGGTCCTAATTCGCTTTAGGTGCCTGCTTACTGAGGACATGCAGCAGGTACTAATGGAGGCAATAAAGTTTGCTAGTAGAAAATAGTACATTATTAAATGAAAATGGATTTCTGGCTGGTGCCAACAACATAACCAGCACCCATTCATAGGTAATGAGTTTCTGTTTTTACAATATTTGTGTGAGTTACTATCCTTTGGCCTTACTCCTCCATCAAGGTTCATCTGTCAGCCATTTCAGCATGTCTACCTTTGGATCCCCCTCTTTCAATGCATTCTTCTGTCAAAATGTTTTTGAAAGGGGTTCTGCATAAGAGACTTCCAAGAAAACCTGCGGCTTTTCCTTGGGATATTAATTTTGTAGTAGGGAAGCAAATACTTGTTCCATTTTAACCAGCTCATCAGACTGTCCTGAGGTCTTTAACATGGAAAACTGTTTCACTGATTGTTCTGACCTCTGCAAGTAGAGTATCTGAGTTGTAAGCTCTTATGGTGAGTCAACCCTATCTCATTCTCCAGAGAGACAGGGTTTCTTTGACAATCTTTTTTATTCCTAAAGTAGTATCCAGGATCCCACTCCCTGTTTTCTTTCCTGAACCTAAAAAATGAGGAATAAAGGAACTACATACATTGGATGTCCACAGATAACTCAGGTACTATTTTGACAGAACAAAATCTATTAGATCTTTGGATCAATTGTTCATTTCTCGTGAAGGTAAGAAGAAAGGACAACATGTCAAAACAGACTATTGCCAAATGGCTGTCTCAGGCTATTACCTTTTGTTATTCTCACCACAACAAAAGTATTTCATGCAGGGTCAAGGTCTGCTCTACCAGGGCCTTGGCTTCATCTATGGCTTTTAGATTCTAGAAGCAGCAGCTTAGTCTTCTGTACATACTTTTACAAAGTCCTACAAGCTTGATTCCTTCTCTAGGTCTAGATCAGGCTTGGCTAGTACCAGTCTTCAGGGGCTCCTGGATCCTTCCCCTTCCACCTCCCAAATTTTATAAGTTAGGGTAATCTACCCATATAGCTAAAGTTACTGCAGCAGTGATTAATATGATGAACATAATACAGTTCTGTAAGCATATTTACATAACAGTAGATGTTTGTATGATCACTGCTGCAGTAGTCACTCCCTCCTTCCATCGCTCTTTTTGTTTGCTTTTTTGATTGGGCAAGGTTGTGTATATATGTATATATTTTTACTCCAAGCTATCATCTGTCAGTGCTGAGCCTCTTTCTCTCAGTTGGTGTGAAAGCTCTGAAGGACTTTGTGCTCAAACCTGTGCTTTTAGGCAGTTCAGCTTGAGCTGCCTAATGGTCTGAGCAAGTGGAAGTTGGCTTGAAGCTTTGAAACCAGGCCAGCTGTTATATCCCTGGCAGGATATAACCCATATAGCTGAGGCTACTGCAGCAGTGATCATTCAAACATTTATTGTTATGGTACGTTCACTTACACAACTATCCTTTCCCAAAAAAGATCTTTACCCTGCTGAAGAGTGAGTACTTCAAGACTCAGGGCATCCTGTTTCTTCCTCCTGCTCCTCCTCCCCTTCTCCCTGGCTTTAGCTCAACCCAGCAGCCTGGCAACAAATAGTCCAGACGAGTGGATTCTGAGAAAAATTCAGTGAGGATACTCTTGGCAGTGGACAGAAAATCTTCCTCCCTTCAAACGAATCTCCCTGCACCCTCCAGACCAGACACCCTTGTTTTTTTCCAGTACTCCTTCTCAAATTGTAAACAGAGGAACCATTTCCTGCACCACAAAAGGAAAATAAATTTACACCAGAATCTTTTTGGTACCCCAAAAGGAGCTATCTGGGAGACTAGCATTAGATTTGGTATGCATAAATACCTTTCTGACAGTACCCATATTCAAAATACTCACCCATATGGTCATACACCTTTTTCCAGACCACTGTCTTATGGTAATTTTATATCTGAAGGATACTTATCACATGCCAATTGCTCCCAATTTCAAATTGAGCCTGCAAAAGTCCTTTCTCCTCCTTCACAAAGAATTGTTTTCCTGAAGTGTATAATACATACAGAAAAAGTATGGCCTTTCTGCCAGAAGGCATAGTCCTGTCTGTTCAAAATATTTTCAGGGATTTCTTTCTTCAGTTAACTACCTTCACAAGAGAGTTTCTCAAAATTCCACATGAGAATGATTCAATGGTACTTAAAAAATTGTTGGACCCAGTACCTGCTTCCCTTGGAGTTGCAAGTACTAGTGTTGGATTTTGAGAAATTAGAGTTACAGTGGTTGAGGGATCAATTTTCCATCTCTTTCAACCTTCTGGTTTGAAAGCCGCACTTGCACCTGTTTCCTGCCTTTCCTATAACTAGCCTAGTCCAGTTACAGAGCTCCTGTATCCAGGATTGTTAGTAAGCTTCTGTGCCCCTGAAGCCTTTCTGTGTTGGAAGGAAGCCTTCTAGCTTATCAGTGGGAGTGGTAAGCACTAGGTAGCCTATCTTCCATGGGAAGAGTGAGTTTTGGCCCAGAAATTGTAGTTTATTTGGCCGTTTGGGCAGTTTTCCATCTCTTTCAACTTGCTGGCTTAAAAGCCTGCATTTGTACTTGCTCCCTACCTTTCCTGTAACTAGTCTAGTCCAGGTACAGATTTGCTGTATCCAGGACTCTTTGTAAGCTTCTGAGCACCCCAAGCCTTTCTGTGTTAGAGGGAAGCCTCCTAGCTTATCAGTGGGAGTGGTAAGCATTAGGTAGCCTATCTACCACAAGAGGAGTGGTTCCTGGTCCAGAAATTGTAGCTATTGGCTGTTTGGGCAGTTTTTTTCCATCTCTTTCAACGTTCTGGTTTAAAAGCCGCACTTGCGCTTGTTTCCCACCTTTCTGTAACTAGCCTAGTCCAGATACAGAGTTGCTGTATCCAGGACTGTTGGTAAGCTTCTGAGCCCCACAAGCCTTTCTGTGTTGGAGGAAAGCCTTCTAGCTTATCAATAGGAGTGGTAAGCACTTGGTAGCCTGTCTACCACGAGAGGAGAGGTTCTTGGCCCAGAAATTGTAGTTTATTGACCATTTGGACAGTTTGTCCATCTCTTTCAACTTTCTCGTTTAAAAGACCACATCTGCGCTTGTTTCCCATCTTTCCTGTAACTAACCGACTGGGTAGCACTAGAAAGCCTTAAACTGATACAAGCCTTCTAGCTTAGAAGAGAGACTTTGGAGTGATTAAGCATCAGTTTTCTGTACTTTCTTGCTGTACTTAACTGTTTTCTGCCTAAACGCAGATTTTCCAGCGTTTATTGTGATTTAAAAGCTTGTTTTTTTCACATATTGTACTTATTTGACTGCCTGCACTTTTAAAAAGTTGTTTTTTATTTAAATAATTTGTTTAACTGTTGTAGGCTACACACTAAAGTGTGATAGCCTTTTCTGATCGTTTGTAGTCGTTTAAAGCTGTTTTAAGTGTATTTTTTACTGTTTTTGCCTTATCTTTTCAAAAAAAACTAAATAAGTTCCTTGTTTCCTGCCTTTCTAGGCTAGTATAGTCCAGTTTTCAGGCTATTGCTGAATTCAGGGCTGTGATACTAGGTTCTGAGTTGCCCATACCTTACTTGGATAGAAGGAAGTTTCTCTGTTCACCTGTGAGAGAGGAGAGCTTTGAGCAACCTATCTGTCCCTGGAGGAGTGGTTCCAGCCCAGAAGTTAGTAGTTTATTGGCCATTTTGGGCTAATTTCTATCTCTTTCATTTCCCTACTATAAAAACCATGTTTGCACGGTTTTGCGCACTGGGCAGCGCCGGTTAGCTATGGTTAAATTATTCCTGGCTCCACTAAGTCTCCTCTTCAGTTTTTCCCTTGAAACTAGTCTAACTCTCAACCTAAGCACTGAAAAAGCATCCTACAGCCCAGCACTTGCTCAGAACTAATAGCAAGCACTAATATACCCTGACACTGATTGCCCAGCAGGGCAAGGCTCTTTATTCACCCCTCACCAACCAAGCGACTAAGCAGCTCACCCTTCTATTCAGGCAAGACCAAAGGGCAATTTCAGGTGTACTCTCCAGTCCAGCTGGTGAATCTGGGTATCCTGAGGCAATGTTACAACTGCCTCATGTACACAGACAACCCTCTCCTCCTACCACAAAACACTAACATATGCGAGAGTTGCAATTATACAGCCAAACTGGAAGCTAAGCTGTCTCCACCCAAAACTGGAACAGACAGTCAAGAGGAGAAGGTTAACACTTGCACCACACCTCCAGCCGTACACAGACCTACTAAAACAGCGCTGGCAAAAAATACACATAAATACACAAAATCATACTCGGAGGCCCTAAATAAAAACCTGCAAAAGCATCAGAGATCTCCAAAGCAGACACCCAAACAACCTGCACCTCCCATCACAAACCAGACAACACATAAAAAACAATATCAGTGTGCCGCACAATCACAGCCCTTAAGGCGAAATAACATACCTAACACACTTGTAATAGGTGACTCTATAGTCAGGCACACTGGCGTCCCACTCACTAGGCTGGACAAGCAGAAGGTTACTGTTAGCTGCCTGTTGGGACCCAGAATCCACCACATAACACAAGCACTCAGGTCACTCCAGAACAAGTACAAATATGACTCTGTCATTGTTCATGTTGGTGTGAATGACCTGAGACGTACCTTCCTGGACTACAAGAAAAGAGACATGGAAGAGCTCTCTGATCATGTAGCCCAGGCTGGTATGACCCTGACCCTGAGTAGCATCCTGCCCTCACCAAGAATGGTACCTCAGTATAGAAAAAATGATCAATTTCAACAATTGGCTAAGCTTCTGGTGTCATTCAAAGGGGATCCAGTGTCTGTCAGCCTGGGACAACATGCTCGACAAGCATTCGCAAGAGACGGCTTGCACCTGTCACCCCTAGGCTTTTGAATACTGGCCAAGGCTCTTGCTACCCCCATAGTGCCTTTTTTAGGCAAGGCTCAAAAGTCAAACCCACCTCCTTAAACAGCACAATTAACAAAAAACTGAGGGTTATGCTACTCAACACCAGGAGTTTAAATCTCAAAATGCATGCGCTCGAAGCACTCCTCAGTATGGAGAACGTCGACATCTGTGCAGTAACTGAAACCTGGTTCAAGGCTCCAGAGAGCACCCCAGCACTACCGAGCTACAACTCATACCACACGTTTCGGCCACAGAATACGGACCAAAACACAAAAGGAGGGGGTGTATCCATATTCATCAAGGATACCTACACCTCCAGGTTAGTGGTGCAGCATGATACCTCTGAAATCATCCATGTGCAACTAACATCGGGCAAATCTGAAATGCAAATTGTGGCCTGCTACAAATCACCCTCCATGACCCAGGACCACCATTCCACCTTTCTGGAGACACTGGAAAACATGAAGGTCCTACCGAACACCCTGATATTGGGCGATTTCAATTACCCTACCATTCACTGGGAAAACTACTCGAGTACAAACTCCCAGGCCTAGCGCTTCCTGGAATTCATCAACTCAAACACCCTGGATCAGCTGGTAAACTCCCCTACCAGACGTGAAAACATATTGGACCTGGTCATCACCAACATGGGCGACAGGTGTTCCGCACCGGAGGTCAACCCGACACTGGTTAGATCAGACCATAAACTAATCACTCTGGATGTCCATACTCCACCACCACCCCCAACTAAGGAAACCACAGTAAAAAACTTTTCTAAAGCAAACTTCATCTTACTCAAGACAGAGGTGGTAGGTTTCACAGCCCCCACACTAAAGGATAACGCTGCCCAAGATGCAGAAACCTTTACAAATGCACTCTATGAGCACCTACAAGGATGCATGGATCATGCCATCCCTAGCAAAACTGAGACTCACTTCTCTAAGAGAAGGGAACCAGTTTGGTGGACCCCTGCCATAAACAGGCTATACAATAGAAGGAGGAAACTAGTTCAGAAAAAAAGCAAATCCCAAGAAGGAAAGACATCCCTGATCTGTATCAGTAAGAAACTAAGGTCCCTCATGAAATCATCCAAGGCTAACTTCGAAAGAAAAATAGCCAAGGATTCAAAAGATAACCACAAAGCCTTCTTTAGCTATGTTAAGAATCTAAGTGGCAACTCACAGATACGCACTGAACTAGTGCAAAATAGCACAAAATATACTAAACCTACTGATATTGCCAACATCCTGGCAGATAGATTCAGTGCAAACTTCACCCCCCTCTCACCTCCAAAAGGGCGCACAACAATACCAGAAAAGTGTAGTGTCCCAAAAATCACAGATGCACAGGTGAAAACAGCCCTTTCAAAAGCCAAAAACACAGCGTCAATGGGACCAGATGGTGTCCCAGGCTGCATCTTGCATGAACTACAGAACAAATTAACTCCCCACCTAAACACGCTGTTCACCCTCAGCTTCTCCACAGGCTACATGCCCACAGAATGGTGCACAACAATGGTTATTCCTCTCCACAAAGGAGGGGCCACAACTGACCCTGGCAACTATCGCCCCATAAGCCTGACTAGCCTGGTCTGCAAGGCTATGGAGCGCATCATCATGGAACTCATTAACAAAGACATTGGGAACCTCCAAACACTTGACCCGAACCAGTTCGGCTTTGTTAACAGCAGATCATGCCTACTAAACCTGGTTGACTTCTTCGAGACAGTCACCAAGGCCATAGACGAGGGAAAGGTGGTTCACACAGCCTACCTTGACCTTGCCAAGGCTTTCGACACCATTCCCCACTCGGGTATTACAGAAAAACTCACCAGCCTGAACATAAACCCCTATGTCACGAGATGGGTTGCCAACTGGCTTACAGACAGAACTCACATGGAAAAGAATAGCGGGCTCCAGGTCCTACTCTAAACCAGTCACAAGTGGTGTCCCGCAAGGCTCGGTCCTGGGACCCCTACTGTTCGGCATATACTTCTCAGAAGTACAGGCAAACACAGGAGGACTATGGCTAACTAAGTTCGCCGATGACTGCAAACTGGGAGCAATAACTGACTCTCCGGCTGACACGGACATCCTCGAAAAGGGCCTTACTGAGACGGACACCTGGTGTCAAAGTCATGGCCTCAAGCTAAATGCCAAAAAATGCATAGTCATCCCGTTTGGGAAAAACAAAACACCCACAAATTACCACATAGGTGGCAGCCCCCATAATACAAAAGAGCTAATAAGAGATCTGGGGACCCAGGTAGATAGTAATCTCTCCTTTGACAATCATATTGCCAAAGTAGTTAGGAAATCCTTCTATGTGGCCCATCTAATTACTAAAGGGTTCGCATCTAGAAATAAAGAGGTTATAATGCCCCTCTACTCGTCACTCATTAGACCCATCATAGAGTACAATGCCCCATTTGGGATGTACCTTACAAGACACTTCCAATAGCTGGAAAGACCACAAAAGTACCTCACCAAGAGGATTACTGGCCTCAAACATATGTCCTATGCAGCCTGACTGAAAAAACTCCTGCTGTACTCAGTGGCATATCGCTTACTCAGAGGTGATCTCTGCCTGACTTACAAAGCCATATCCAACTCAGAATTGATGGACATGCTCCACCTAAAGAAATCCAAGTCACTGTGAGCCACGCGCTCTAGTGAGCTAAACCTCAGCACAACAATAAATAGAACATGCTGGAGGGATAGATTCCTGTCACAGAGACTCCTCATGCTTTGGAACAAAATTCCAAACTACATGAGGCAGAGCCCCTCACTAACACTCTTCAAGAGGAACCTTGATGAGTGGATGGGTAACAGAAAATACACCCCTGGGATCACTTCATTGGCTCTACTTGACAGAGAATCAGTTAATTAATCAATGGGGTGACGAAAGCCGACACACTCTGGCTCGGCTTATAAATGCCCTCGGGCAGATAGCCTAGTACCTACCTATGAACCTATGAACCTAAATGTCTCTCAATCCAGACCCACCCTTCTCCCCACAGTCCCCAGTTCAATCAGTCCCAACTAACTTGACAGATTTTGCATGGGGAACAGTGTACAGGAGAGTTCAAGTGTAAGCAAATAGGGTCCTTAGACATTACAAAACACATAAATGTCAAAGAAATGTTAGCAGTGATGCAGACCTTAAAAGTTTTTTACCACTTATGGTTTCCCGGTCCCCCTTTACTGGTCACAGACGACATCATAGTCATGTGGCACCTGAGCAAATGAGGTCATACTTTCTCTTTGCTGGTTGGAAATATTAACCTTACAGCATTCTGTGATGCTTCAGGTCTCATAAATCCTGTCAGAACAAAACAAAGTGGTAAACTGACTAAGCAGTTCTTGGATGGAATCTCACAAGTAGAAATTTGGGACACAGATTTGCCCAGATTTTGCTAGATGTGGGAAACACTTCAAATAGATCTGTTTGCCTCCTTTCATAACAGACATTTGGAAAAATTCTGTTGAAGACATCCTGGAGAACAGAAGCATTCCCTTTCCCTTGGGCGTGGATCAGTCTTTACGCATTTCCACCTTTTTCACTGATACCCAAGGAACATCTGAAGATTCAGAGAGAATTACCAAGGATCATTGTAGTGTCTCCCTTTTGGCCCAGGCAAAGTTGGTTGTCCCTTTTAATAGAACTGCCCAGGGGCAATTACCACAAGCTTCCTCACACTCTGGATCTGCTCACATAGAGTCATGCATGACTGGTGTAACCTAACTTAGAGCAATTGCTACTGACAGCCTGGATGATATACACCTTGTAGGTATTTGTTCTGTAAGAATGTGCAGCAAATAACAGTAGGAGGCATGAAAACTTGCAACAAGAAAATCTTATGTTTACAAGTGGAAGAGAATTTCTAGGTGATGCTTAACTGATATCAGAGGGCCTGGTATGGTATCTACCCCTCTGGTTTTTAAATACTTTTGTGAGGTACTCAACAATAGCTTATCTTATTTATTTAGTTTACTTATTTATCCTTTGTTGACTGGTTAGTCCCAATAGACTACTAGTCTCTTTTCAGGGGAGACCCGAGTTGGTATTTATACTACTATGCATCTATCAAGGTGCATCTTACAGCCATCTCAGCATGCCTGCCTATAGATTCCCCTCTTTTTTAACGGGTCTATATTGAATGTTCAAACATTCAAAATTCCGAGTCTCATATGGTCGACACCATATGATCGGATTTTTGAATGTTCGAACGTTGTAACGGAGATCTCCATACAGCGCATAATGGCAAGGTTTCCCTTTTCTGCACTGTAGTGCAATCTCAGAGTTGGTATATTTAAAGAGTGGGTGGGTACAGGGGTGCTTGCCCCCCTGCTTAAAACGTTCAGGTAGGTGTTTTGTGTAGTTTATTTTTTTTATTATTAGATATTTGAACTATTGAAAGTTCAATCAGATGGTGTCGACCATACGGCAGTCGAACTTTCAAAAGTTTGTTTATCTAATATAGATCCTTTTTAAACACCTTTATTGAATTATCACTTAAGCCATAGACAAACATACATTTATATAAAAGAAAACAAACAGCATTAACAAGTTCACAGTTACAAACATTATGCATCACATATATTCATTTTCACAATTATCATCAGTCCAACGATACTTAAATTGATCAATGACTGCTTTCCCTTAAACCTCACTTCTCTTCCAAAACATTATTCTGCATATATTGTTCCACAATTTCCACTTCTTCTATGTAGTTTGCCCCTAGTCATTTCTAAAGATACCACTTGCAGTTCTTTTATCTGTGTTACAATATCCACTACTTCAAATATAGTTGGTTTATACTTTGATTTCCTTTTTCTAGGAA
Source organism: Protopterus annectens (assembly GCF_019279795.1). Lineage (NCBI taxonomy): Eukaryota > Metazoa > Chordata > Ceratodontiformes > Protopteridae > Protopterus > Protopterus annectens. Next base: position 88,559,732 of record NC_056745.1, on the reverse strand, counting down.
TTGCTTTTTTGTCAGCAACCAGAATTAAACTTAACTAGCCCTTACTATGTCTAGGCAGTTTAGATCCTGCATCCCAGCTCAAAATAATAATTTTATTAGTTACACCCATTTCTTCACCCAATATTTCTAACAGAGTATTCTGTGGGGAATTTTTAAAGTCTGCCAGCCCATTACACTCTCAAAATATATGTTCCCAGTTATCTCTTTATTCCCCATCATACCTCCATCATTTGCCGTCTGCGCTTGGGGTATAAAAATACCTATACAAACACTTCCATGGAAAAATCCTAAATCTTCTATACGTATTTGGGACCCATATATATGTCCTCTCATTGTTTCCTTGTGAATTGGTTATCCAATCTCTCTTCTTTTCTAACCTCTTCTGATTGATTCCTTTAGTTATCATGCAATATTTTATATACCCTGCTAATTATCCATTTTTTCACAACAGCTTCTGTTCTAGATTCAACTGAAAGCTCTAGCAGAGCAGGTCTTTCATTTAGGATTCCCCTGTCCCTTTCTCCTTGCCTATACTCTCATATCAGTCCCTGAAAGAGAAGGATGCCTCTAGCCTGCAGTCCAAATGCCTTCTTGACCTCTTGTCACTCTATTACTTTTCCTCTCTAGTTATTTGCTCCCAATACCTTGGTTCTTTTGCCAGTTTTTCCAAGTAAACTACAGCCTCTTCTTGCCTATTCTCTGTACCCCTAATTGCATCCCTATTAGCAGAATCTTCTTTCTCCATTTTTGTGTTGGATTAGTTCTTAAAATACTTTGTTGCTTTATGAATATAATATTCTTTTTGGCTATTGTTATTTTCCCTAAAGAATCTGTATCCAAAATCCCACTCACTCCTTGTTTCTTGAATTCCCCCCTGCTTTATCATCATAACTTTTTACTTTGAATTATAGATTTCTGGTTGTGTTATGTATATAAGCCTTAACTGTATAGCTCTAAAATATCCCTTCAGATCAGGGAATCCTAAACCACCTTGTTCTACTGGAAGGGTCAGCTTATCCCACTTGACCCTTGCCCTCTTCCCCTCTCAGATAAAATCATTCAACTCTTTATTAATTACTGTCTACAACTTGTCCCCTGGCTAATAAAAATATGTTTGACCTGTATATAAAACTAAAGAAATTAAAAACATTTTCACTGCTTGTGTTTTGCTATCCATATCCATAAGGAAGAGTTTTTTCAGTTTTTGTATTATCTTTAGTTTAGTCTCTTCTCACAAATTTATACTTGCCATAACAGATTCCATTTTAACCCAATTTTATCATGTCCCTATGGCTGAACCAATTCATGTGTGGACTCATAGTTTACAGCTATAGTCTTTGTTTTGTTTTAGTTAATTTTATATCCAGAAAATACTTGAACTGTCTCAAAGTGTTCCACAACACTGAAATGTCCTTTTCTGGTTTTATCATGTACAAAATAATGTCATCTGCAAATAAAGTCAACTTTTCTCGATTACCATGCCAATTATATCCTTGAATTTCTGAATACTTGATTTTCTCTGCCAGGGGAAGTAAATATAACGCAAATAACAAAGGGAAAAAGGACACCCCTGCCTGTTTCTTCTGTTCAGCATGAATCCCCTTTTCCATCTCTTCCATCTCTTTTTGTGGTCGAACAGTTTATGAAAGGAGTGTTGAACATGAGACCCCCTTAAAAGAAAATTTCTCCTCCTTGGGATCTTAACTTTGTTCTTGAAAAAAATGACCTTATCTCCTTTTAAACCTGCCTTTCAAGCTGATTTTAGGTACATCACTTGGAAACCTGTTTTGCTTATTGCTCTGACATTTGCAAGGTGAATCTCTGAGCTGAAAGCTCTCATGGTAGGCCAACCTTATCTGATTTTCCACAAGGACACTACTACTACTCACTAATACCTTTTCATGCCATACATTTTTTTTTCTGAATTTACTCTAATAAAGCAAGCCATTAATCTTCCAGTTTTCTTTCCAGAACCTAAAAATAAGGGAGAGAAGATTCTTTATACCTTAGATTTCCTCAGGTAGTTCAGGAACTACCTTGACAGAACTAAACCCTTCAGGAAAACTAAACATCTGTTTATTTCCTGTTCTGGGGCTAACAGAGTCACGCTCTCTGTAAGGAAGAGATTGTTCATTGTTTATCCTCTACTATTTTTTTTTGTTACTCCCACCACAGTAAATCTATTCCAGGCAAGGGTAAGAGACATTCCACCAGAGCCTAATCCTGTTTGGTGGCATATTGGAAAGGAGTGTGACTCTGAGAACATTCTAAAGGCAGCAACTTGGTCCTGTTTTCATACCTTTACAAAGCACTACAAACTGGATTCTTTCTCAGGTTCCAGAGCAGGCTTTGCAAGGCCCATTCTCTAGGGCTCTCGGAGCCTTATCCTTCCTCCTACCAAGTAGGGTAAGCTTTGGGAATCTACCCCAAATTCCACCGAGGCAGTGGGAATGATGAACATAGTACAATTTCTCAAGTCCTACTTACCTGTAAAAGTAGATGTTCAAATTTCACACTGCCTTAGTGGCAGCACCCACTCATCATGCCCCGATTTTGTAAATAGTTTGATAGTATCCAACCTTGTTGTGTTATTGGTTGGCTTTGATTATTTGTGTTTGTGTTTTATGGTTGCATATTGGTTGTTTTTAGGCAATTCTTGCTTCTGGTCCTCCTTGATTCATCCTACTTAGCAAAAAAAAGCATGATTGACTTTTTGTAACAGGGCTTTGACTTCCCCTGATGGAGGGGCTTAGCTAATCCCCTATCAGAGAGATTCAGAGGAAGGGATTCTGAGCTCTGAAAAGCTGCTGGTGTAGGCTTGTATGCAGGCACAGAACTCATATGCCACCGAGGCAGTGTGAAATTTACTGTTATAGGTAAAGAGGACTTATGCAATTGTACTTTCTTTGCATTACATTATTTCATTTCAGCTGGTTTGAACATTCCACACCATCTGATATTATTCTGCAGTTGAGTGTGTTTTAACTGTTTACACCTTTAACAGCAAGGGGTCTATATCATATAATTGAAAACACTATTAGTCGAACACTAATAAAACCCTAAATGCCGAACAAACATTTCAGTGAAAACTTTCCCTGGATTTAAAACCAGTTGGTCAACCCAGCAAACTACACAAAAATATCACCAAATAAAACCCATTCTAGTGGGGGGTGCTATACCCCCACACCCCCCAATGTGGGGGGGGGGCTACACCGCAACACTCTCCCTAACTAAATATACCAACTCTGAGATCACACTACAGTGGGGAAAAAGACAAATCCCCGATGACAGACAGGTTGTTTTCCCAGCGAAACGTTTTGCTGAAAAATTCGCTCAACATTTAGACTTTGGGCTTATTAGTCTTTGACTAATAAGCATTCAACTAATAATGTTTTCAATTATATGATATAGACCTGACTAAAAGTGGGTGCACATGGTACAGGCATCACTAATCATGTCTGGAATGTTTTCATCCTTATTGAGGAAGATTTTCACCATCAAGATAACAGTCTGTGTATGTGTGTAAAATATTATCCACTTTCCCTTAATTGCAAGGGTTTTGTGACATCCATTTCACTTATTGTGCAATGGCTGACTTTCATACAACTTCTTATTCTGGCCTAGGGCCTCTACTGACCTCAGTTCCCAGCTATGTTGCACTACCATTTGGCTATTTTATTCCTCTGCTGGCCATGTACCTTGCAATGACCTATAGGAGTTTATCTGTTTTCACATCTTAACCATTTTCTTCATAACAGAACATCTGAAAAATGTTCTTTTATATAATAGGTAAGATTCAAATCACACTAACAGCACTGACCTTCATGTTTATTGATTCACTCATGCAGCTATAGCAAGGTGGGCTGGTATACATTAATTTGTGCAAAGGCACATTTCTGAATGGCCATATACGTGAAACGTTTAGCCGAATTCCTTTACACCGAGGTCCCAAAATGTCGCAAGAATATCGAACTTCGACAGTCCAGATCGCTCCACCGCCAAAAATGAGTGCTAACATGGGTCAAAAAGGGGGCGAGGTTTTGTAATTCGGCGATTCGGTTTTCGAATTTCGTGGTTCGCAGTTCACGGAAGCAGAGTCGCAGATGTGGCCACCAAACTTTTGAAGGTAAACTGGCTGGGCTGCCTTGTTTCATTCAAGCCTACATCATTTGAATGGCAGACCACATATAGTGCAGTTATTTCAGTGGTAACTTAATTGCGATACTGAATTTGTGGTATTCACTGCTGTGATTAAGCAATTTAAATGTAAAAAAATTATTTTAACTGAACAAGTAAGTCAGTTTAAAACAATTTTTATCACAATTAAATTGTAATTCATATTCCAGCTGTCATCAGTCAGGAATGTGACAGCACATTAACTGGTAATGAATTAAAACAAGCTTAAGAAGTATCCCTTTCAAACAAGTCTAATGTATAAAAGTAGTTGCATGAATAGCTTTCAACCTCTTAGAGAAAAAATTCTGGACAAAGCCATAAAGAATTGGGGTACAAAGGCCCAAAATAGGGATGATTTTTTTAAATACTGCTCTTACAAACTTAGGAAATTGATAGAATAACAGGTCCTGCATTAGCATGTAAAGGTATGCAGTCTGAAACTTGAATGTCTGTCATTATTTTCTGACTTTGATCCTGAATTATCTACCCTTAATTTGCCAGAAAAAACATAATTTTATAGAAAGAGACCAAAAATATGAGGCAAAAATCTGGACAGTTGAGAGGTATGGTTACGTGGCCAGGCCCTTCAGTCATGCTAAGTTACCCACTTCTGTCACTGTTTACCCAGCCAGGTTTCATCCTTTTAGGTAAAGCAGCATGGCGGTTAAGCCTACTGACCATCATCAGTACAAAGGTCACTGCAGGTATCAAACCAAACTGTCCACCTAGTCGCAGTGGTTATGCATTTATTTTGGGATTAGTAAAAGCTGAAAGACATGGTTTAAGTGCATCGAAGATAAAGGAGATTTGCAGTGCATGTAGTACCTTACGTAAAAGAAAAATGCAAAACTGGGAAGAAAACTAAAAGAAAATAGTCATTAATATACTGTTAGATTCTTTTTCAAAACACTTCTTGAATGCAGAAAAGTTTTTCTCAAATGTGCCAGTGACATAAACAATACTTACAGATACCAGCTTTTCTTCTTCTTCAATACATACTTTACTATAAAGGCACAGATATTTCAGATCATTTCTATTTTTAGGACAATAGCACCTATACATTTTTCAAGTTTCAGGGACACCTTCCAGTCTACCTTCATCATTCATGCAGAGCTCCCTGAAGACTCTCTTCATATCATTTCTAGACCTAGAGATCAGAAATCTAACCTCCTCAAAAAAGTGGTTACCATGACGTAGCCCAACAGATGCCTGCTCCTGATTAGTTGTCATGGAGAGCTTCTCAGAGCTTTGCCTGTCTGCTCTGCATTTCTAATGAGCTCAGCAGCTCCTTCTCATGACAAACCCACTAGTAAAGGTCACTGGTATACAGGCAGCAGATGCTTTACCGCCAAAAGTGGAGAGTTTTACCAGACTCAGTAGTCACTGTGTCTTTATATATATATAAGTATATATATATATATATATATATATATATATATATATATATATATATACAGAGAGAGAGAGAGAGTTATACAGTCGTGCGCTCACACACACACACACACACACACACACACACACACACACACACACACACACACACACACAGGCACACCAGCAAATTATCAAATATGCATTTGTTTAATATGTTACAGTGTGGAATGTTTTGTTGAATTTTAGAATTTTCAAACATCTGTGCTACTGAGTTTCTCTTTTGTCAAAGGAACCAAGTGGGTTTTCAATACGGGTGGTGGTGTATGTGTGTTTGTGCATATGCAGGTTATAGTTAGGGTTGGACAATGGAATACTTTTGCAGCTTTGGTATATATGCAAGTGTTTATGGCTAAGGTTACAATTAGTGTTAGGTAAAGGGATAGTTTTAGTGTTCTCTGTCAGTGTGTGTGTGTGTGTGTGTGTGTGTATGTGTGTGTATGTGTGTGTGTCTGTGTGTGTGTGTGTGTGTGTATATGCAGTGCTTGTGCGCATGCTTGTATGTAGTGTATATTTGCCTTGTGTAGTGCTAGTGTTGTGGAAAGGGTTTTCTATGATGTAGGGTTAGGACCAGTGGCAGATTTAGTTCTAGGATAATAAACCATTACTAAGTTGGTACAGGGCACCTTAGTAATGCCTGGTAATCCTAACATTGCCCTGCCCCAACCTTAAACCTTTACTTAGACAACACCCCTTCATAACACTACCACTACTCAAAAACAGAGCTTAGTGTTACAAATGGGTTTTGTTGTAAAGTTTGCAAAAAGAAATTGCCTTCCTCTTGTGTTTGTTTGCAATTTCAGTGTTTAGGGCTTTCCCTAATAAGAATGTTCGAAATGTCTTTGCTGCTGTTTTGCACTATACATTAAGCATTTTGATAATTCAGACTAAATATAATATATAAACTGTTTTATATATATGGAGCATTTTATATATTCTGGAGCATTTCTCCCCGGGCCTCTGCTGAAAACAGGATCTGTGGAACCTAGTCGGACTTTCCCGGTCAACAAATGTTAAATAAAAATTAAAAAAAAAAAAAAATATATATATATATATATACACACACACACACACACACATATATATATATATATATATATATATATATATATGTGTGTGTGTGTGTGTGTAGCTACTTAAGTTAATAAGAACTTTGGTAGATTGAAAAACAAAATAATGACAAAAAAGGGTTGACAAAAAAAAAAAAATCAACAGTCCAGTGGGCATGTTCCAAGACATAACTTTGAAACACACAAATTAAAAACAATGTTTTTTGCAGATGGACAATCCCCTTCTACTACCATGTGGGGTGCTGCACCCCACACACCCCCTGCTAACTAAATGTACTAACTCCAAGATCACACAATACCAGGAAAAGGGCATATTCCCCAATTCCAGTATTAAAGCGATCTTGCACAAAAAAAAAAAAAAAGCCATTCAGCTTTGCAGTCAACCAAATGCAACAAGCAAGAAAACTGTCAACTAAAATAGCAGTCAACTAATGTTTAGCGTTACCATATATAAAAATATATAGGTCTATATTATTTCACTGAGTTTCTGAATATGACTGAGTTTTTGAAAAACTGAAAAATAAAAAATCTACGTTTTTGCAAAGGGGCAAGCCCCCCTTGCACTCTCCCCAACACCCACTGCAAATTATATATAACAACTCCAAGATCGCACCACAGTGGGGAAAATGATAAATTCCCCTTTGAAGCAGTTCTCTATAGATCGGGGAATTTACCCTTTTCCCCAGTGAGTGTACTGCAATCTCTGAGTTGATATACATAGTTTGCAGGGGTGTGGGGATGCAGGGGGGCTTGCCCTCCTGTAAAAAACGTAGATTTTTTTTCAGGTTTTTGGAAACTCAAGACCATATGAATTTTGAATCTCTGAAAACTCAAAAACTTCACTTACCCGAAATCCCAAAACACCGACATTCGAAATGCTGATCCCAAAGCGCCGACTCTTCACATGCCCGACTGTTCAGAACACCGACGTGCATAAGACCGACTTTCTAGGAAAACAGCATGTGGAGTATGCATAATAACATAGTCACAAACCTTTAAGTAGCCCATTGTATGTCTGTTAAGAAACAGTAAGCCGTTGTATGTCCGCCAAGAGCCAATACCATAAAGTCCATCACTAAACATGAGTATATCTGAAACAGTAAAGCAAGGCTGGGTAGAACAGTGACATTACGTAATCAATCACATAACTCCATTGTATAGTAGAATAAATAGGTCCTTGTATCTTTAACACATTGTACTACGTACCTAAGAAAACATGGCTGAACATGTTGAAGACGCTCCTGGGATTATCGGCAATGTGTACCAAACAGTTAATTCACAGAAGGATAAAGTACTGCTGGTGATCAATGGCTTTCTGTATCACTTGGAAAGGTGTCAGAATGCACGGAGGTACTGAGGATGTAAATACAAGTCAACCCAGAAGTGCAGAGGAAGAGCTGTCACTACTCTTGTACCGGACAGTGAAAAGCTAGAGAAGACAGTAGCACATCACCATTCTGGAGATCCAGGGGAGGTAGAAAGATATGTCATGTGCAATGATTTGAAAGTTAGAGCAAGTTACAGGAGAGACACACCATGCCTACTAGTAGAGGATGCGTTGGCTACCACCTCGTTAGATAGAATACATAGCATCCCTCATAGGAAGGCATTACTGCAACAGGTAGGACATGTCCACTGGAAAAAAGCCATTACGCATGCTGACAGTGCAGTAACCTTGGATAACACAGATTTCTCAAAATACTCATTAAAGACTGGCACATTTGTAAGCAAGAAAATGTCTGATACTACAACTGACACCATAGTACAGGTGTTCACTACAGTTAACAACCTATATGACCTAAGTCATACTACAATATGGTTAATGGACGGGACCTTCTTTGCAAAAGGGGTAACCATAAGGCAACTGTATAGTGTGCACAGGCTAGTGAAATACGGGAGTTATATCAAGGCTGCGCCACTATTATTTTCCTTTGTGTCTAAAAAGTCCCTCAAGTCCTATAACTTTCTATGCACTGTATTTTCCATCTAATGAGTGAGCATGGGTTTGAGGTCATTGTGCGTTTACATCTATATTGTATATGACTTCAAAGTGGCTGCAGTTAAAAGTGTACGACTGAATGTCCCAGGTGCACAATCAAAGGGCTGCTTGTTCCACTTTGGCCAAAACCTGTGGTGAAAAGTACAAGCATTGGGTTTAGCATCACTTTATAACAGTAGCTCCTCATTTCAGCTTGCTGTGAAGTCTCTGGCCACATTAGCGTTTGTGAAGGAATGTGAGGTACAGCACACATTCCAGAGCATTGGGGATACCTTTCCTGTTGAAGGTAGAAAACTGTTAAAGTACTTCTCCAATTGGTACGTGCATGGCCGCTTGCATAAATTCAATACTCGTATCTTATCTAGTGTACGTTTCCCACTGCTGTTTCCTATTTCATTTTGGAACGTATATGAATTGAATGAGTTCTTTCTACCATGCCCCCAAAATTCTGTAGAAGCATGGCACAGGAGACTAAAATGTCTCCTGGGTGGCAGCGGTACAGATCTAAGTGTACTTATGGCAGCATTGGTACAGGAACAGGACCGTGTGGATGAATTGAGGGTGAGGATGGCTACAGGATTTCTACCATCCCCAAAGAAGAGGAAACTGATTTTGCACCACCAGCAGTTTGAGATGGTATTATCCAATAAGAAGACATACTCTTTACCCCAGTTCGTAACAGCCATAGCTAAGTTACTGAAAATGGAATGGAATGGGTATTCCAGTCAGTGGATGTTACCTTGCAGGTGGGATCATACGTGTCAGTGCCATTACGTGTTATGGATGGGACTTCAGAATGTAGTATATGTCACAGTATGGACTCACACGTCACAGGAATCTGCATATGAGACGTACATTTCGCTAACGGGAGATGTCAGCATATTATGAGAGGTGTTGATTTGGTAAATATATTACTTACAGAACGTGAGGCGATACACTTTGTGTCTTATATGGACAGATGTCTGGAAAGCAGCAGTTGATAAATGCGTGGTTAGTTGCTGTCTGGTAGACTTCAACACTTCTGTATTACCTTATTTAGGTTCTACAGTACTGTGCCGACAGTTAGCATTTGAAGATATGGCAGTTTCTGTTTAGGTACTCTATTTGCTTTGGCCCTGCCACTTGTGCTTTTGCTAACAGGACGTTATATTGCCAATAGTGTGGTATTCAGTGTTTTGCACTACGGGATTGTGATTGTCGGTGTTGTGGGAGTCGGGATTGTGAATGTCGGTGTAGTGGAAGTCGGGATTGTCATTATCGGTGTTGTGGAAGTCGGGATTGTCATTGTCAGTATTGTGGAAGTCAATCTTATGCACGTCGGTGTTGTGGAAGTCGGTCTTATGCACGTCGGTGTTCTGACCAGTCGGGCATATGAGGATTCGGCGTTTTGGGCTCGGTATTTCGAATGTCGGTGTTTTGAGATTTCGGGTAAGTGAAGTAGACCCATGTATATATATATATATATATATATATATATATATATATATATATATATATATATATATGTGTGTGTATATGTATATGTGTATATATATATATATATATATATATATATATATATATATATATATATATATATATATACACACATATATATATATATATATATATATATATATATATACATATATATATATATATATATATATATATATATGTATATATATATATATATATATATATATATATATATATACATATATACATATATACATATATATATACATATATATATATATATAGAGAGAGAGAGAGAGAGACAGGCATACAAACATATAACCTGAATGTAAAGGGCATATTTATAAACTACTATTATACTCACTAATTATGTTAAAGACATTTTCATGCTTTTAACTATTTGAAGTAATAACAAAGCTGTTTTTGGTTTTCCATTTCCCTTATCAGGTGAATATGCCACAAAAGTTAAGGAGAAATGACCTTCTGATGGAACAGGCAGACCGATCTGCATTTGCTGATTTGCTAAAGCAGATGCTTACTATCGACGCAGCTAAGAGGATCACTGCTGCTGGAATTCTAAGACATTCATTTCTGAACATGACTCATCTACTTCAGTTTTCCAGAATTTGCACAGTAAGGAAGATTCTGTTCTTTTAGAACTTTACATATATATTGTCTAACTAACTGTTCTTTTGAAGATGGTCAGCGGTATTCAGTATGTTAAGAATATTTCAATGAAGAAGAGTACATTAAGAGATGTTACAGTGCAGTGTCAACTAGCTCTGTTCTTTTAATTTTGGCAGGTAAAGCATGTAAAACTGAAGTTTATTTTTACACCTGCAATACAACTTTCATCAGAGTGCTATGGTGGCTCTCCATACTTAATGAAGTGATCTATTGTTAAATACTTTTGGGGATTACTTTCCTAGGCTTGAGGGAATTGTGACACTCCTGTTGACAAGTTGTGGGGGGAGGGGGACTGGCTTTTACAAACGCAGGGGAAGTAATGGCCAAATTAAGTCAGATTCAACTCAAGCTGTTCCAAGAGGAGAGATTGAATATATGGGTTTGTACATCTGAGTCACTCTGCTAGCTACCTGCTTGGACAACCTACATCCCTTCTTAATTTTCAGTGATGACTTCACAAAACTTGCTCATTACACCATCTTATTTTTGACAAGTGAAAAAAATTTAGACCTGCTTATGTGACATGCCTTATTCTCCTTTACAAGTATATTTTACAGCATATATTCAAATTGGCCCTCCAAATTATCAGTTTTATTTTGTGCTTCTACAGCTTGCTGGTGGACTTGCAAAAACTTCAAGCATTTCTAGACTCTTTACATATCCTTCCAAAAATCCAAAGATATGCCACAACTCAAATTTCACTTCTTCTAAACTTGTCATGATTTCCTTAACATACACTCAGGTAATTTATCAATGAATGAAGACAGCTGTGGTAGCCATCTTTCATCTTGATTATCATCATTACAAATTTCTTTCTCCATATTAACTGTTTCTACTAACATTTCCATTTCCTTAAATAGTTTAATCACTGTAATATTTGCCAATTAGTTACCATCACTGGTATCAAAAAAGGAAATTTGATAAAATATATACAAGATACATGAAAACAATCGTTTGCAGTTGAAACACAGAAAATAAGGGAGATAAACACCCTTAAAAGCACCTTGCAACTCAACAGAGAATGGGTTTTAGTGTTCCTTCCTTGATCTTTGCTATCAGGCATATAGTCATTAGAAATATGGGTAAACCATACAGGGGCTTGCTGTGCCGTAGGAAAAAAAAGAACACCAGTGTCTCTTGCCCTACTACACAGATCAGAAGGGAGAGATAACATCTTCCTGACCAGTAAAGAAGTTAAGGGTCCAGAGTCCTCCATTTCTGAAAGAGTCTGAGCAGGCATGACCTTTGAATCCATCTCATTCACTGGCACTGAAAGGAATACCACCCAGTGCTAGAAGATCAGCACTTTCTGACTTAGAGGGTTTTGCCTTGTACCCCCTTGCTTATTCGGATTCCATAATATGGGTTGGTTATTTGAATGGAGGAGGAACTATCTCCTAGGCGTTTTGGTTCTGCAGCAGGCAAGTGCAGTTGTCTTACCCAATTTGTTGGTTGTGTGGTCAAAGTCAGAAGTTTTAGACCTCTTAGTATTATCACTAAGATGCAGACGAATCAAGAATTAATTAAGCACGGTAGCACTTTGGCCTGCCATGATGTGCTTTTAAAAATTTAATGAGACACTGTACACAAAACTCACACCTGCTAAACCAGCGATACTGTTAGCAGAATGCAGTCATAATATTTTAATGTGAGAAAATGTTGTTTGGTATGTTTTCTTGCTTTTGTAGCATGTACATAAAGGTCTTAAATATTTATTTTTAATCCCAGATGTTCTCATTAATAAAGGAGTGCAGGATGTTAGAAACACAAAAAAAAAATCAAGTGCCATAAATAATTATCTTCTGATGCATATTTGAAGGTCTGTTATGCCTACAGGTCTGTTTTTTGTCCATGCTAACAATTATTTTATTTCTGTTTCCCAGAAATGCTGATGCACAATAACCACTCATCATGGAGAAGCTATTTTTTTAGCAGAACAAAATACACTGCTTTCAGCACAGTCATTGAATGGTAGCCTGGCTCATACGACAAGCCAACAACCAACCAGCAGCAATTCATCCTCTAAGTCCCTCTAAGGTGGTGACTCTCCAAGTCAAGTTATTTGTAAACTTCTCTCTAGAAACAGTGGGCAATGACCACAAACACCACTTTCCTAATGCAAGATATATGAAAAGAAATTGTTTGCAAAACTGGCCTTTGTTTTTACAGTAGAGTCAGACTGTCAGAAGACTAAGAAATAAAAAAGGGTACCAGTGTGTGTGTGTGTGTGTCTGTAGTATATGGACGAACAATCCATGGCAGGGCTAGCCACCCCTGATGTGATGATGGTAACTACTGATGGTGCAAAAATGGGAAAAAGGGGGTTACGGATGGATTCAGCAGACCTTTTTCCTTCAGTGATGGTTTGATATATATGTGGCTTCTTTCCATCACTTAGTCTTCTGACATTTTCACTTAGAAAACTAGTCTTTCTCAACATTTACATTACCTATTACTTGTAGACAGGAGCTTATGAATGAAGATGGCTTGAAGTGCAGCCTACTGTTATGGTTTTGAGTAGGACTACCTAGAGATGGATGATGTCATGTTAATCCTCTGTACATCGAATGCGATTAAAAAGGAAGAGAAAGCGTTGTTGTTCAACTGTGTCTTAATTACAGGAATAATAGTCAAAACATTCACAGTCTTTGCATCAGTGCTAGGGTACATTATAGTGCAGAAAATCCAGACTTGTGTTTTCTGTAAATTTCTACAAATAGCTGCCCATATCTTGGGAACCATACCAGATGTACATATAATATCAGTATACTTTTGTTCAGCCATACACGAACCTTCATATTAGTTTATTCATTAGTTTAAGGCATATGACAGCAAGTATCTCTTTTCTTGGTATTTGTTTATTTAGATAGTATGAAAAATATGAAAAAATATACCTGTTTGTATAATTAACAATGTAAACAACAATCTATCTCTCAGGTCACAAACTGAACCTTTGGCCATATGGGTCACACTCAGGATGCCATCTCTATACCCCACAGACCAGGTTGGCTTTTGTTTACACTACTATACATACAGAAATACTGCACATCTTTCTAATAGCACAATATTTCTTTCCAGACTGACTGATTGCTAACCAGGCTGGTCCTACTAGGAGAGTCCATATGCAGTGGTACCCTAAGGAGAAAAATCAAAAAGACTCGTAAAAACAATAAAGAAGAAACTAAATACCTACAGTTTGGTTAACTGGAGCATAACAGTTTAATGCTGTGATTAAACAATGGAAAGTGAAGGGTTAAAATTCACATACTTGACAAAATAATGAGCCAGATAATTAAAAACAGTAGGAGTCTGTGATGTTATTCAGAAGTCTTGAAAATGGGAGCAGCAATCTAGAATTAACTGATGAGTATGAGATCACTGGAGAGTATCGTCAATTGATGCTGAATGAGATCACTGGAGAGCATTGTGAATTGATGGTGAATGAGATCACTGGAGAGTATTGTGAACTGATGCTGAATGAGATCACTGGAGAGTATTGTGAATCAATGCTGAATTAGATCACTGGAGAGTATCGTGACTTGATGCTGAATGAGATCGCTGGAGAGTATCATGAAGTGATGCTGAATGAGATCACTGGAGAGTATCGTGAATTGATGGTGAATGAGATCATTGGAGAGTATTGTGAATCGATGCTGAATGAGATCACTGAAGAGTATCGTAAATTGATGCTGAATGAGATCACTGGAGAGTATTGTGAATTGATGCTGAATGAGATCACTGGAGAGTATTGTGAACTGATGCTGAATGAGATCATTGGAGATTATCGTGACTTGATGCTGAATGAGATTACTGGAGAGTATTGTGAATCGATGCTGAATGAGATCAATGAAGAGTATCATGAATCGATGCTGAATGAGATCACTGAAGAGTATCGTGAATCGATGCTGAATGAGATCACTGGAAAGTATCATGAATTGATGTTGAATGAGATCACTGGAGAGTATTGTGAATTGATGGTGATGATCCTTGGTTGACCTTTGAGCTTGATAATCACAAATAAAAGTTAGATGCTGGCTGTGAATATTCCTGATAGTAGCCAACAATTTCTGGAAAAGTTGCACAATAAGCAAAAACAAAACTGAATCTATAGATTTTTATCATACAACGGACATCAAGAGCATTGGTTATCTACAGAATACTTAGCAGCAACAGCCGCTATTATTTAAGGTTTAATAAAAAGCAAAGGAAAAGAAAAATGACAGCAGTAGGTGACAGGCTTGTGCAATATTTAATTAACTCCAATAGTTGTTAGTTGAAGAAAATAATAAAATTTACATGCAGTGGTTTTGCTGCAGTTTGGACAATTACTGGTTTGAAGAAGCAGCTGCTTTAGCAAATGCTTAAAATTTGTCAAGAAGTCTTCAGATTTAATGAGTGTAGGTAGTTCAGTACAGATTGCCTGCAAAAAATGAACTTGGGTCCTCATATTCAATTTTGATGTTTGTATTTTGCAAGTGGATTTTATTCATTTGTAGACCTTAGCTTATCCAGTGAGTAAAATAAGAATTCCTGTTCTGTTACAATAACCTCTCTTTAGAACACTGTGCTGAGTACCTCACACAACTATACTATTTTGCTTCAAATCATAATATTTGCGTAAAACCTAGAGCAGAGGGTGTGCTACTCCAAGGGACTGGAGAATTACAGCATCTCATCCAGTACAACTGCATTAAAAATGTCTTACAGTGGCAGTCAGCTTCTGACGTGTAGTTTTTAGTCATGTGTGGGGACACTGTTTACCACTATAGCCTTTCTTTATCTTCATTTACGTTATATCCTGAAAAAGATGAAACTGTTTTCCAACATGAAAATATCATTTTATGGATTGATAGAGTACAAAATAATTTCATCTGTAAATAACACTAGTTTTTCATGAGTACTACACCAGTTACACCCCTGAATTTGTGAGTCCCTTATTTCCTTTGCCAATGGATTTAAGTATAAGGCAAATAGCAAAGGGAATAGAGGACACCCTTGCCTGGTTCCTCTTTTAAAAACAGCTTATCAGAGAGAAAGTCTCCCGCATTAATTCTTGCCACTGACCGTTCACATAGCTTCCTAATTAAACCAATTATTCTATCAGGAAATGCAAATGCTGCCATTGCCCTACTCATAAAATCCCAATTAACTCTATCAAACTCCTTCTCTGCATCAATACCCACCAGCGATAGCGGAGTCTTCTTTTCCATTGTCTCCCTCTAGATTATCATCATTCTGGTAAGGTTGTCAAACATTTGCCTCCCCTCCACAAAATCTCATTGATCCATAGCTGTCAACTCTGGCAATGCCATATCCATTCTGTTAGCCAGTATAGACAGAAGCACTTTATATTTATGGTTCAAAACTAAAATTGGTCCACATGAAGTTGGGTTTAAAGGGTCTTTGCCCTCTTTGGGTAGTACAACCACCACAGTCGTCTTCCAAGATGGTGACACTGTTCCTCCTTTTAAAATACAGTTAAACATAATCTTCCAAATATTTATTACTTTCTTCCTTCCTAATTTCCAAACTTTCACAAGAATATCATCTGTTCCTGATGACTTGCCTGTTGATTGATTATATATTATCATTTTTATCTCATCCCCCTGTAGTCCTCACTATTAATTCAGGAGCCTCATCTTCCTCTAGCCTTGGCATATTTAAGCCTTCCACAGATATTTCCGTTTCTCTCTTTTCTTGGTTTCCCGGTTTCTCTGCTCTATAAAGATTTTTCTTGGAATTCCCAAAATATCTGTAATACATCTATAGAGTCTTTGATTATTTTTCTAGTCATAGGCTCCCTAACTATGGCAAAAACTCTTTTTATTTTCTATTCCTCAAGTCAGTGTGCTAATAGTTTTTCTGCTTTGGACTTTTTATCAAAAAATACTTGCTTAACAGTAATCTTTCTAAACTCATGTTTATTATCCAAATAGTCCCTTATTTTCCCTTGATCATTCAATAATTGCTCATCTTCTTATTCTGTAAGATTGCCTTTCATATGTAATACTTCAACCGTTGATAATCCATCTACATAATTGCTATTACTTCTCTGCCATATCTCTTTCTCTCTCACTTCTACCACATATTAAATTCAAGTTCATTTTTATCCCACTCCATAGATATCACCTCTGAAAAAAAATTTGCATCTTTCCTAGGAACTCTTGAATCATTTTAAGACCCATTCCTTAAATTCCATTTGTTTTAATAGGTAAGTAGAAAAGTACCAATGTCTCATTTTACTAGGTTACCCGGCATGTTTAGGGTAATCTTTATTGTCACATGATCTGAAACAGTTATTGGATGTGTTTCAAAGCTCTCAATTAAATAGCCATGCTACCATGAGTATGGATAATACATAGATTATGTCTGGCTTCCTGCTTGTAATTTCACATGCTCCATCCCAAATATTCTCATATATTTCTTCAGAAATCTACACTCCTTTGTTATATTTTCTCATCTAGGTCTCCCTAACACAGCTTCACTATTGCATATCATTTTCAGTCCCAGCTCATGAATAATATTCCCTACTGGAAGCTAATTTCCTGTCCCATAATTCTCTTAAGTTCCTTTATAGTAGCTTTAGATGTAATATAAATACATACCAATTTAATCTTCCTTCTCTGCCAATAAACCCTTATTACCACAAACCTGACATTGTTGTCTTTCTGACCTTCTGTCAGTATTGAAGCCCATCTTGCCTTCAGTATTATTACCCTGATCTGATGTTCCCTGGAATGAAAGCTTGATATGGCACCCAGCTGAAGTTTAATAGTAGAAAAATGATCCCCTTCCTTAAAGAGAGACATGAGGAAAAGGAGAATGGCTGAGACTGGGGCTGAAAATGGATTGATGTTCTCTTTGGATGCCCAAAATGCAAATCTTTTCCATTTGCTTCTATAAACCTTTTTAGTAGAAGGTTTTTGGAAGCTAGCACAATGTCTCAAACAGGGGAAGTAAGCCTGGACCTCTGTACAATTACTGGCATTGGAGAAACCAAGCGGTCAGTTTGAGGGTGTGAAGATGTGGGTGATGACCCACTGATGGGTGAAAAAGTAGGTTCTGTCTGGGTTCCAGTATCCACGGAGGATATTTCAGATGAGACCAGAGAAAGGGAAACCAAATCTGACAAGGCCAGTAGGGGACAATGAGGATTACTGAGGTCTTCGGCCATTTTGAATTCTGTAGAAACTTTGGGATCTAAGGCAGGGGAGGATAAGCATAGAGGAGACCGGAGGTCCAACTGCGAACTAGAGCAGCCCTTGGGGACTTCCCTGGAGGGGGGAATCAGAACAAAATACCTGCTGCACTTGTTGTTCTGAGGACATGTGAACAGATCACAGCAAGGATGGCCCCATCAGATGAAAATCACTTTCACTACTGATTGATTGAGGGACCACTCATGAGGGGTCAGAATGGACCTGTTGAGTTTGTCTGCAAGAACTTTGGACTTCCCAGTATGTGAGTTGCAAGTAGAAAGCGATCTGAAGATATTGCCCATTCCCAGACCCTTATAGCCTCTCTGCACATGGGATACAAATGGGTTCCTCCTTGTTTGTTGATGTACCAGACTACTGACATATTGTCTGTGTGAAATGCAATAGTTGCTAAAGGGAGAATGTCCTAAAAGGCTTGCAACATGAGGATGACTGCCCTCATCTCCAGAACATTGACATGTAATCTGGTCTCTATGTGAGTCCACGTGCCTTGGAACATCTTTCTCTTGAAATGCCTCCCCCCAAACCATCTGGGAAGTGTCCATGGTCACTGTGGCTGTGGGGGAAGGGAGAAGGAATGGCCTGCCGATTGCCAGGTCATCTGAAAGTAGCCACCATTGGAGATGCTTTCTGCAAACCAGAGTCAACTTGATAGGAACAAATAGAGGCTGGATCACTGAACAACAAAGGTCCATTGAACCACTTACATAAAAAAACCTTGCCAAAGGGACAAGAGTGATGGCAGCTGCCATGGATCCAAGGGCTTGGAGTACTAGTCTTGTCGGTGGAGATGGATGATCTAGGACAGCTCAAACATGGTCTCTCAATGTTTGTATGTGGTGAGGGGGTAATGATGCTATTTGATGTGCCCAGAAGGGCCCCAATGAATTTCAAACTCTGTACCAGAGATAGGTTGGATTTTGCCAGGTTTATGGTGATGCCCAGAGGACTGGATATCTATAACAAGTAATCCCTGCTTTGAACAAGTTGATACCTGATTGAGGTGGTCAGAAGCCAGTCGTCCAAATATATAAATATGGAAACACCCAGAATCCTGTCAATGTCAGGTGAGCTGCAACTACTGTCATGCATTTGGTAAACACCCTGGAAGCTGTGGTGAGTCCAAAGGGCAGAGCCCTGAAATGGTAACTACTTCCTCATCTGTCTATTTTGATGTGATATTATGCATCCTGTAAGTCTACCGAGCATGTCCAATTTGCAATAGGAGTAAGATGGACTGAGCCATAACCATCTGGAACTTTGCTTTCTTTACAAACAAATTCAGTTTGATTAGATCCAAAATGTGTTTCAGGTCCCTGGTTTTCTTTTGCACTAAAAAGACATGGGAGTAAGTTCTGAATCCTTTTTGCTTGGTCAGGACCTCTTGGATGACTCTTTTTTGCAGTAGTTTTTGAAACTCCGATGCTGCATACTCACTCTGACTGGGTGGAACATCAGTGAGTTTCTTTTGTGTCTTTGGGGGCTGAAGGAAAAAGGGAACATAATAACCTCTGGATATAATCCTTAGCACCCAGGTATTTTTGTTAGAGCAGTCCAGGTGTCTGGATGCAGTGAAAAATGACCCCTGACTGCCTCCAGAGCTGAGCAGTCAGGCAGCGCTTCAGACTGCTGATAGGTCTTGTCAGAAAAAGGCTCTCTGAAGGCCTGATTTCCAGTTCCCCTCTGCCCCTGGGGTGGCGCCTCCCATTAAAACTTCCTCCTTTACCTCTGGAGGAAGAATCCCCATGTTGATCCTGGAAAGGCCCTTGGGATTTCTGGAACCAGGTTTTCTTGCCACCTCGCTGATTTCTAAAAATGTAAGCTGAGGGGTAGAAAATGTGGCCCCGACAACAGACAGGGTCTTCCCTTCCTGTTCATTGTGGTTTAGGGTATCTTTGACAGATGGCCCAAACAAAGAGGAGCCATTGAAGGGGGCGATAAAAAAGGATGTCTTAAAGGGTTTAGTGAAGTCACAAAGCCTCATCTGGGCATGTCTTCTAATAATAATACCTGAGCCAGCTGCACATGAGGTGCCCGCTGTAGAGTGAGAGATGAGCCTCATGGAGGAACTAGACAGGGAAGAAAGAGTAGCCAGTCGGGGAGATACTTTCTTGAAGTCCTCCACCAACATGGTCTCTGCTAAAGAGTCGGAAAGCTCTTTGACCAGATCTCTCTGCAATCGAGTAAAGTCTGCCAGGTAGTTTAACGCTCTCAGCGAGAAGGTGGCCGAAGCACAAACATGCTTACTAAACCTGTCCATCACTCTGAACTCCCTGTTCGGCAAATGGACAGTGGAGCTCTGTTCAGCTAGATCCTTTCTGGTAGCTGCTGTCCCAATGGTATCTAGTGGTATACCCTTAGTCCAGTGTGTTTGGCCTTTGGGAGGAGAAAAAAACGTATCTGCTCATTTAGGAATTGGTTGGATAGTGTCCGGCTCCTTTCAGGCCTGGCGGGACACTAAATTCATGAGATCATCCATCGGGGGGTGCACCCAAGATGTAGATGGGCCCACCCCCAAAAGCCTCCAAATACACAGACTCTTCAGAAGAAGGAGTTTGGGTCGACCAACCACCTCTTTCCCCTTAGGATTTCTAAAACATCTCCAAAGGAGACATCCTCAGGTGGTGATCTTGGGGATCCTTCTTCCAAATCTAAGTCCATGTCCTCGGTAAGGAACTCCAAGGGAGGGAGTCAATGTGCCTCCTCTTGCACATCTTCTTATGAGGAATCTCGTCTGTGGGATATTTAGGGGAGATCTTGGAAGAAGAAGAGGCTCCCTCTAAGAGAAGAGATTGGAGGCCTCTTGGGATGGGCTGACCGTGAATATGTATGATAGGCTGAATTCTCCAATCCAATGGGGGTTGATGGGGAGGGTTATAGCTCAGAGAGGTTGGATCCCCATGAGATGAGAGGGCTCTTTCTACAACCTGGAAGCCCAATGGACCTGGAGGATCCCTCAACAACTCTCCCTGAGCTGAAGCCATCGAGGAAGAGGGGATAGGAGCCCCAATTTCATGGTGCCCAGGCAGAATTGGACCCAAGCTGTCAAGCACCGAAGTGCCAAGGGGAAGGGATGGATCTGATAAGGTCAGAGCCAAACCCTCCCCTTAGATCTGACAAGCACATCTCAGATCCAAGATCCACTGTGATCTGACAAAATCGGAGCACAGGCAGTCAGGGTAACTGTCAGAGTCAAGGAAGGAAAGCTCTTTAGATCCAACACCAACTCTCTTTGGTGACTATGATCCTGGGGCTCTGATGCCTTTGCACAGATCACAGATGGAGAATGCATAATAATAGGGACACTCGCAGATCTCAGGGGGAATGGAGTAGGCAAGACCTCCTTCTAGATCTGAGTCTTGAAGATCTTCTGTATCATCCCCCTCCACATCAATTTCCAATAGGCTCCTAGAAGACCTCGAGAATGCCATTGACACTGGCCTAGAATGCCTTGATGGGGTCTGAAAATTTTTCAAAGGCAAATTCAGAGACAATGATATGACAGAGCTCTCTGGGGTTGACTCCTTGCTCTTGGTTTGAAAGTCTTAGGATCTGAGGCAGAAGTGGAACATCCAAGAGAACTCGTTGATGAAGTCGTGCTGGTTGGATCTGAGGGGTGCTTGGATCCACCGGACCAGAAGTAGGTCTACGATCTGACCCAGTTGGATCTGAAGGTTTCAATAACTTGGAGGGTGGTTCCAAAGATATCCTCGAGGACTCATGAAGATATTTCTTGGAGTCCAAAGACCCAATCACACTCTTTAAAAGGGTTTGAGCCCCTGGAGAAACAGAACTAGAAGCAGGTAGGAGCCCTTTGAGAATCAGATGTTCTAGCCCCTGACAGTATACACATCTGTTGTGTGCATCAGAATGGGGAATTTTGTGTCTACATTCAGGACAGTGCCTAAATCTAGTTGGTCTGTCTGGCATTATACTAGCAATAGGCATGCACACAGAAAAAATATTATAAGCAGCTAATGGAGAAACTTTAACTACCTGTACCAATGTAAAGCAAGAGCGTGCGGGCGCACACACACACACACACACACACACACACACACACACACACACACACACACACACACACACACAGGAAACCACTATACCAGAAATAAAAGAAAATTGACTTAGCTGACAAGGAAGTTAAGGGAAAACCAACGCTAATTCTCTCATACTTGTGGGTGGCAAATGAGATCTGAGGAGGCTGGGTAAAGGGTAGAGCATTATGGGTAGAGGGAGGAGCTCAAGACTTGGATACTAGTCTGTATATTTGCGGCTGAGTTGGATCCGAGGATCAGATCCATAACACAATAGTGAGGAAGAATGAAAATGACAACATCAGATCCATGCAGTTAACTTGATGGTGAGAAGGTTGGGATGTTGGATACCCAATGGGTGAGATAGGAGATCCTGATGAGGCTCCAGTATCCATGGAGGATAGCAAAGATGAGACTGTAGGAAGGGGAACCAAACTTGCTGAGGCCAGAAGGGGGCAATGAGGATTGCTGAGCTCTTCAGCCTGCTCACTTTCTATAAGAATTTTGGAATCAGTGGAAAAGGAAGAAAAGCATAAAGAAGACCTGAAGGCCAAGCGTGAAGCAGACCATCTCTCTGTGATTCCCCTGAGGGGAGATCAGAGCAAAGTACCTGCTGCACTTGTTGCTGAGAGGGGAGGCAAATAGGTTGCAGCAAGGTTGGCCGCAATACCTGAAGATCATATTCACTACTGATTGATTGAGAGACTGCTCTTGAGGCATCAAAATAGATCTTATTTTTTCTGCCAACACATTATTTTTCCCCAAGATGTGCATTGCAATTAGAAAACTTTTTGAAGAGCTCACCCATTTCCAAACTCTCATGGCTTCTCTGCACAGGAGTTAAGATCGGGTTCCTCCTTATTTGTTGATGTTCCAGAGTAAGGCAGACTACAGACATGTTGTCTGTCTGAAATGTAGTAGTCCCCAGAGGTAGAGATTCTTGAAATGCCTGCAATGCTAAAAGGACTGCTCTCATCTCTAAGATGTTAATATGCAATTTGGTCTTCCCAAGAAATGCCCCCCACCCCAGTTAGGAAGCGTCTGTGATCCCTGTGGCAAATGGATTTAGAAAAACAAATGTTCTGCCCAGGAAAAGATCATCCAACTAAATCCACCAATGAATGTGAAGCTTACAAATTAGGGTGAGTTTTATTTGAAAAGACAGGGGTTGATGTAGAATGGACCACTGTACAGCTAAGGTCCACTGGAGAATTTGCATAAAGAAGTGTGCAAGGGGAAGCAGTATTATGGCTGCTGACATAGACACCAGTGCATGAAGCACTAACCTTGCTGGAGGAGAAGGATGAGAAAGGATATGCTGCACCCAATACCTTATTGGAAGTAATGCTCTGGAAGGATAACAATGCTGCTTGAGTCATAGTGTTCAGATGCATTCCAATGAATTCCAGGCTCTGGACTGGGACAAGCTGTGATTTGGCAAGACTGATTGAAATGCCCAAGGCATTGCAAATCTGGAGCAAATAGTCTCTGGCTTGTAGAAGTCAATGCCTGGAGGAGGCTGTGAGGAGCTAATCATCTAGATATGGAAACACCTGGAATCTTTTGAGTTTCAAGTGAGCAGCTACTACTGCCATGTATTTAGTAAACACACTGGGAGCTGTGGTGAGTCCAAAGGACAAATCTCAGAATTGGTAATGATAGGCTCCCAGCTGAAAGCAACGATACCTTCTGGATCATCTGTCTATATTTTCATGATAGTATGCATGCTGAAGGTCTATAAAGCACATCCAGTTGTCCTTGTGTAGAAAGGGCAGAATGGACTGAACCATGACCATTTGGAATTTTGCCTTCTTCACATATTGGTTCAAACAGCTTAGATCAAAAATGGGTCTGAGGTCCCCTGTTTTCTTTGGCACTAAAAAAAAAAGCATGAGTAAGTTCTGAATCCTATCTGGTTGGGTGGGGCCTTCTGGATGACTCCTTTTTTAGCAGCTTTTGTATTTCTTCTGCTGCTTCCTTCCTCTGACTGGGTGTAACCTTGGGAATTTTCTTCCCCTGACAAGGAGAAAGAAGGAAAAGGGCATGTAGTAAGCTCTGGATATTAACTTTAGCACCCATAAATCAGGCATCTAGGTGCAAAGAAAATCAACCCCCAACTGCCTCCAGAGTTCAGCAGTTGGGCAGCTTTTCAGGAGCATGGATAGGGCCTGTCTAAAAATAAATCTGTAAAGCCTTGGTTCTGCAGACCTCCTCTACCTCTAGGGTGATGTCTACAATTAAAATTTCCTCCTCTGCCTCTGGAGGAATTATCGCCACATGAATCCTGTAAAGACCCCTGAGAATTATGGAACCACATCTTTTTACCACCTCTCAGTTTCTAGAGAAGGTCCATTGAGAGGAAGAAAACTTGATTCCTACAGCAGACAGGGTTTTTCCATCTTTCGTACTGTGGGTAAGCATATCTTTAACTGATGGCCCTAACAAGAAAATGCCATCAAAAGGGGCATTAATAAAAGACATCTTAAAGGGCTCTGAAAAGTCGCACAGCCATATCCAGGCATGTCTCTATATGGCAAAACCTGAACCAGAAGATTGTGAGGTACCTTCAGCTGTATGAGAGATTAATCTCATAGACGAGTTTGAAATAAACAAAAGAGTGACCAGTTTAGAGGAAGCCCTTTTGAAATCTTCAGCAGGCATGGACTCAGAGTGAGAATTTGATAGTTCTTTAGTTAAATCTCTCTGCAGCCTAGTAAAATGTGACAAATAATTAAGTGATCTCAGAGTGAAGGTAGCTGAAGTGAGCACTCGCTTTTCAAATCTGTCCAACATTCTGGACTCCCTGTTTGGTGGATGGACAGAAGGGCTCTGCTCTGCAAGCTCTTTTTTAGTGGAAGCTGCTATCACCATTGCATCAACAGAGACTTTGCTCCAGTGAGGACAGTCCAAGAGAGGGGCCAAAAATGTATCCAGACATTTAGGTATAGGCTCACAGTGTCTGGCTCTTTCCATGCCCAGTCGGAAACCAGGGCAATAAGTTTGTCTGCCAGTCCAGCACCAAAAGTCTCCAGGAACACCGATTCTTCAAGAAAAGGAGTTTGGGATGACCAGCCACCTTTCTGCTTAAGGATTTCTAGAATATCTACAAAGGAGATGTCATCAGGTGGTGATCTGGGGGATCCTTCTCCCTCATCAAAATCAGAGTGTTCTGTGGCAGACTCCATGGGGGAGTCTATGTGTCTCCTCTTACATGTCCTCTTCTAAGGAACCTCCTCTGTGGGATGTTCAGGGGAGGTATCAGAAGAGATGGGGGCTTCCTCAAGTGGAACTGTCTGGAGGCTAATTGGAACTGGCTGACCCTGTGGAGTAAATCCAATGGACTCAGAGCTCAGAGACAATGAGGGAGAGGGGATAGGATCTCAGACATGAGACAACAGTTCTCTATGGAGAGAGATGGCCCTTTCTACCTCCTTGAAAGCCAAGGGACCAGGGGAAACCCGTTCCTCCTTCCCTGTAGTGGAAGCTTCTGAAGAAGGTAAGTTGGCACCACCCCCTCCTGATCCAAGCCTCAAGGGGAGAATTGGATCTGAGCTGTCCAGGGCCAAAGCTCTGAGAAAAAGGGATGGATCTGAGAAAAACAGAGCTGTACCCAGCCCCTAGGTTCCAGTGCCAACATCTCTGCTCCAAGACCTGCTCTGATCTGAGAGTATCGGAGCAGAGCCAATCAGGGAAATTGTTGCAGTGAGATCTCGGAACCTGGGACTCTGAAACCTTGGGTCGGATCGGAGAGAAAGAAAAACAATGGAATTCATAGGCATACTCACAGATCCAGTAGGGGACAGAGCTAGCAGAACCCCCATATGGATCTGAGCTCTGAGAAATGTATGCATCATCCTAGCCACATCCATCTCAGACAGGGTTCTGGAAGA
The DNA here is from genome assembly GCF_019279795.1 of Protopterus annectens. NCBI lineage: Eukaryota > Metazoa > Chordata > Ceratodontiformes > Protopteridae > Protopterus > Protopterus annectens. Next base: position 88,533,767 of record NC_056745.1, on the reverse strand, counting down.
CCTACAAGATAGTGTGGAAGGGGATCGAGAGTGTTTCTTCGGAGTCTGGAATAACTGAATGGGCAGAGAAGGAGAAATAGGTTTGACTCTGTACTTTGGAATACAGCTTCATGCACTGGTTCTTGGATCCAAGGCTTTAGGATCCAAAGAAGACGTAGAAGGCAAGGGAGATATAACTATAGCAGCTGAGCCTTTCAAGTCCAAGGATGACCTTGCATATAAGGGAAGGCCAAGAGATTTAGAATCTGAGAAGGTCAGATCCGAGATCTTTCTGATCTTTTCAATCAGCTCTGAGGAAGCTCTTTGGGACTTCCGAGTAGACCTTTTTCTGGATTCCAAAGAAACTGATATAGATGTTTTTGAGGGGGTTTGATCCCCAAAAGAAGCAGGAATTAAACTTTAAGGATGAGCTTATTACACCTGTTAGCCAAAGTTCTTGGATTAAATGTAGAGCATACTAAACAGGCTGTGTTAAGGTGGTCTGGCCCCAGACAATAAATGCACTTCTTGTGGGCATCAGAGTTTGGGATATTATGCCCACAAAAAGTGCACTTTTTAAACCCGGTTGGTTTCTCTGACATAGCTAAAAGGAGAACAATCCCTGAACTAAGTATAACACCAACTATTTTTTTAAGGAGAGGAGAGCTGTTAGAATGAAATTACCAGAAAAAAAGGCAATAATTTGAACAAACAGCCTAGAAAGTGAAAGAAGGAAAAAAAGATGAAAATCAGTATGGTATTTAAAGAAATAGCTGGCAGGTAAACAAAGCTACCAAGAATGGTATAAAGGATACTAAAAAAACTTAGTAGAAAAGTCAAACAGAGATCAAAGAAATCCCTAATGACAGCAATCACTAAGAGGGAAGATGTAAGGAAAAACTAGCAAAGTTTTTAAGAAAGGGCTATCTAACTTTTAACAATTAACAATCAGAAGAAAATTGGCTTACAATGCTTGAGAGCAGAACCTACATCTAACCACATTGGCGGCAAACAAGATCTGGGGCAATGGGGATGGAATAGAGCATTATGGATAGAAGAAGGAGCAAAAGAGTTGGATCCAAAATCTAGTGTATGTGGCTGAGCCGAATACGAGGATCGGATCTAAACCCATTAATGAGGAAGAATGAAAATGGACAACACAGATGCCTAGTTATGGTGAGTATGTAAGTTATAATTTTCCTTTGCCCCTGATACTGTGCTGAATAACCATTCTGAAATCCTTTTTTTGCCAAATTGACATGTTCATTTTTAAGTGTCTCTCCTATAGCATTGTTTTTGTACTCTATACCTCTTAATATAATTCAATAGTCCTTGCTTCTTGTCCATACGTGCAATGCCATTCACATTCCATGAAACGATAGAAAAGGCAGTCATTTTGATAAGATGCTATTACATACACTTATTCTACATGCCTGTTTTTTTTTGTTTTTTTTTTTTGAATATATATTTCCAACTTGCAACTTACATGCACACATTAATGCTTAGCTGGCTAATCTTATATGCGGTTGCAGCTTATGGTCTCTGGACCCATGTCACATTTTCATTCTTTTTGTTTCAATAAAACACTCAAGAAACAAAAAGATACATGCCTGTTCATTTTTAACCCAAACCCCTTTTAATTCCACAGCAAACACATACAACTATATACACTTTCCAAAATGGGAAGGTATCCTTCCATATATGGCCAAATGCTCCAAATATAGATAGCTACATCTACAGGATTTAGCTACTCTAAAGTTAGGTTTAATCATGTTGAAAATCTATGTCAGAGTCTGTGTTCTCTCCTGCACACACCATCCATTGTTGTCCCAGCTCAACTTCCCTACCATATTTGAAAAACAACATGCATGCTTTCAGTTAACCAATTTTCTAGCCTTTAGAAAGAGTGCTGTGGCTATCACTAAATGAATAGATTCTGCATTGTTGTGATTTATACTGAAGAGATTGATTTTAGTGGAAATGTATATTCTTGTATTCCCTTCAATATATCAGACCTCATTTATTTAACTGAACTGCTTGTCACTTCCCATTTAAGTACTTCTTTTAATGTTTCGCCACACAGATGCCTCAAAGTTCATGATTCATTCATTTCCAGATTAATTGCCTGTGCCTGCATATAGTGTATCTGAAACGGCAAAGCTTTGCTGGTAGATGAAAAAGAGCAGCTAATGATTCTATAGTTTCATGGCATAGCTAATCTCAAATGCTGGAAAACTGTTTTACATGATTTTAGTATACACTTTTATGTGCATGCATAAGAATTATAATTTAATATGATCATTTAATTTCAGTTTCTTCCCCTTAGCAGCCCATACCTCTCAACCTCTTACCATATGAAATCTGGACAAAGCCTATAATAATGGGGGGACAAAGGCCCCAAACCAGGATCAGATTTTAAATATTGCTTTTATACACTTAGAAAGCTGTTAGAATAACATGATTTGTGTTAGCATGCATTTTCTGAAGGGTATGAAGTCTGAAACACATGCGTATGTCATTATTTAGTGACTTCAATCCTCACCTTTTTGCCAGAAAAACACAAATTTCATGAGGAAAGGAACAAAAATATAAGGAAAAAGTCTGTACATTTAAGAGGTTTATAGCTGCCCCATATCACAACACTGTGCTACATTTATCTAGCCTTTATATTCTTACAGTACAAGTCATAGATACACTCCAGCTGAGAAAATAGTTCTTTCTCACTTTAACATCACTTGCATTGTCAGCATTTACTGATACAACTAATCCCATCTCGTATTTAAAGTACCCCTGCATAATTTACACAACTACTTTATAGTGTAACATGCATTTGACTTCAAGACATCTACATTGCTACAAATTCAGCTCCTTCATTATCTTTCTAAACATTAATGGCAAAGTGGGACTTCTATATTGCAGTCCGTACACAAGTTTAATAGGCCCCAACTTCCAGTTTTTCTTTTGTTTCCACATCTTGCTCAAGCACAGTTCATGTCCAAACTGAATCCTATAGAAATGACACTTTGAAGTACATCTGTTTATTTCCTACTTTCACATTCTTGCTGGCCTTCGTCTTCATTATCTGAGCACCCAACGCCAGTCTCTGGTTCATGCTCAAGATGTTCCTGTTTTTTCTAGTCGGCTCCTGGACTTTTCTTCTGTTCAATCATTTTCCTTTAGAATGTGGAATACTAGTCCAATTGCTTATTGGTACTTTCATAAGAATGACGCAATTTGTTCCCTCCAGTTTCTCTGGTACAACAGAAAACTTCAGGTGTTCTCTGTGCTCTGTCTACTAGCTCTACTATTTTTTAAACAGTTCTTCTTGAGAAGCCTCATATTCAGTCCAGTCAGACTTTCCTTCATTTCAACCTCATATTTCAGCAGTTTTTATCATCTCATCTGAATAGTCATGTAAAGCTTCTTCTATTCTTTCCAACATTTTGTTATTTGACTGTATGTATTCTCCAGTGTCACTTATTTTTAACACCTCTGAATGCATTTGATTCATTTTGTTCTATAAATTACTGGAAGCCATCTCTTGCTTTTTTACTGAACAGCTGTAAGACTCTCCTTTTCCAGTTGATTTTCTCCAGATTTCTTTGTTGCTGACATCCAAGCAGTAAAGTGACTAACCAGTAAGTGAATTTCACCCAAATAAAGGGGTTTTGCTGGCTGCTTTACAAAGTTCCTGTTTTCACACTATGAGAGCTCTAATCAACCTGTTGATCAGTGTACAGCCATCTTGGAATTCCCCAGAAAATCAGAATGTTTAGAGTGTGCCATACTCAGCTGTGCTAGCTTCAGGTTCTTAATCTTTCCAGAGGTTGTCACTTTGTCTCCCCTCTTCTGTCATAGGTTCATAGGTAGGTACTAGGCTATCTGCCTGAAGGCATTGATAAGCCTAGCCAGAGTGTGTTGGCTTTCGCCGCCCCCTTAGATTAGTTCCCTGTGCCTCTGTCCAGCACAGCCACTGAAGTGATCCCCAGGGTAAACTTTCTGTTTCCCATCCACTTATCAAGGTCTCTCTTGAAGAGTGTTAGCGAGGAGCTCTGCCTAATGTAGATTGGAATCTTGTTCCAAAGCATGGGAAGTCTCTGGGACAGGAATCTATCCCTCCAGCATGTCCTATTTATTGTTGTGGTGAGGTTTAGGTCCCTAGAGCATGTGGCTCGAGGGGATATGGTTTTCTTTAGGTGGAGCATGTCCATCAATTCTGGGTTGGACATGGTCTTATATGTCAGGCAGAGATCACCTCTGAGTAGGCGGTATGCAACTGACCGAGTACAGCTGGAGTTTCTTTAGTCGAGCTGCATAGGGCATCTGTTTGAGGCCAGTGATCCTCTTGGTGAGGTACTTCTGTGGTCTTTCCAGCTGTTGCAGGTGTCTTGTAAGGTACATCCCAAATGGGGTATGATGGGTCTGATGAGTGATGAGTAGAGGGGCACAATGACCTCTTTTGATCTGGATACGAACCCTTTTGTGATAAGGTGGCCCACATAGAAGGATTTTCTAACCACTTTGGCAATGTGATTATCAAAGGAGAAATTACCATCTACTTGGGTCCCCAGATCCCTTATTATGTCTTTCGTATTTAGGGGACTACCACTTATGTGGTAGTTTGTGGGTACTTTGTTTTTTCCAAAGGGGATGACTATGCACTTTTTGGCATTTAGCTTGAGGCCATGATTTTGACACCGGGTATCTGTCTCAGTGAGACCCTTTTGGAGGATGTCTGTGTCAGCCGGAGAGTCAATTATAGCCCCTAGTTTGCAGTCGTCTGAGAACTTAAGTCAGCCATAGTCCTCCTGTGCTTGCCTGTACCCCTGAAAAGTATATGCTGAACAGGTGGGGTCCTAGGACTGAGCCCTGGGGTACGCCACTTGTAACTGGTTTACAGTCAGACCTAGCTCCTGCAACGTTTACCATGTGGGTTCTGTCCATGAGCCAGTTGGCAACCCATCTCATGACATAGAGGTTTATGTTCAGGCTGGTGAGCTTGTCTATAACACCAGAATGGGGAATGGTGTTGAAGGCCTTTGTGAGGTCTAGGCAGGCTGTGTGGACCACCTTTCCCTCATCTATAGCCTTGGTAACTGTCTCAAAGTCATCCACCAGGTTTAGGAGGGATGATCTGCCCGTAACAATGCCGAACTGGGTAGGGTCTGGTGTTTGGAGGGTCCCAATGTCTCGGTTAATGAGTTCCATGATGATGTGCTCCACAGCCTTGCAGACCAAGCTGGTCAGGCTTATAGGGCGATAGTTCCCAGGGTCTGCTGTGGCTCCACCTTTGTGGAGCAGAATAACCATTGCTGTTCACCACTCTATGGGTATGTAGCCTGTGGAGAGGCTGTGCGCCACTCTATGGGCATGTAGCCTGTGGAGAGGCTGAGTTTAAACAGTGTGTTTACATGAGGGGTTAGTTCATCTTTGAGCTTGTGTAGGACGCAGCCTGGGACACCGTCCGGTTCCATTGATGCTGTGTTTTTGGCTTTGGAGAGGGCTGTTTTAACTTGAGTGTCTGTGATTTCAGGGGCTCTACATTCTTCTGGTATGGTTATGGGCCCTTTTGTGGGTGAGAGGGGGGGTGAAGTTTGCACTTAACCTGTCTGCCAGGATGTTGGCGATATCAGTCGGTTCAGTGTATTTTGTGCCATTCTGCACTAACTCCGAGCAGATCTGAGAATTGTCACTTAGATTCTTGACATAGCTAGCAATTTTTCTTTCGAAGCTAGCCTTGGATGATTTTATGAGGGATCGTAGTTTCTTGCTGATACTGATCAGGGATGCCTTCCCTTCTTGGGATTTTACTCTTTTCTGTACTAGTTTCCTCCTTCTATTGTATAGCTTGTTTACGGCAGGGGTCCACCAGATTGGTTTCCTTTTCTTGGAGGAGCGAGTCTTGGTTTTGCTTGGGATAGCGTTATCCATGCATTCTTGTAGGTGCCCATAGAGTGCATTAGTAAAGGATTTTGCAGCTTGGACAGCGTTATCCTTTAGCATGAAGGCTTTGAAAATTTCCACCTCAGTCTTAAGTAACGTGAAATTTGTTTTTGAAAAGTTTTTCATGGTGGTTTCCTTCACCTGCTCTGGTAGAGTTTTTAGTAGAATCTAGAACAGAAGCTGCTGTTTAAAAAGGAATAATTAGTAGAGCATATAAATATTGCATGATAACTATAGGAATCAATCAAAGGAGATTAGAAAGGATTGGGAATAGAGACTGGATAAGCAATTTACAAAGAAACAATGGGAGGATACATGTATGGCTCCCAAATATGTAAAAGTCTAAAAGCTTTAACATTTTTGCTTGGAAGTCTTTGCATAGGTATTTTTATACTCCAAGCAGACTCCAAAGACTTTTTCCTCACACATTGCAAATGTTGTAGGTATGATGGGGAAGAAAGGAGTAATAGGGAACATATTTTATGGAAATATAATGAGTTGGCAGACTTTAAAAATTCCCTGCTGTCTACTCTGTCAGACATACTGGGTTAGCAAATTGGTGTAACTAAGGAAATTATTTTTCGTGCTGTGATACAGAATTGGAATTGCCTAGCCTTTCTTTTATCTCTGTTATTATATACGATACTTTGAATACAGTTATATAGACTTTGATTTCCATTTTCTAGTAACTGCTTTTTTTGGCAGCCACCAGAATTAAACGCTGTGGCGACCCCTAACCGGGAAAAGCCGAAAAGACAAACACCATTAAGGTATTGTTGAGTTTAATTCTGGTGGCTGCCAAAAAAAGCAGTTACTAGAAAATGGAAATCAAAGTCTAAACCAACCGTATTCAAAGTATTGTATATAATAACAGACATAAAAGAAATGCAAGTGGGATCTCCAGAAAAGAATAGGATCAAATTGCATAGTAAAAATGTGAATTGTGGGAACAATACTTGCAGAATAATGTTTTGATGGGAGAATGAGGTTTAAGGGAAGGCAGGAATTAAATGAGCTATGTAATAGTCAATTAGCAATGACTGTATAATAGTTTATATATGCTGTATAATGTTTGCAACTGAAAATATGTCAGTATGGTTTGTTTTCATATAAATGTTTATTGCCTATGTCAAAAAAACTGTGCTCCCTTCTTCCATGGCCCCACATCAGTAAGATTCCCTTGCTTCACAAGTCTCATCTGGACATCTTCTCTCTCAAATTAACTATATTGTTTCCCCAGTTCCATTGATGGCCAGGGATGCATCAAACCCTTCTAAAGGTGAATGATATACTTACTGCATCTCAGAAACCATCCCACTAGAGAGGTTTACAAAGGTAAATGGAAAATGGTAACTGGAAAAAAAAGTTTTCTCTTTGGGCTACATGGGATTGGACCATTTCACTGCCTCAATTGACTTGGTTTTATTGTTTTGTCTAATCTATTTGATACAGGCTACAGATTGTCTACTATAAAGGTCCATTTGGCAGCCACATCCAGCTTTCATCAAGAATTTAACTATTCTTCCCTTGTGGCACAGAGTCTTTTTACAAGGCACTTTTATACTTAGACCTCCCATCAAGGAACCCATTCCTCAATGGGACTCTAATTTTGTTCTCCAGAAACTCACCCCCCCCCCCATTTGAATGAGCCCAATTCAGCTAACCTAAAATTCATCTCCTGGAAATAATATCCCTTTGTGTCATTACATTAGCTAGCAATCTCTCTAACTATTGGCTTTTTCATTTCAGCCTGCTCATTTGGTACTGTATAAGGACAAAGTCTCTCTACTTACAATTCCATCTATTATGCCCATGAGAGCTTAAGGGACTAACATTAACCCATCTATGTTTTTCTTATTTTTTTTCTACAATCTTCATACACAGAAAACTACATTTTACATTGCTTAGATGTATACAGGAAGCTGCGGTTCTATTTGCAATGGACCAAAGACACCACACAGTGCAACCATTTTTTTTGTTTCTATTTCATTCATTAAGCTGGTATACAAAGTCATAACAGTAATATTATCTAGGTAGTTAGCAGGTTAGCAGTCTGTACTGGCATTTGCTATAGTTCCTGTGACAACAGCATTCCATGCAAACCTAGAACTCACTCTACCAGGTCAACAGTCATTTTTGTCTGGTTTTCTTTTAGGAATTTATCAGTCAATGACATATTCATCTGCAACACAAGCTTACCTGCAAACCTCTCTATGACACTATAAGCTGGATGTGGTATCCAGATACAGGTCTTCCTTCAGGGTCACCATATTCTGTGGCATTATGTCATGATGCCACCCAAGACCCTTAGCTGGATACTCTGTCCTTCAGTATGGCAGTGGACAGCCTGCATAGTGGAAGACATGAAAGTTATGTACTTACCATAAGGTTAGCTTCTCATCATCCGTGTCCATCCACTTTCATAACCCCCCCTTCCCATTAACAAACTATCACTTTTCCACTATCCTGGCAGGGCTAGTTGGCTTCTCATGAGGCCTTATTAGTGCAAGTTCTTTTCTCCTAAGTTTGCAGGGACTACTCATATGTTACCTTCAGGGGATGTTGCTACAAATGGCAAATTTACTCTGGAGAAGGAGGCATTAGGCATTGTGGGAATTAGGTGAGGAACCTGAGCACTGGGACATATATCGTTGCCAATTTGATGCCACCTGCAGTGAACAGTACTTCAGTATGGAAGTGGATGAACTGGATAATGTAAGATCTAGCATTTAAAGTCTTCTAGCTAAGCCACAGTCCTTAGCCAGTCATTTGTTTTCAGAGATGTTAAAGCCATAGCTGCAACATTCACAGCATCATATGTGCACCATAGCATTCTGATTTTACCTAATGCTGCATTAGTCTTCCTCCATTGACTTTTACTTCATTGTCTGGGACAGACTGAATATTCTCTTGTAAATGACTGACAATGGAACCTTGAATAATAGGTCACTGTATGCGATAAGTTATTCAGAGTTGAAACAAAAAACACCGTAGCAGGCTCCAAACCTTTTGTATAGTCCAGAATATATGAAATGACTGTTGAAATATTACAGCACAAACAACTCCACAAGAAGTTCAGGCTCCAAACATTTTTAATAGTCCAGGATATATGAAAAAACTGTTAAAATGCCATGACATAAACAAGTCCACAAGAAGTTAAGCGCTTTCACTTAGGTCTATCCCAAGCTTCATCAGAACATGGAATAAAATCAATCAGCCACTTTTAAACAAATTCAAAAATTGCCAGCCAATAGTAACATCTCATGCATAATTAATTAAATAAATTAATTTTCCTGAATTATTTAAAGCCACAATAAAATATATGCTGTAATAAACCCTTGTGTTAAAACAGTAGCAACCAAAATGAATACACATATTCTAGCTGCCATAATGAAATACATGCTGTCATGAATCCTTGTTTTAAAACAATAACAAACAAAATGAATGCATATACTCTTTCCTTTTCTAAAATTTAGCTCCCTTTAATTTATGGACACTGTTAATTATAACATGATCATTCAGTCCTGTTTTTTAGTTGAATCCCGCCTAAGCTGCCAGTATGTTTCTTTGTATTTTAAAAGGGCTTACCACAGTCCACCCCTTATATCTGGTTTCACTTGTTCAAGTACAGAGAACTTGAAAATACAATTCTTACAGTCTTTCTTGTGTCTAAATAAAGCATTTGCATCTTTTTTCTGGGAGATCTCATGCAAGGGTTCATATATTCATCTTTTCAATGGTCTCTCTGTCTTGCCTATATAAAAGCTAAGGCATATCTGATGGGTGCTGATGTATACAACCCCTTTCCTGTTGCAATTAAAATGCTCCTTAAATTTAATTTTAAACTTTCTGGATGGGATACTAATACTTTCCTGCTCTAGAATGTTACTACATTGTTGACAAAAAACACACATATGTTCCCCCTTTCTTGTGGGGTCTAACTGTACTTTTATCACTACCATGGTTTTCCAGCATTTCCTTTAAATTCATATCTCACTTTTTGATAAATGTTGGTACTGATGGAATAATTTTGCTGGTTTCACTATTTATAATCAAAAGTTTCCAGTACTTCCTAATGATGTTCTCAGTTTTACTGGAATAAAATGTGTGTGTGTGTGTGTGTGTGTGTGTGTGTGTGTGTGTATAAATGCCATTGCATACTTCACCCCTTTATTTTCCATATTATGATTACTTTGGGGTAAAGTGTTCCCCAAAATTGGGTTGTATTTTCCTTTCCTTCCTTGTTTCACTTCTTTCATCAATTGATTAATCAAATTTTCGGGGTACCCCCTCTCTGAGAAGAACCCCTTCATCACCTTCATTTCCTCTAAGAAAACCCGATCCTCACTGCACATCCTTGACGCCCTAATTAATTGCCCCTTGATAATAACCTTCTTTTGATTACAGGGGTGCTCACTCTCAAAATGTAAATAGGAGTTCGGGTGCGTGGGTTTTCGGAAAATCTTGGAATGGAATTTCTTCTCTTCCCTAACCTTATATATGGTCACATCTAAATAATTAATGAATTCCTGTGAAGTGTGCCAACTAAATTTCAAAAAGGAAGTTGTAGTCCCAATGTATTCCAAAAATCAATTTAACTGGGTTTCCGTCCTCTTCCAGAAAAGACAAATATTGTCTAAAAATCTGGTGTATAAGGAAATATAATTGTTCCAAGGGGTTTCAAAAATGAACTTCCTCTCCCAACAATACAAAACCAGGTTTGCATACAGGGTGGCACATGGGGCCCCCATAGCAACACCTTTCTCTTGTTTATAATATTCCCCTGCAAAACACATGAAATTATGTTTCAATATTAATTCCATAAATTCAGTTAACAGGTTCCTCTGTTCATTAGTCATATAACTTATTTCAATCAAAAGGTCCTGAAACCATTCCATCCCCTCAAAATACGGGATGCTGGGGAATAGTTCTATCACATCAATAGTCACCATACATACTTCATCTTCATATTTATCATAGGTGACTTTACTTAAAAGATCCCAGGAGTCCTTTGAAATATGTTTTAATGATGTTAAATAACTTTTCAACATTGTGTCTACATATTTAGCCAACGGTTCAAGTTTGGAGCCTGCTCCTGCCGTTATTGGTCTAAAAGGTGGCTTCTCCACATTTTTATGTGTCTTTGGGATTCCAAACACTACTGGGATCTTTGGACTAGCTACTGTTAAATAGTGTAAGTTTTTATCTATAGTACCCTGAAAAAAATGATCATTAATAAAGCAGTCCACGTTAGAATAGGCTATAAAGACTTCATTACTAGAAACAATACTGTATTTGCATTCATCATTTAAAATTTCCAACATCCTAGTCTCATAATCAATGGCATCCATTAGTACCACCCCAACCCCTTTGTCAGGTTTCATTACTCTGCAACCTCTATTTTTCAGCATTTCAACCACTCTTCTATCACTTTCCAAAAAAATATTCACAGCTGTTGATCTATTGTTCAGTTTCCTTATCTCATTTTCTACCAGCTCTTCAAAAACTTTTAAAGTGGGATTTAAAGGGGGGGGGTTGTAGGTACTTTTCCTAGCCAAATTATTGGTTTGTCCTGTTGTGTTCTTAAATAAACATTTTAAATTTAACTTTCTCATGAATAATTTCAATTCAATGAGAGAATTTACTGTGCTCAAGGATCTGGTGGGGACATACTGAAACCCCTTAGTGAATAACTGAAAAAAAGTTTCATCTACAATTAAATGTGTGAAATTAAATATATGAAAATGATATTTAATATTCACCACTTTATTGTACGTCCCCAGTACAATCTCATTGTTTTCGATCTGTCCTCTTACTAATCCGTTGATTGTTCTTGTGGAAGGGTTTCTCAAATTTGCCCCTCCCCTCCCCCTGTTGTATGTATTCCTGCACTGCCAATGGTTGTTGTTTCTCTGTTTCTCTGCTATTCTTTCGCTTCTCCTGGGGCCTGGGGGTGTATTGTCTAAAGGGTCTCCACCAAAAGGGGTGGACATGTGTTCATCAATGACTTCAAACACGTTGTTGCTGTCACAGCACCCATCATGATTTAAAGTTACCTTACTACTAGGTGGGGGGATGCCCCCCTTCCTTGTACTCATCATGATTTAAAGTTACCTTACTCCTAGGTGGGGGGGAGAATACCCCCCCTTCCTTGTACTCATCATGATTTAAAGTTACCTTACTCCTAGGTGGGGGGTGCCCCCCTTCCTTGTACTCAAGTCTCTCTTCATTTTCTTTATTTTCCTTTCCAGCACCCTGTTACAGTGTTTATCAGCTTCACAAAAAATATTAGCATATTTTGTTTTTTCAACATCAAACACTAAGTCAGAAGTCACTTTCACATGCAAGTTGTTGACTTGTGTCAACAATTTGTCCCTCTGTTCACAGTAATTTCTCACCATGAGCTTTAAAAGTTCTATACCAAAGTTATTCAGAGCCCTTTATATCTATCAGGAACTCTTGATTATCTGTCAGAAAGAATGTAAGCCAGAGGTTGTTTTCTTCTGGTCTTGATTGGAGCTTAAAGAAGTAGTTGTGGATCAGCCTTAAGATTGTTGCATAAATCAACCCTATCTTCGGAAATATTGTACATTCTGTAGTGTGTTCTGGGTGCTGGATCCCAAGTATCTAGATGCTGAGAAATATTTCAGGCCATTAACTATAAAAATAATTGAACAGTAGACATATTCGTAATTCATTATAATTTTAAAGTACATTCTTTTCGTTGAAGAGGAATCCACTGCTGGCCATTCCAAAAAAATCACCCTTATAACTGTCTCTCCAAAAGTGATGTATTCAGGGAAGAACCAGATTGCTCCTAGGACTAGTTATCATAGACTTCTGGTCTGGCGCTCCCACGCCAGACAAGCTGGCCTCTTTGCTCTCCTCCTGCACTTTAGAGAAATAGTGACAATACGATTCTAGGAGTATGAGAAGTTATTTGAAAGTGCAGGTTTTAGTTACAAGAGTAAGGCTGTTTGCATATAATGGAGATTGCATATTGAGGAGAAAGTTGAGGAGTGTGAGGAAGAAAAGGGAGATAAGAAAGATGGCAGATATGATTGCGAGAGGTGGTGGTTATAGAATTACTGGCAAGCTAAAGATAAGAAGAGAGTAGAAAAAAACAAAAAAACATGAGATATATATGTAATGCCTGCTTGGATACAGTTGAAAATATGGGTGGGATGTGGAACATAAATAGTCTCAAAAACCCAGTTAAAAGGTAGACGATACTGCACTATATTAAATAAGGAGGGAGAAGAGAAGGATTATGGGAAACTTGCAAGAGAGGGATATGAATTCTGGTAAATTCAAGCTGGGGGCAGAAGGAAAGAAAAGAGTGTCTCTCTTGGCTAGGAAGAGCCTGTTGCTTTGAGTAGAGGATAAGATACAAGATACAAGAGGAATGATTGCAGGAATTAAAGAACTGATAGCATGACTTGAAATCACGTCTGGCTGTGTGCATCCCACCTAAAACAGGAATAAACAACCAGTGGTTAAGCCCTCTGAGCACCTTCTATACATTTATCTCTTTGTGGAATCGCTATCTACATTCAGTCCTTCATAAGACATTCTTCTGAACCTGAGTGTTGCAGATGGAGTCCTGGTCCAGTCAGTGTGAAATTAACAAAAAGTCTTTTGGTTAATCTCAGCTCTTTATCCCAGGATGGATGAGCACTACATTGTACAGAAATGTGTTAAAGTTTGGTTCATTTTATACAATAAAGTAGACGATAGAGAGAGGCTCTAGAGGTGGGATCTCCTTTCTGACTGGTTGCCCAGAGGGGGTGGGAACTAAAGATCCTCCCACTTGGACCAATAAGATGTGAGGTGGAAGTGGGCCTAAAGTACCTGATGGTCCAGGGCAGGCAATTCCCAGGAGATTATTCCCTTTACAATTATCTAACTTTGTTTTTTTGATAGGTTCATAGGTTCATAGGTTTATACTAGGCTATCTGCCCTAAGGCATTTATAAGCCTAGCCCAAAGTTTTGTGGCTTACGCCACCCCTTATGTTAAAAAATATTGTGCCCATTAGTTTGTTGTGCCTCTGTCCAGCAGTGACACAGAGATGATTCCCGGGGTAAACCTATGATCTCCCATCCACCGGTCAAGATTTCTCTTGAACAGAGCCAGCGAGGTGCTCTGCCTCACATGGACTGGGATTTTATTCCACAGCATAGGGAGTCTCTGAGTGACAAATCTATCCCTCCAGCATGTCTTATTTAGATCCGTGCTAAGGTTTAAGTCGCTTGCTCTAGTGGATCTGGTAGATTTGGATTTTTTGAGGTGGAGCATGTCCATTAATTCCGGGTTGGACATGGCCTTGTATGTCAGGCACAGGTCACCTCTGAGCAGACGGTATGCGACTGAATAGAGCTGGAGTTTCTTTAGTCTGGCAGCATATGACAGATTTTGGAATCCCTTTATCCTTTTGGTGAGGAACTTTTGGGGTCTCTCCAATTGCTGCAGGTGTCGGGTGAGATACATCCCGAATGGGGCATTGTACTCTATCATTGGTCTGATAAGTGAAGAGTACAGGGGAACAATGACCTCACTTGATCTGGATGTGAATCCCTTCATGATCAGGTGGGCAATGTAGAAGGTCTTTCTAACCACTTTAGCAATGTGAGTGTCAAAAGAAAGGCCACTGTCAACCTGGGTCCCCAGGTCCCTGATAACCTCTTCTGTGCTTAGTGGATTGCCACCTATATGGTAGCTTGGGGTTACCTTGTTTTTCCCGAAGGGTATGACTATACATTTTTGGCATTTAACTTCAGGCCATGGCTCTGGCACCAGCTATCAGTTTCGTGAGGCCCTCTGAAGGATATCTGTGTCCGATGTACTTTCCACTATGGCCCAGTTTGCAGTCATCTGCAAACTTTGTCAGCCATAGTCCTCCTATGTTTGCCTGTACTTCTGAGAAGTAGATGCCGAACAACAGGGGGCCAAGGACTGAGCCCTGTGGGACAGCACTTGTGACCGGCCTGGAGTCTGACATGGTGCCAGCAACTCTAACCCTGTGGGTTCTGTCCTTTAGCCAGTTTGCAACCCATCTTGTGACATATGGGTTTACATTTAAGCTGGTAAGTTTCTCTATAATACCTGAGTGGGGTATTGTGTCGAAAGCTTTTGCAAGGTCAAGGTAGGCTGTATAGACTGCCTTTCCCTCATCAATGGCCTTGGTGACTGTTTCGAAGGAGTCAACCTAGTTCAAAAGGCATGATCTGCCCTTAACAAAGCCAAATGTAACAATGAAGTATGCCAGAGGAACATAAAAATCGAACGCAAACTCTAAATGACTGCAATGGTGTTAAGCATACACTTTCAGCAGAGCTTTCACCCTTCTGACTTCTTCAGATCTGTCCTATCAAAGTGTTACAGTAAAGACTGCCAGTGGAAAATATGTTCAGTATTTTTAAGACCATTTTTTTCATTTTTTCATCATAATAAGATTAAAACTATGAATAATAATGATAGTGGTTTGTTCTATCAGTGTGGCCCTCTTCTACAGGGCTTGATTAGCTTTTGCAGTTGTGACCTTTTGTGGGGAGGTGTGTCCCATCACTATTTAGAAACTCAACTCATCATCCAGACAGAGCAGAGTCTTTTACTAGATAATTCTACTAAGGAAATCAGCTATGTTCATTTTTAAGGCTTGTTAGTTCAGCTGTATTACTATTACAAAATTCAAACCATTGATAATTTTGACAGCTTTTGTGCTGCTGTGAGGCCCATCATTGTCATACAAGACTATCATGTCATAACCCTAGACTCACTTCTATGGAGTCCTAGTTTTAAAGTTAACTGATTTTGCTTAGAAACTGGAGTCAAATCTGTTACTCATGTTACACATTAAGGACCATCATCATGCGACTGGAAAAACAAAACCAAAGACATAAAAATATAGAATTTTTTCCTTTTTATACATCAGAACATAAGCCAATTAAACAAGGTCATTTACTCTATGACCATCAACTGGCCTTTATTACAGAGTTGTATTTATTATACCCTCTTTATGTTTTTTTTTTTGTGCCACCTGTGTTTTTTTACAGGCCATTTCAGTTTAGTACTTAACCATCAATCTTGAATTATGCATAAAGTAGAAACATGGGCACTGATGAAAGTATGGCAACAGACTCACTTTTATGAAGTCTGACAAGTAAATAGCTTATAAACCATTGTGCTCCAGGTTCAATATTTTTTAAGACCATCTTTTCATTTTGGTGTAAAATATAGCTCTAGGTGATTTGGTGATGTCGACTAATGTTGCCAAAAATAGGCATGGATAGTTACCGGTGATAAGTGCGTTGAGGACCCGGCCTATTCTGACACACGCCAGGGACTCTTGCTGATGGTGGGAGGGGTATATGTGCCCCTACTGGCCAGTGTGTTCCCGCCATAAAGCCCAGCAGCCCTGGGTCAATAAACTACTGGCTGGCCAGTGTCTAGTTGCCCAGCCTGGGTTACCTTAGATAGTTCTGCTGAGCAAAAGCTGGACATAAAACCGACCAACCTGCCAAACATGAACTGAGAATTGCTACGCTTAATGTAGGTTCACTGACAGGAAGTAGCTTGGAAGTGGATGACATGATGATACGGAGGAGGGTGGACATCCTATGTATCCAAGAGACGTGATGGAAGGGCAGTGCAGCAAAGCCACTTGGCTTGGGATCCTGAGTCTTCTACTCAGGATAGGCACAGGCTTGAAATGGTGGGGGTATTGTGATGAGAGAGAGAGCTTCAGAAGGCAGTGAGGGATATCATCAGAATTAATAACAGACTCATGGCAATCAGACTCCAGTGTAATGATAGGGCAGTATTCATAATCTCAGCCTATGCCCCACAGCAGGGTTGTGATAGTGAGGAAAAGAGTGCATTCAGACAGCAGTTACAGGATCTACTAGATTAAGCAGGACAGCATGAATTGGTGTTGATAATGGGTGACTTGAATGCACATATTGGGACAGACAGAACAGGATATGAGGACTGCCTGGGTCCACATGGTTGGGGCAACAGGAATAAAGAAAGAGAAGCAATTCCAGACTTCTGTCTGGCAAATGGCTTGATAGTAGTCAATACATGGTTCAGAAAGAGAGAGAGTCACAAGATCACATACAAGAGTAGCCAACATGCAACACAGGTAGACTTCCACCTAGTAAGGAAAAGGCACTGGGGTAAAATCCATGATTGCAAAATCATCCCCAGTGAAACAGTCGGCCCACAGCATAAACCACTAGTTGCCACAATAAGCTGCAAGCAGTGGTCAGAGAAGGCTCTAAGGTCAATAGAGACCAGGCTGAAGACCTGAAAGTTGACTGGAGAGAAAGTACAGCAGTTCAAGGAATTACTCAGGGCTCTAGCACCCGAAGAAGAGGATGAAATAGGTGGAGATGAACAAGAATGGCATTGGCTAAAAACAGCATGTATTAGGACAACAGAAAAGGTATGTGGCCGAGCCAGGTATGGTAATAAGATACATAAGGAAAA
Organism: Protopterus annectens; assembly: GCF_019279795.1. Taxonomy (NCBI): domain Eukaryota; kingdom Metazoa; phylum Chordata; order Ceratodontiformes; family Protopteridae; genus Protopterus; species Protopterus annectens. The sequence continues at coordinate 88,516,356 of NC_056745.1, read as the reverse complement.
CTGGTGGTGGAATGCAGAAGTCCAGGAAGTCATCAAAAGAAAGAAGGAGTGCAGGAAGAAGTGAGAAACAGAAAAGACTGACCAGGCCAGGAAGGACTACTGGTTGCCTAACAAAGAAGCTAAGAAAGAAGTTGCAATAGCAAAGAATAGGACATTGTAGGTACTGTAGCAACTTCTGGAAAGTGACTCAGTAAGGGACACAAAGAAACTATATCAGGTTGCAAGGCAAAGACAGAAAGATAAAGAAGATAGTCAGACACCCCTTCCAGCAGCAACCTGCTCACCAGTACACAGGACATCAAAGGCAGATGGAAGGAGTATTTCCAGAAGTTTCTGAATGCAGAAAACCCCACAGCAGCTGTACTGCCCCAGAAACGGCCTACAGTTAGATAAGAAGAGGAGCCTACCTTAGAGGAAGTAAAAACAGCACTAAGGAAAATGAAGTCAGGGAAAACAGCAGGCTCAGATGAGGTCACAGCAGATATGATAAAGATGCTGGGTGACATAGGGGAGAAATGGCTCCTGAGGGTACTAATAGCAGTGTGGGGAGAAAGGTGTATCCCAGATGACGGAGAATAAGCATACTCATGCCACTGTATAAGAACAAAGGGACAGCCACAACTGTGGGCAGTACAGAGGCATGAAACTCCTACTACATTGCATGAAAGTTCTGGAGAGGGTGATTGATAAACGGATATGCAGAGTAGAAGAATGTAAGATGGGAGATGAGCAGTTCGGATTCAGATCAGGATGCAGCACAATTGACCCGATGTTTGCACTGAGACCGATACTTGAGAAGAAGCTACAGATGAGGCGAGAGTCCAACTGGGCATTGCTAGACTTGGAGAAAGTATATGACAAGGTCCCAATAAAGCTGATCTGGGCAGTACTGGAGTGGTTTGAAGTCCCATAAGCATTGGTAGAATTAGTGCAGGTTATGCACAAGGACCCAGTGACTCAAGTATGAACAGTGTTTGGTCTCACAGAGGGGTTCCCAGTGGGATTGGGTGTACATCAGGGTTCAGCTCTGAGCCCACTGCTGTTCATACTGGTGATGGACTACATTAGCAAACAGGTTGGAGGAGACAGATCAACAAAGCTGGTGTATGCAGACGATGTGACAGTACAGGCAGACTCTGAGCTAGAACTTCATCAAAGGATAGGAGAATGGAATGAAATCTGAAAGCACATGGGATGAAACTATTTTTAATTTTTTACATTTGTTGACTGGGATAGTCCGACTGGATACATGTCCATTTTCAGTGGAGACCCAGGGAGAAAAGCTCCAAACTTACAAACATATAAAGAAAAGCAAGTTATAGTATATTTATTTATTTATTTACGTTACGGTCTCACATTTCAAGATTATGAAGAATACAGTTTATATACAGAAATATATACAAATATGTTATGGTTTCTTTTATCAAACCTACAGACCTACAGCACCTTATATACAGAGTATCTGCAAAGATATTACAGTTTCTCTTTTCAGACCTTTTAGTGTAAGAGGTTAGTTGCTATGAATAAGAAATTGCAGGGATATGGAAGTAGATGAGGCTTTAGTCAGGGTTAGAGCAAGAACATAACCATTGAGTTTTAAAATACTGGGTTAGATTTTTTTGAACTTATTAAGGGAGGGGCTCAGAGTAAGGTCAGATGGGAACAAATTTCAGGTTTTGCCTACTGAATTTGCAAACAAAGATTCTCCAGATAGGTTGTTAGCTTTAACAGATTGAACCAAAAGTTTTGTAGTGGAACGAAGAGGCCTAGGGTTTTTGTAGGGATGGATAATGTTTTTAAGGGAGGACATTTTTTCTGGATGGTTAATAACCTTGAATGCTACAGTAAGTTGATTAAACTGAATTAGCCTAGGGAGTTCTAGCCATCCTAAGAGGTGTAGGTTTTGACAATGGTGTGTCCTGTAGGGAGTTCCTGTGGCAAACCTGGCAATTTGATTGTAGCAGCTAGAGAGTTTGATGAGATCAGTTTTCTTCAAGGTAGTGAGGATTGATGAGGCATAGAGTAGAGTTGAAAGCAGATGGGTACGGGCAATGGCAGTCCTAGCTAGAGGGGTGAGAAAAGGTTTGTTTTTGTATAGGGAGCCAAGTTTTTGATTAATGGTTATAATAGTTTAGTTTACATGCATATCATATTTGAGGTTGTCTATTATAACACTCAGGAGTTTGGTATACATATCTGGTGAGATTATGGTCCCATTGTTAGATGTTATAGTAAATGAAGGTTGAGTGGATTTGTGAGTAGGGGAGAAGAGCAATAGCTTTGTTCTATTAGGGTTTAATATCAGCTGTTGATTAGAGATCCAGTTTTCCACTGTATTAAAGGTTTTCTGGGTTAAACTAAGGAGATCTGTAGGGGTAGAGGCTGAGCAGATCAGGGTGGAGTCATCAACATATTGTATACAGGTTGCGTCTAGGATTACAGTGTGGAGGTCATTGATAATGAACTAAGCAAAGATAAGATGGTGGTAATGGCAGCAAATTGGGGAAATCGGAAGAAGCTGAGAATAGAGATAGAAGGGAAGATAGTGGAACAGGTAAACAGCTTCAAGTATCTGGGAGAGCTGGTTAAGGAGAAGGGTAGTCTGAATGAAGAGGTCAAAGGTAGAATCAGAGGGGCTACAGCCAACTGGCATAGAGTATCAGCTGTAGTCTACAACAGAAGAATGCCAGAGAAGCTGAAAAGTACAGTATTGCGACCAGTACTACTGTATGGTACAGAAACCTGGGCAGTAAAGGCAGAACAGTTGAAGAAGCTAGAGGTGATGGAAATGAAGTGCCTGAGAAAGGTGGTAGGATGCACACTGTGGGGCAGATGAAGAAATGAGGACATAAGAGCAGAAGCCAAAGTACCTAGAATTGCAGAAAAGATCAAAGAGAACAGATTACGGTGGTTTGGGCACATGTGTAGAAAAGCAGAAGACAATCTGGTGAGGAAGATTTGGGACAGACAGGAAGAAGGTAAGAGGAAGCGAGGGCGTCCAGCAAAGAGGTGGATGGATTGTGTGAAAGAAGATCTGCGACAGTCAGGCATGAGTGTTGAAGAAGGCAGGAGTGTGGCACTGAATCGAGAGAGTTGGTGACAGTTAACATGATACCCCAACCCCATGTAGAAAAAACTGAGAAAAAGGGGGCTGATGATGACGATGACTTTCATTTCTTAATCAAAATGAGATTAAAAATAACAACAATAAGAGTGGTTTGCCTTATCAGTGGGGACCCCTTTTACAGGGCTTGATTAATTTTCATGGTTGTGACCTTTTGTGGATAGGTTTGTCCCATCACTATTTAGAAACTCATCTGATCATCCAGACAGAGCAGAGTACTTTACCAGTTAATTCTTCTAAGGAAATGATCCATATCCATTTTTAAGACCCTATTTAGTTTAGCTGTATTAGTATTATGAAATTCAAACCATCACCTTTGCCCCATATTGTCATTAATTTACTCCTCTAATATGTTCTCATGCATGCCTGCTTTTACAGGAATAATTTTGAGAGATTTTTTTATTGCTGTGAATCACACCATTGTCATATGAAACCATCATGTTATAATCTTAGACTCGCTTCTATAGATTCTTAGTTTTAAAGTTAACTGATTTTGCTTAAAAAATGGAGCCAGGTCTGTTACTCATGTTACATGTTAAGGACCATCATCATACAATGAAAAAAAAATCCAAAGACATAAGAACATAGATTTTTTTTGTTTGTTTTTATATACCAGAGCATAAGTCAATTACTATGAACATTAACTGGCCCTTATTAAGGAGTTGTATTTATATTTCCCTCTTTTGTGGGGATCTTTGTGCTAGCTCCATTTTTTTGCCAAACCTTTTTTGTGCAGGCCATTTCAGTTTAGTACCTAACCATCAATCTTTAATTATGCTAAAGTAGAGACATACGGTGGATATAAAAAGTGTACTCACCCCTGTTAAAATGCCAGGTTTTTGTAATATAAAAATGAGATCACAATAAATCATTTCAAAACTTTTCCCACCTTTAATGTGACCTATTACCTGTACAATTCAATTGAAAAAAAACAAATCTGTTAGGGGAAAAATATAAAAAATAAAAAATGTACAATAAGCTGGCTGCATAAGTGTGCACACCCTTAAACTAATACTTTCGTGAAGCACCTTTTTATTTAATTACAGCATTCATTCTTCTTGGGTAGGAGGCTATCAGCATGGCACATTTTGACTTGGAAATATTTGTCCACTCTTCCATGCAAAAGCACTCCAAATCTGTCACATTGCGAGGGCATCTCTTCTGCACAGCCCTCTTCAGGTCACCCCACAGATTTTCTATTGGATTTACATCTGGATTCTGGGTGGGCCATTCCAAAACTTTAATTTTCTTCTGGTGAAGTCATTCTTTTGTTGATTTGCATGTATGCTTGGGGTGGGGTCATCATCGTGTTGAAAGATGAAATTCCTCTTCATCTTCAGCCTTCTAGCAGACATCTGAAGGTTTTGGGCCAAAAGTGACTGGTATTTGGAACTGTTCATAATTCCCTCCACCTTGATTAAAGCCCCAGTTCTAGCTGAAGGAAAACAAACCCAAAGCATGATAATGCCACCACCATGCTTCACCGTGGGGATGGTGTTCTTTTGGTGATGTGAAGTGCTGTTTTTGCGCTAAATATACCTTTTGGAATTGTGACCAAAAAGTTCAACCTTGGTCTCATCAGACTATAACACATTTTCCCACATGCTTTTGGGTGACTTGATGTATTGTTTTGCAAATTTTAGCCAGGCCTGGATGTTTTTCTGTGTAAGAAAAGGCTTCCTGCTTGCAACCCTACCTCATAGTCCAGACATATGGAGAATACAGGAGATTGTTGTCACATGTAGTACACAACCAGTACTTGCCAGAAATTCCTGCAGCGCCTTCAGTGTTGCTGTAGGTCTCTTGGCAACCTCCCTGACCAGTTTTTGTCTTGCCTTTTCATCAGTTTTGGAGGGACATCCAGTTCTTTGCAACATCACTGTTGTCCTATATTTTCTCCACTTTTTGCTGACTGTCTTCACTGTGTACCATGGTATATCCAATGCTGTGGAAATTTTTTTCTACCCTTCTCCTGACTGATACCTTTCCACAATGAGATCCCTTTGATGCTTTGTAAGCTCTCTGTGAACCATGGCTTTTGCTGTATCTGGCAAATGATTACATGTCAGGAAAATCCTACTAGGACAGCTGAACTTTATTTGGGGTTAGTCAGAGTCTCTTTAAATGATGGCAGGTGTGTACCCAAGAAGACTGAATGCTGTAATTAAATCAAAAGGTGCTTAACAAAGTATTAGTTTAAGGGTGTGCACACTTAAGCAACCAGCTTATTGCACATTTTTTATTTTTATATATTTTCTCCCCTAACAGATTTGTTTGTTTTTCAATTGAATTGTTCAGGTTATAGGTTAGATTAAAGGTGGGAAAAGTTTTGAAATGATTTATTGTGGTCTCATTTTTTTATATCACAAAAAACCTGACATTTTAACAAGGGTGTGTACACTTTTTATATCCACTGTAGGCATTGAGAAATTATGACAATAGACTCACTTTTACAAAGTGCAACAAGTAAACTATCTTAAAAACCACCGTGCTCTAGGTCTAGGATCTGTTCTAGACCACATGTTGAGCCTTCAAGAACATTAGCATTATAATTAAAAAATAATAAAAAATAACAGATTCTTGGCCCTATTCATTCATTAACACTATTATGGGACCTTCCAAAGTATACCTGTAATACTTATTGAAAAATATATCATGCCTTAAGAATTGAAAAAGCAAAAGACCACATGAAGATTTTGACTTGGTTTACAAGGTTCCCTGAAGCCATGTGTCTTGCTGCATGGCCCAGGGTAGTAGTTATACCACAGCGGCAGGAAGACCTCTGACCTGTAATAATTGAATATCTTGAAACAAAAATATTAAGGAATCAGGGCAATAGACTCACTTTTACGGAGTCCGACCAGTGAAATAGCATATTAAATATTGTGCTCTAATTCTAGACCCCATTTTAGACCAGATGTTGTGTGTTCAAGACCAACAGCATTCCAATTAAAGAAAAAATACACCAGATTCCTTGCTCTATTAATTCTTCCAAAGTAAAAAAATGAAAAATGTTTATACTTAATGAAAAGAAACCATGCCTTGGGTAGTGAAACTACAAACAGACCAAATGAAGATTACTACCAGGTTCACGAGGATCACTAGGGTTGTGTGTTCTCTGCTTAGAGCTGGGTAGTTGGCTCGCAATAGCTTGTAGTTAGACCACAGTGGCAGAAGTCTTTTAACCTGTGGTAACTGAATATTTTACTGTTGTTCCTTTTGGAAACTTGTCTTTTGAGATAGTGGAGCCATGTGTGGTCCCAGTCCTTCCAAGCAATAAGAAGTATCAGTTCCCAACCAAGATCTGCCCTTGGTGTGATCATCATATTTGTGAGATCTGGAAGCCTACAACTGATGTTTGAAGATGGAGTGGTACATTGTTTCTTTCCCTTTGGTTATTCATGAATCAAGTCTTGTGTCTAGGTGCCGTTCTTCTTGGTGGGGGGTTTCGTGAGGAAAAAGGGCTAGCTTTAGGAATCTTTGGCTGACATACCTCTCAACCCCACAGCACAAGAAATCTGGACAAAGCTAAAATAATGGGGATGCAAATGCCCAAAAATAGGGACAGATTTTAAATATTATTGTTATAAACTTAGAAAGTTGCTAGAATAATAGGTTTTGCTTTAGTATACATTTTGAGAAGGATATGATCTGGAGCTTATCTAAACAATCCTATGTTGGTTTGTTATTGATTGTATGGTTATCTGGTAAGATATACTTGTTTTGATTTATATTTTGTTGTTTTACCTCTGATTTTCACTGTTTGCTGTTAGAAAGGGATAGGTTTTAGACAGGCAAACTCTAGCCATTCCAAGGGGCCTAGGCAGCTATAAATTCACAGACTGCAGAGAAGACAATCCAGAGCTAATCTAAACAATCCTGTATTGGTTTGTGAATTATTACACAGTTGCCTGGTAAGAGACGATTTATTTTGATTTATATTTTATTTTTTACCACTGCTTTTCACTTTTTGTAGGGAGAAAGGAATAGTTTATAGACAAGAATATTTACTTTGATTTATAGTTTGTTGCTTTACATCTAATTTTCACTGATTGTTGTTAAAAAGGGCTAGGTTTTAAACAGGCAGACTTTAACCTTCCCAAGGGGCCAAGTCAGCTATAAATTCACACAGACTGCAGACAGGGTAATCCAGAGTTTATCTAAACAATCCTGTGTGGGTTTGTGTTTGATTGTGCAGTTGTCTGGTAAATGAAGATTTATTTTTTACCAATGTTCTGCACTGTTTGTAGGAAGAAAGGGACAGCCTGGAGACAAAAAGATTTACCAGAGTGTTGGTTTTTAATTTATTGATCTTTACTGTTAAAAAGAAGTATGACTGCAAGTGATAGTGAGCAGAAGCTACTGTTCACATTCGTGCATGAGGTGATGGAATTTCAACTTTTGTGTAACCTTCACAATTGGTACGGTCACAGCAGTGACTTTATTCTACTTAATTTAACATTTAGCTGTATATTGTTTGTATGATTTTTTTCTCATAGAAGTTGATTTAATATCTTTGTAAATTCTGTGGTAACTGATTTTGATTATCCTTTTCTTTTAGAATTCTTTATTCCTTTGCAGCTGAAATGGATTCCTTAAATGAGTGTGCCATTAAAGATTTGCTAAAACAATAGTTCTTGTACAGTATACTAAATACTTTGTATATTTAAAAGTAACACTGTATCTGATGTTATTTTCATTCATTCATCAACTAATGGGTCTCAGATCTGAATCAGATCCAGCTTGGCCACTTTTACCAGAATCACGGATCCAGCTCTTGAGCTCCTCCCTTTACCCATAATGCCATACTGTCCTAGCATACCTCAGATGTCATCTGCCACCGTATTGCTCTGATGTGAAGCTTCTGTTCTCGAGCTACAGGGTGCAAAGTAGGTTAGGGAAGAGGTTCCCCAGATTTCTACCTGATGATGTCTCCTTTGGAAAGATCCTTGGACTTTTCAAGCAAAAAGGTGGATGGTCTTCTGAAACCCCTTCCCAGGAGAAATCAGTGTTTCTGGAGACTTTCATGTCTGGTCCAGCTAGGTTTTGGATGGTCCTACTGGCTGATGATTTGATAGGCCTAATCTCGTGCCCTGCATGGAAGGAGCCAGATACCATGGAGCCTACCTATACCTAGCCAACCAGATACATTTTTAGCTCCCCTGAAGAACAGAGCCTACTGGAGCAAGTGAGTCCCTGTAGATGCCATGGTCATGGTGGCAGCCACTAAAAAGGTGTTTGTGTAGCAAAGCTCATCTGTCCATCCCCCTAACAGGGAGTCTAGGGCCTTGGACAGATTTGGCAAGCATGTTTATACCACAATGACCTTTACCATCCAGCCACTGAATTATCCAGTATACTTTATCAGGTTACAAAGAGATTGGACCAAGGAGCTCTCCAGATTTCTTTCCAGGTCCATGTCTGTGGAGGACCAAAAGAAAGTTTCTTAAAAACTGGCCATTTCCAATGCATCCATGAGGCTAATATCTTGTGCTGCTCTAGGTATCTCAAGGGCGGCAGGTTCAGGTATAGCCATTAGGAGACTTGGCTGGATGTGTGTGTGATTTTGCAGAACCATTCAGGTCTTCATTTATCAATGCTTCCTTTGATGGATCATCCTTGTTCAGCCCCAAAGTAAAAAAAAAAAACACTCTCAAGAAGTGAGCAATATGGAAAGACCTTGTCTGCCACTGGGACCCATTTTTCTTCCCCTCAGAGATCCTTCTCTCGGAATCAGTGAGGCAGTAAGAAGATGTGGTTTTGCAAGTCTCAAGGGACTTTCCAAGACTCATGAGGAGGCAGATCTCCCCTGGACAGAAAGGGTAATATTAATGGGAGATGCCACCCTTGTGGCAGAGGTAGCCTTCAGAACCAGGGTTTCAGAGATACCTTCTCAGATAAAGCCTACCAGTGCTCCTGAAAGGTTGCCCAGCTGCTGCACTCTGGAGTCATTTGGGAGCACTTGTCTCTGCACCCAGAAGTCTGGACATCCATCACAAGAGATATTTGGGTGCAGAGGATCATATCCAGGGGTTATTTCATACAATTTTTCCAAATTCTCCCTATGAAACTGAAAAAGATTCCTGATGCACCATCCAATCAGAGGAAGGCAGCAGCCCTGGAAATAGAAAAGCTGCTGGAAAAAGAGTAATCCAAAATGTCCCCCCAGACCAGTTAGGATTTGGAACCTACTCAAGATTCTTTTTAGTGTCAAAAAAGACAGGGGACTTGAGACTCACCCTGGATCTCAACAACCTAAACTAGTATGTGAAATATTCAAATTTCTGGATGGCCACAGTTCAGTTAATTTCATATCAAATGAACAGGCAGTCCAGAAGATATATGTGCTTCTGGCTGGGAGTCAGTCATTAACAGTTCATAGCACTTCCTGTGGCCTCACCACATCCCCCAGGATGTTGACTAAACGCATAGCAGTGGGAGCAGCTTACCTGAGACTATTGGTATTCTGGGTGTTTCTGTATCTAGACGACTGACTCATGACTGCTCTGACTAGGCATCTACTTGTACAAGCAAGAGACCACTTGTTTCAGTTATGTCACTATCTGGGTATCACAGTCAACTACAACAAGTCAGAGCTCAGACCTACACAGAATCTGGAGTTTACTGGTGCTCATCTAGACACGGTCAGTCAAATAGTGTCACTTCTTCCAACAAGAGTACAAACCCTCAGATGTCAGATCACGGTAGTGATCTTGCATTCTTCTCCTCAAACATGACTAGACTTGCAAACTTTGGGGTCCATGGCAACAGCGATAACTTTGGTTAAATTAGCCAGATTTGATATGCGGATTCTGCAGTGGACTCTTTCAGTATAGTGGTCTATTCTTCAGCAGCCCTTGTACACTCAAGTCAGGATCACACAGGTTTGCAAGGAACACCTTCTTTGGTGAATCCATTCAGATGAAGTTTCTCAGGGCCGTCCATTTATTCTCCCTCTACTGGTAGCCACAGTGACAACAGATGCCTTCCAACTGGGGTGGGAGGTGCATTTCTTAGGAAGGTCTGTCCAGGGTATGGTCCCCAGAAGAGGCCATTTCACACATCAATGACCTGGAAATGAGAGCAGTTCTCCTAGCATTACAAAACTTTCAACATGCTCTCCCATCCAGGATGATTGTGATTCAAACAGACAATATGTCTGTAGTCTGGTACATCAACAAACGGTGTGAGCAGATCTTATCTGCTGTGTCGAGAGGCAATGAGAGTGTGGCAATGGGTGATCTCTTCTGGCCTTTTTCTCATAGCAACAAGCACAATGGGAAATGCCAGAACTGTAAAAAGTATGCTGAGAATAAAAATAGAATGATACAATAACAAGAAACTACTAAAAAAAAAAAAAAAAAAAGTACCGAAACTAACGCAGCTGAAGGAAAAACAAAAAAACTTTAACGCACACAAAAGAGAGTAAGCGCTTTCACGATGTGCTGTCACCGCTTCATCAGACTGTTCTTAACTAGTAACAAAAGCACTTAAATAGCATAAGTTAATTAGTCAATTAAGGGACTAATAAAAGCATCAATTATCTGAAAGAAAAATGTCACAACTGAAAAACAGGCAAATGAAACATAAAAAGCATAAAAAAATATATAAAAAACAATCCTGTACTTAGTGTTTGAGAGGTCTAGCTTTTAAAAAAGGCTTGAGAGACAACTTCATTAAGACCTGGTGTCTTATCAGCATTAAGAGACAGAATCCATTTTTGCTCTGCAGATTCTGTGAGATTCCTAAGGTCTCCCCCTCTTAGACTCTCAGGAATGATCTCTAGCACAAGAAATTTAAAATTATGTTCCTGTCCATGGCACATAATATGTTTAGCAAGAGCACTAGTGTCTTTCCTGTTTCTAATGTCTTGCTGATGTTTCAACACCCTGTCTTTGAGTTGTCTATTACTCAAGCCTACATAAAAAGCATGACAAACAGTGCAGTAACTAAAATAAACAATGTTCTTAGTCATGAACTGGTGCTTGAGAACAATGTATTTACGTTTAATGGAGACATGTACCTTCAGAAGCATGGCGTAGCTATGGGCACATCTTGTGCCAATAGCTACGCCAATATGTTTCTTGCTCACTGGGAGTTGAATACCCTTTTTTTAGTCCCCAGCTTTAAGTAACATGTCTTATTTTATCGACGGTTTGTCAACGACCTCTTCCTTTTGTGGAGAGGTCCTCTTGAAAGCCTAAAGTTGTTTTATGAGGTCATGAATACATTGCTGCCATGCTTGAAGTTCACCTTCAACTGGTCTTATGACCACATTGAATTTTTGGATCTATTCATTGAGAAATTGCCTGGGAACATCATTAATACTGGGGTGTACCGAAAGACCTATCATAGGAATGCTTTTCTCTTTAGGTCTAGTATGCACCCGGGTTATACATTTAAGAATCTTATTAGAGGTCAGGGTATATGGGCCTCTAGATTAAATCCTACATCTGCTGGTTTTTCAAGTGAGATAGATGGTCTGAATCGTAAGCTGTTGGCTCGTGGCTATTCACAAATTGAGATTGACAAACAGTGGTCTGACTTAAGTACCTTGAGAATGACCACAGTGAGCCCTTATTTTGGGCCAATTCATGACTATAATACCACTTCTCATAAACTAGATACGTCAGGAGTAAAGGTATCTCTATTCTACACTAGCGATTATAGAGAAGTCACACAGGTATTTTGTCAGTTTTGGGGGATATTACAGGTTGATAATGACTTACGTACCATTGTGGACGATAAACCCTTATTTCGGTTCAGGAATTGTATGAACCTAAAGAGACTTCTATGCCATGGTAACCAACATGGTTGTTCTCCTACACAATTTGGTGTAACTACACCTTGTGGTACTTGTAATTTTTGTGGATACATAAATGAACAGGTGTCCTTTTTTCATCCTGATCTTCGTAAAGATTTTGTTTTTCATGCATCTGCTGATTGCACAACTCCTCATGTCATTTATCTGGCTGAATGTTCAGTTTGTCATTCTTTTTATGTCGGCAAGACCAATAGGGTCTTGCGTGACAGAAGGGTATTCAACTCCCAGTGAGCAAGCGTCAGAATGCGTGAACATCTTTATCATATTAGGAAGGGCTCTTTATTTAAAGCCCTTTCCAAGCATGTTATGAATACTGATGCCTCACATACGTTCAGCTTTAGTGTCATAGAAACTTTACAACCTAGTGTCAGGGGTGGGGATTTACCCACCCACACTGAATATAGGGAGTCCTGTTGGATTATTACACTACATGCTGACAGGGGCAGTTGATTAAATGAAAGGGCATCTATAAAACCTGCCCTTAGAAAAAGGAGACTTCGTAAATAAGTCTCTCTTAATTTTTAATATCTGTTTCTAATTTAATTTATTTCTTTATATTTATTTATTATTTTTTCATGCCTATATGGTCATATGTTTGTTTTTGTATATTGTTGTATGCATATTTGATTGTGTGAGTATTCATTTTACTAGACAGGGACTTGTGTTTTATTCCCAGTTCCTGTTACTTTAAGTATTTATTTGATTTAATTGATTTGAATATTCTATAGGTTGTTTTTAATCTTTCCCTATTATATATAGGGTGTGGATATTAGTAGTTGCTTGATGGTCTGATGAAGCTATGTTGTGAAAGCGCTCACCTATGGTCATCTACAAATAAAGTATTTTATATATATTTCCTGGTATCATCTATGCCTTTGAGTTCTGCTTCCTGCAAGTTTTAGTATTTTGGGCTGTATCCATTATATTTCATGGTCTTGGACTTGCGTTTATTACTACCTGTGGTATTTGAATCGCTAATGTTCTGAACTATTGGACTTTGGCCATTTGTTATCCGTTGCTGGTTTCATTACTATTTTTTACTTTTTACTTTATTCCACTTCCACAGCAACGGTACATTTACCGCCTGCATATCCACCACCGTGTTTTTTGCTTACATAAAAAGCATGACAAACAGTGCAGTAACTAAAATAAACAATGTTCTTAGTCCTGCAATCAGCATAAAAGTTTGTATCTATTTTGAAGTGCATTTTAGGGTGCATGTAAGTAGGATTGGAGTGTATAAACTTGCAGGCTGTGCAATTCCTGCATTTAAAAGTGCCAAGCCTCTCTGACTGTAAAACATTGTTAAAAGTAGAAGTATTATAGCACAAATGCCTTTTCAAAGATTTGTTATTTTTAAAAGAAAAATGTGGAACAGTGTCCATGGCATTTCTTAATTCATCTACAAAATCCAAAATGCCCCAGTTCCTTTTAACATTATCACATATACTACTAACGTCAGAAGAGTATGCGAGGGGAAACCTAATCAATCCTGTCCTTTGTTCTGTAGCTATGGCTTCAGTGTTAGATGCAGCAGTGTAATATGGCCTATATTTGCCCCCACTCTCCTTATACGCATCAGTAATACAACTGTCAATATTCTTTTCCTTATAGCCTCCATCTATAAAATCCATTTTCAAGGTCTCCAAGGCCTCGGCAAGCTGTTTGTCATTATTGTGGAGTCTCATGACCTTGTACACCTGCCCCTTAACAACATTCCGGGTAACATGCCTAGGATGCATGCTATCTCTGTGGAGCAGATTATTCCTTCTTGTGGGTTTCCTATAAATACTAGTTACTAGGCTAGTCAAATCAGTTTTGTTCACATTAACATCAAGAAATTAAATTTCATCAAAAGGATATTTAAAAGTAAATCTTAAAAAATCTGTAGACTGATGTAAAAACTCTATAAACCGCATGAGACTCTCAACTGACCCCCTCCACAACAAGAAAATATTGTCCACAAATCTTACACACCATAAGATATATTCAGAGAAGCCCTCAGTTTGAAGTAAAACATCTTTCTCCCATTGTACCAACACAAGGTTGGCATAGCTGTTGGCACAAGCTGTGCCCATCGCCACGCCAACCTTTTGTGCATAAAAATGATCTTCAAACAAAAATACATTGTTTTCTGAAACCAGTTCTAAAAGGCACAAATTGATCTTGTCCTCAGTAAAACAGTGATTGACATGCATACATTTCCTTACATTTTCTATGCCCAAATATTGGGGATCACAGTAAAGAGTGACTCTATATCCATTGTCACTAACAGATAGTCAGCACTCAAATCAAAATTAGCCACATATAATCTTTGTAGGAAGGTCTTGGTGTCTTTTAGGATGGTGCCACAAGTGTCCAGCAGAGAATGTAAGTTCTTTTCGATATAGATAGAAAGTGGCTCGGTTACCCAACCTTTCTCAGACACTATCGGGCACATGGCCAGCAATGTTAGATTTTTATGTACTTTGGGTAAGCCATAAATGATTGGTATGAGTGGTTGCTGTACCTCAAAATATTTAAACAACTTATTATCAATCATACCCGTCATAAGTACCGCTGAGGTAGCACCTCTGATGCATCTTCGTAAAAAAAGAAAATCCTATTCTGACGATAATGGTGACTCCACCACTAATATCAACACTGGAGCCAGACCTATGGTTACCACTTCTTTTCAACTGCAGAGCCCTTTTCCTATCAGGGACAGGTCATAGAATCGAGGGAGGAAGGGCAGACTTTACCGCCTCCCGAGTACAGAAATTAACATGAACCTAGCAGGCCAATGGAAACAGAGGTAAACAGCTTGGTTTTTAATATTTCCTCTGTACAGCTTATTGCCGCACAGTTAGCATTGCTGAACAAGGGTCTATCATTCGTCCCTGCTAGAGAAGCTGAGCTAACTAGTGTCTTAACTGATCTTAGATTGTTTGGTAGGACTCTTACATTGAAAGCTATGCTACCTGACCCTGTTAATATTGACACTGCTTCCTTTAGAAAACCCAGCACTTTTACTCCACCATCCAATGCCACGATAGAGACCTTTATTCAGACTTGTGAGAAACAAATAAGAAGAGAGTTCAAATCCAACAGAAAGAAGAGATACTTTAATCTTAATAATGATGAATATGCAGCCCTCAATGAACTCAAGAACTTGAGATCCTTAGAGATTAGACCAGCAGATAAGAGTAGTGGAATTGTTGTGCTAGACAAGGACTTATCTCAAACACAAATGCATAAATTGTTGTGTGATGACACCACTTCTGTTTGTATTTCTAAAACTGCTGTTTATGGTATGATCGTGAAGGTTTCTTTATTTTTGATCTACTTATGACGGGTATGATTGATAATAAGTTGTTTAAATATTTTGAGGTACAGCAACCACTCATACTGATCCTTTATGGCCTACCAAAGTACATAAAAATCTAATATTGCCGCCCATGCACCCAATAGTGTCTGGGAAATGTTGGGTAACCGAGCCACTTTCTATCTATCCAAAAAGGCCAAATGGAGAAAGGCAGGCAAGAGGCTGAACAAATGTAAACCAGATAGCCGAAGGTAATAAAAACCAAATATCCGTTTATTGACAAACAAAGTAAGCGCTTTCGGTAGGGAAGCCTTCCCCACCTTCTTCAGACAAATGTTACACAAGTGTGATGAATCCAATAGCATTAAATAACTAACGATAAATGACATCATAATCAAATTACTCCCAATTAAACAATTAACTTAATGTATAAAAACTTTAAATATCAATCACAACCATAAAAAACACAGAGAAAAAACACAGAATGTATGTGCACATTACCAAAATACATGTGAAGTTCTTAATGTAATGCACATTTTTATCAGCAGCTAGCAGTCTAACTAAAAAGGAACACTTCTGTATAACATGTTAAAGTGTGGCCTGTCAAAAGCATAACACTAAAGTCTGACAATGTCTTACTAAAACTTACTAAATTAAGAACTTCACATGTATTTTGGTAATGTGCACATACATTCTGTGTTTTTTCTGTGTTTTTTATGGTTGTGATTGATATTTAAAGTTTTTATACATTAAGTTAATTGTTTAATTGGGAGTAATTTGATTATGATGTCATTTATTGTTAGTTATTTAATGCTATTGGATTCATCACACTTGTGTAACATTTGTCTGAAGAAGGTGGGGAAGGCTTCCCTACCGAAAGCGCTTACTTCGTTTGTCAATAAACGGATATTTGGTTTTTATTACCTTCGGCTATCTGGTTTACATTTGTTCAGCCTCTTGCCTGCCTTTCTCCGTTTGGCCTTTTTGGATTGATTCAGTTTTGTTCGTGTTTTTTCATTCACTTTCTATCTATATTGAAAAAAATTTACATTCTCTGCTGGACACTTGTGATACTGTCCTAAAAGACACTAGGACCTTCCTACAAAGATTATATGTGGCTACTTCTGATTTGAGTGCTGGACTATCTTTTAGTGACAATGGATAAAGCGTCACTCTACTGTGATCCCCAATATTTGGGGCATAGAAAATGTCAGGAAATTTATGCATGTCAGTCACTGTTTTATTGAAGACAAGATCAATTTAATTTTGTGCCCTTTTAGAATTGGTTTTGGAAAACAATGTCTTTTTGTTTGAAGATCATTTTTATGCACAAAAGGTTGGCGTGGCGATGGGCACAGCTTGTGCCAATAGCTACGCAACCTTGTTTTGGTACTATGGGAGAAAGATGTTTTACTTCAAGCTGAGGGCTTCTCTGAACATTTCTTATGATATGTAAGATTTGTGGATGATATTTTTTATTGTGAAGAGGGTCAGTTGAGAGTCTCACGCAGTTTATAGAGATTTTACATCAGTCTACAGATTTTCTAAGATTTACTTTTAAATATTCTTTTGATGAAATTGAATTTCTTGATGTTAAGGTGAACAAAACTGATTTGACTAGCCTAGTAACTAGTATTTATAGGAAACCCACAAGAAAGAATAATCTGCTCCATAGAGATAGCATGCATCCTAGGCATGTTACCCGGAATGTTGTTAAGGGGCAGATGTACAGGGTCATGAGACTCCACAACAATGATGAATATAGCTTGCCGAGGCCTTGGAGACCTTGAGAAATTGATTTTATAGATGGAGGCTATAAGGAAAAGGATATTGACAGTTTTATTACTGATGCGTATAAGGAGAGAAGGGGCAAATGTAGGCCATATTACACTGCTGCATCTAAGACTGAAGCCATAGCTACAGAATAAAGGACAGGATAGATTAGGTTTCCCCTCACATACTCTTCTGATGTTAGTAGTATATGTGACATTGTTAAAAGGAACTGGGGCATTTAGGATACTGTAGATGAATTAAGAAATGCCATAGACACTGTTCCACACTTTTCTTTTAAAAATAACAAATCTTTGAGAAGGCATTTGTGCTATAATACTTCTACTTTTAACAAGGTTTAACAGTCAGAGAGGCATGGCATTTTTAAATGAAGGAATTGCACAGCCTGCAAGTTTATACACTCCAATCCTACTTACATGTACCCTAACATGCACTTCAAAATAGATACAAACTTTTAAGCTGATTCATGACTAAGAACATTGTTTATGTAGCTTTATTTTAGACCCTTATTATTTATTTTTATGTAGCTTTATTTCAGACCCTTGTCACAGTCTGTTTATACAGTCAGTGTAAAACTGAGAAAGTGCCCCTCCCTCTTATACAGTCAGTGTAAAACTGAGAAAGTACCCCTCCCCCTGTTGTACTTCAGCACTGTTTACCTGCCCTATGCTGTGAAAATAGAATGTATGTCAGCCTAACACTATGGTTATACATTTATTTTATTAAATTATGAACTTTTGTCTGATTTGATAATTTTTTATAAAGCTTTTGCTGTTTACTACCACTAGTAGGCATTTACATTCTCCTGCACAATTGATTTGAACTGTATATATACTATAGCCCATTTGCTGGCTGTACTTGATACAACTGAGGTTTTTTTTTTTTTTTTTTTTTTTTGTCCTTTTAACATTTATTTGCAAACAGATTATCAGTGACATCTATGCACAATTGTGGCATTTTATGACAATTACTAAATAGTGTTGCCTGTAAACATTTTAACAATTATGTTTTAATAACAATGATGCTTTAGAAAAACTCAAGCTACTTATCTGGCAATCAGTCTTGTTGTTTATCTTATCTTTCCAGCATTTCCTGTAACTATTCATTCAGTCTAGGAAGGTCTGAGCTCACATTTTATACTCTATAAACTATAGTTAATTCTTTTAGCATTTTTCCTTTAATGTGATTGTGATTTGCATAACTATGCATTTATACTACATAAATAGACATCATTTTATAATTACCTTACATGGATTTCAGTATTTTTTTTTATTTATTTAACTATTTAACTGTCCCGCCATTAATTTTACAAAAACTGTTTGAATAATACCATCTGTGATTTTATTTATTTTTAAAATTCAGAACTTTAACTGTTTGGTGTTACTATATAATTATAAACAAATTGTAAAAAACAAAATAGATATTAGTTTAACCAACACATTTATATTTATATTATTTATATTTGCTGTTGTCTGCCTTATTGTAACAGATGTACTCTAGATGAAAAGAACACACATGCATGTCTGTCTTGTATCTGTATATCTTTATACAAGCATGTCAGTCTTGTGACTTTAAATTTTTACTCATCTATTTTATTTAATTTATATATCATAATACACTAGAACAGTTTTGTTTACCTTTTGACTATGCTAATGAATTGCATTCATATGCTTTACTTTACTGTAGTACTGATAGATGTCTTGCTTTAACTGAATGAAAGTAAAACATTTAAGAATGATTTGTCCAGACATCAGATCCTACTATCCTACCATGTATGTTTAACCATTTTCAAAACATAAACATATTATAAAATATATTTCTTTTGCACAGATTAGCTGTGTATGCAGGAAATTCCCAGTCTCTGTCAGTTCAGCTAATTTATTTCCTTTATCCTGCAACTGCTGTTGAAGAATTTCCTTATAGTCTGCTTGATATGTCTCAGGAGCCTGTTCTGCTGAATCTGAAACTCCTAAGCACTTTTGAAAAGATGTATGTATAACTTGTCTAAGCTTCCTGAACTCATTATGTCTGTCTTTTAGAAGTTTACTACATTCCTTTGTAACAAAATGTACTAGGGGTTTTATCAGTAACTGATTTGACTCACATGTGGTGACAGGACATAACTGTTCAACATCAGAATGTAATGAAAACACTTTACCCTTAGTTAATTCTTCAGATCTGTCTTTACAGTCTATTTGTTTAGCAATATGATGCAATATTATTTTATGACATAATACACAAAATGCAGTTTTTGTTGAATCACACAATAAACATTTGTCATATTTCACATGGTTTTCTTTGAGATACCAGCCAAACATTGTAATACATTTGCATAATGCCTTACTATCAACCTGCCCTAATAAGGTTTTACATTTACTAATGTGCTGTGTATACCAACATAGCAATTTACTAAAGTTTGGTTTACTCCTGCATGAATTATAAATAATATCCATACTATCTAGTAATATACAACCTGTCTAGGAATACAGAAACTATATATGAATATACAAACTGTCTTAAGAATATAAAAACTCTCTTAAGAATATACAAACTGTTTTAACATCATCCACACTAAATATGTGACACAGAAAAAAGTCTTACCAGTTAGCAAGAAAACAGGTGATCAGGCTGCTATTGCAGATGGCTGGAAATTTTTCAAAGTCACTTGAGAAGCTGGGAAAGCACAACAGGCAGTGGACTGATGGGCTAGTGGATATCCCCTTTTCTTGAAGAATTTATGGCACTGAATTTCTTGAACTAGTCTCACTCCAGATTGTAGACGTCTAAAAACTTTACTACTGCAAGCTGCATAAACTGGAATACTTCTGTTCAGAATTGACACATACGCATACAAATGTTAGTTACTGCAATTTAACTGAAGTGACCCTCTGCAGGGCTTACCATCACTCCTCCTGTGTTTGAATGCAGATTGTAGGTTCAAATGCAGACTAGCTTGCCATTGAAAAATTATATGGTGCTAGTCACTCAGCTGCCTCGCCATTGAAAAAATATTATATGGCTCTTACTTGCTTCTTGCTTCTTGCCTGGATGGATTCTTGCTAAAATTCAAAGTCTAGTTATATTTGCATTCACAGTCTGTTGCATACAGAAACTTGCAGAATATACACTGATGAGAGAATATACTTTGCAGCATCAACTTTAAAGAGCAGTAACAAATAACTTTTTATAATAAACCAAACTGGAAAACTGTTGCAGCTTAAAAGTACTGTTCCAACTTTACTTCTCATATAGTACAGATGATGTGAGAGATATAACATTTACCTTGGGACTTGTGTCCCTACCAAACCTCTCTAACAACTGGATTTATACAGTTCTTTATATACAGTTTTTGAACATATTTTGAAGAATTGCTTATCCTGTAGAAACAATACTAAACTTCCTTGTTTAACAATGTCTTGTAAGAGACCAGCTTTTCTGACAGTGTGAATATCCTGTAACAGTGTCCTGATGTCCATGTAGAAAAACATATTTTTGAGGAAACACATTGTCCTGTATTCTATTTGAATCTGTGTATAGAAACATGTGTTCTTATGTCAATGCTGATAAGCATATCCTGTTTTATGAAGAAAACATATTTTTGAGAAAACACATTGTCAGAGATCAGTTTTTCTGACAGTGTGAACATCCTGTATTTTATTTGGATCTTTGTATAAAAACATCTGTTCTTATGTCATATCCTGATTTTCCATGCAGAAAAACATGTCATTGTTCTTTAAAAGCAGATTTTGCATTTTTGTTCTTGCATACATCCTGCTTTGAGTCTGTAAGGGAATAATGTCCATTCAGCAGATTCCTTTTCCAAGCCATGGTCATTTAGTATGACTGCTGATCACATTTTACTTAAACTTTGTTTCTGCATTTAAGCAAGCCTTTTCTTTCAGCATATTTACAACATAATTAATTTCAGATTTATATTCATAAAATCTAACAGACAAGATCAATTTAATTTGTGCCCTTTTAGAATTGGTTTTAGAAAACAATGTCTTTTTGTTTGAAGATCATTTTTATGCACAAAAGGTTGGCGTGGCGATGGGCACAGCTTGTGCCAATAGCTACGCAACCTTGTTTTGGTACTATGGGAGAAAGATGTTTTACTTCAAGCTGAGGGCTTCTCTGAACATTTCTTATGATATGTAAGATTTGTGGATGATATTTTTTATTGTGAAGAGGGTCAGTTGAGAGTCTCACGCAGTTTATAGAGATTTTATATCAGTCTACAGATTTTCTAAGATTTACTTTTAAATATTCTTTTGATGAAATTGAATTTCTTGATGTTAAGGTGAACAAAACTGATTTGACTAGCCTAGTAACTAGTATTTATAGGAAACCCACAAGAAAGAATAATCTGCTCCATAGAGATAGCATGCATCCTAGGCATGTTACCTGGAATGTTGTTAAGGGGCAGATGTACAGGGTCATGAGACTCCACAACAATGATGAATATAGCTTGCCGAGGCCTTGGAGACCTTGAGAAATTGATTTTATAGATGGAGGCTATAAGGAAAAGGATATTGACAGTTTTATTACTGATGCGTATAAGGAGAGAAGGGGCAAATGTAGGCCATATTACACTGCTGCATCTAAGACTGAAGCCATAGCTACAGAATAAAGGACAGGATAGATTAGGTTTCCCCTCACATACTCTTCTGATGTTAGTAGTATATGTGACATTGTTAAAAGGAACTGGGGCATTTAGGATACTGTAGATGAATTAAGAAATGCCATAGACACTGTTCCACACTTTTCTTTTAAAAATAACAAATCTTTGAGAAGGCATTTGTGCTATAATACTTCTACTTTTAACAAGGTTTAACAGTCAGAGAGGCATGGCATTTTTAAATGAAGGAATTGCACAGCCTGCAAGTTTATACACTCCAATCCTACTTACATGTAACCTAACATGCACTTCAAAATAGATACAAACTTTTAAGCTGATTCATGACTAAGAACATTGTTTATTTTAGTTACTGCACTGTTTGTCATGCTTTTTATGTAGGCTTGAGTAATAGACAACTCAAAGTCAGGATGTTGGAGCATCAGCGAGACATTAGAAACAGGAAAGACACTAATGCTCCTGCTAAGCATATTATGTGCCATGGACAGGAACATAATTTTAAATTTCTTGTGCTAGAGGTCATTCCTGAGAGTCTAAGAGGGGGAGACCTTAGGAATCTCACAGAATCTGCAGAGCAAAAATGGATTCTGTCTCCTAGTGCTGATAAGACACCAGGTCTTAATGAAGTTGTCTCTCTTAAGCCTTTTTTTAGAAGCTAGTCCTCTCAAACACTAAGTACATGATTGTTTTTATATATACATTTTTTATGCTTTTTATGTTTCATTTGCCTGTTTTTCAGTTGTGACATTTTTCTTTCAGATAATTAATGCTTTTATTAGTCCCTTAATTGACTAATTAACTTATGCTATTTAAGTGCTTTTGTTACTAGTTAAGAACAGTCTGATGAAGCGGTGACAACACACTGTGAAAGCACTTACTCTCTTTTGTGTGCATTAAAGTTTTTTGTTTTACCTTCAGCTGTGTTAGTTTCGGTACTTTTTTGCTTTTTTAGGAAATGCCAAAATGCTTGCAGACAAACTAAGCAAGTCTATATGAAACAACTCTATGAGAAACAGCAGCAAAAAATCCACAACCGGCCACAGTAGAGATGAAAAAAATTCAATTTAATGAAACAGCACCTTGGACACTCTAGCACCTCGGTTCACACCCTTCCAGGGGTAAGTCTATTCTGAAGCCTCATGAGTGGTCTCTCAATATCAAAGAGACAGAGAGGATTTTCCATCAATGGGGTGACCCATGCTGTGATCTTTTTGCTTCTCCCCACAGCAAGTACAGCAGGTCCTTTGTCCTGGTGCTTCCACCAAGAAAGTCAATGACAGATGCTCTAGTCCATGATTGACCCTCCAGTCTCCTCTATGTTTAAACCCCATTGCTTCTAATCCCAAAAATGTCTACAGAAAGCATTCCAGTTGAAGAGTACAGTTATCCTCATTGCACCTCTTTGGCCTCAAGTGTGGTTTCCCTTCCTGTGTCCTCATCTCCTGT
The DNA here is from genome assembly GCF_019279795.1 of Protopterus annectens. Lineage (NCBI taxonomy): Eukaryota > Metazoa > Chordata > Ceratodontiformes > Protopteridae > Protopterus > Protopterus annectens. The sequence goes on along the minus strand of NC_056745.1, from coordinate 88,493,231 downwards.
ATCTGCCTTGGATATTGGACCCAAGTCCAGACCTCTTCTCTCACCTGACAGGAAGGAAACATCTATATATCAATGGCCTCAAGTTGACCACATATTTTTTCCACTTTCAGTAATGGCTAGGCAGTCCAGGCTTTCCTCCCCCATGCACCATATTCTCTTATCTTCTCAAAAGGTCTCTGCTAGGAAAAGTTACAAAAGTAAATGGAAGAGATTTTTAATCTGGGCTCTACAGGAAGATCTGGATCCCTTCTCTGACCCAGTCTCTACAGTACTTGAATTTCTGTCTTCCATTTTAACAACTAGGCACGTTACTCGACTATCAAAGTACAGTTGTCAGCTATTTATAATTTCCATGTAGGTAAAAAATCACTCCTCTTTGGCTACTTCAAAGATGTGCAAAAGTTTTCTTAAAGGCACCTTTCTACTCAGGCCTGCAGTCAAGGACCCTACTCCTCAGTGGAATTTGACTATCATGCTACAAGCTCTGACTCAACCTCCAATTGAAGCATCGACAAAGATAGACCTTAAATTCTTGTCCTGGAAAATACTTTTTCTGGTTGCTGCCATTTCCATTGGAAGAGTATCCAAACTCCAAGACCTTTCCTCCAAATCGCCCTACTTAAATTTTCATAAGGATAGGGTTTCCCTACGCATGAATCCATTTTGGTGTCTTCTGAATCCAACATTAATCAAGTTATCAGTCTTCCTTTATTCTTCCCAAAATTTTCAAATAAGGGTGAATACATGCTACATTTTTTGGACATACACCAACATCTTAGATTTTCTCTTCATGGATCTAAAGATTTCAAGTGGACTGGACAATTATTTGTATCTTTTTCCAGGAACAATTTGGAAAAAGCAGTGTCTAAGTGACTCTAGCTAAATGGTTGACTGATTGTATAGCCTTTATTTACATAGAATGAGGGTTAACTTTGCCTAAGCCCCCCAAAGAACATTCCACAAGGTCTGTAGCCACTTCAACTGCTTTTTGGTCAAGAGTGTCTATAGATGACATTTGTGCCACTGCCACTTGGTCCAATGCTAACATTTTTGTTGCTCATTACAAGTTAGATTTCCTTTCGAGGAATAGGGCAGAATTTGACTCTGCTGAATTCTGGAATATCCTTCCATGATGACCACTGAAGGTTTATCTAGCTGGGGACTGTATCCCTTCAGTAGAGGAATGAATAAAACTGACAACAACAGATACAAAAGTTATGTACTCACCATAATGATGCATCTGTGTTGTCCATTTTCATTCTTCCTCAACCTCCCGTCCTCCATCTCCCTCCCCTCCATTCCTGGTGAGACCTAAGGGATGGTCCTTGTTCCCTGTCTGAGCTTCAGCCTCTATTTTATGCCGCTGTCCTTCTTCTTATATCAGTTTGCCATCATGCATTTGTTAGTTGGGGGCAGCAAACACAATATGAGGTATATAAAAAATATACGGCAACCACAAAGTGCAGTCCAATCCACTGTAAGCAACGTTAAAACTGAAAACTGAAACTGAACCATTCAAGTTGACAAAAACTGTATATTTATTGAAATAGAACCACGACTAAGCACTTTTGCCAGCAATCTGGCTTCCTCAGAGTCTCTGAGGAAGCCAGATTGCTGGCGAAAGCGCTTAGTCGTGGTTCTATTTCAATAAATATACAGTTTTTGTCAACTTGAATGGTTCAGTTTCAGTTTTCAGTTTTAACGTTGCTTACAGTGGATTGGACTGCACTTTGTGGTTGCCGTATATTTTTTATGTTGATTCAGCCCCAGTGGGTGGTACGTTTTTGGTTTCACAATATGAGGTATGCCAGGACAGTAGGGTATTATGGGTAAAGGAAGGAACTCAAGAGTTGGATCTGTGAAGCTGGTAAAAGTGGCTGGCTGGATCCAAGGTCAAATATGAAACTCATCAGTTGAGGAAGAATGAAAATGGACAACACAAATGTATTGTTATGGTGAGTACATAACTTTTGTATAACTCTAGTGGTCTGTGCTCCTCGTGTCAAAAGCTGAATGATTTGCTTACCATTATTAATAGTAAATCTAGACTTACTGATGATGATCGCACTTGTGCAATTGGCATGGCTTAGAGAGCTGTTGTTACACATATTAAGGACTGGACTGATGAGATAATAATGTCAGGCAAAGTACCAACAGAACGCATTTAGAAAAGGAAGCGTCTATTGTCTGTAAAGATCACTCAGCCTCTGTTTAGCAAGATAATACCACTGACAATTTTGGAATTATGGATACAAATGTTCAGCAATTTGAAGATTCACAGCATATAGAAGAAAAAAAGAAAAAAAAGGACGGAAGGAAAATAAACTGATCAATGTCTATAAAGTAAAAAGAATACATATTTAAAAGGATACTCCTTGGTTATGTAACCCAGATTACAGGGAATAATAACATTTTCTACCAGAAAACCTTCAAAGTACAGAAAAAGGCATACTTTTTTCCAAAAGAGAAGTTAGAAAAAGGAGGCAAGGGACAGGTGAAAAGAAAGAAATCAAAATTGAATGTGAAAGGATTGAAGACTGTAAGAAAAAAGTGGAAAAAGACAGAAGTTATCAACATGACTCAAGCTGTGGACGTACAAAGCCAGCTGGATGAGAACTGTATGCTTGCAAATGTAATACGCAGTGAAAACAGTGGGATTAATAAGACTAATGCTGATGAAGATCATTCCTTTGTAACAACTGATGGAGCAGATATTACTGAAATGTAAGCTGAAGAGTCTTTAAATCTGGTCAAAAAAGATATTCTTGTAGTTGGAGATTCAGTTATTAGAGAAACTGGTATTTACATTTGCAGAGCTAATAATGAGCGTCGAATAGTGTTATGCCTGCCAGGAGCAAAAATAGAGGATGTGAGAAAGGCCTTGGAATGCAGTAAATGTAAGTAGGTATGGATCTATTTTATTAATGTTGGTGCAAATGATCACACCCACAAGGACTCTCACACTGTTCATAGGGAACGTACAGCCCTCTTAGATGGCATAGCTTGTACAGGTGTTAAAGACATATTTTTCACACATCACATATACAAAGGAGAGTCATGTCACTGTGAAAAAGAAGATTTTTGGGGTAAATACCTACATTAAAAAGTCTCATTTTAAAAAAATTGAAATGTGTAGAGCACTGAAGCCTAATTTTGGGCACATGTTTGTTCATGGTGTGCATTTGTCAAGATCAGGGAAGAGAATTTTTGCAGCAGATATTGCGCAATATTTGACAAACACAAGGCAAGATTTTTTTCCCAGGTCAAAAATTAAACAGTTCACAGATAGCAATATTTGACACATCTGTGATGGTTGTTAATGCTAGCATTAGTAATAAAGTTTTTTATTGGAAAAGTTGCTACATTCCTATAAGATTGATGGTCTTATTGTTTGTGAAACATGGTAAAAGAACAATGACTGGAAACCAGTTCTGTCAAACTATAAATGTTTTTACTGTAACAGACATTCTAACAAAAAATCAAGTGGAGGTATTATGATAGGGATTAAAGATTATTATGAGACACATGATTATTACATGTTCAGTGACAACACCAATACTGTAGATTGTGTAATTGTGACAATAAAGACAACCCTGGAAAATACAGCAATTGTTGGAGTGTATAGACCACCAAAGTCAAGTGCTGATGACCTACAGGAATTCACACCTTTCTATATAAAACAGATGAGGGAATAACAGTAGTGAATGTGGGCTTAAATTTACCAGAAACACACTGGAATAATATTTATTTGACACCATTAGTAAGGAAATTATTATAGCAATAACCCACGCCTGGGTGTGGGTAATGCTGGATTTACCCAATGTTGGTGTGGTTAAATCCAGCATTACGCACACCCAGAAGTGGGTTATTGCTATTATACAATGACATTATTTAAGAAAAAAAATAATTAATTTTCTTAAATAATGGCATTGTATAATGCCTCCTTGCTGCCCTTCTGCAGCTGTCTGGTATTCTGCGGCAGTTCTGATGTACTGCGCATGCGTATGCCTATGCAGTACATCAGAGCTGTGGGCAAAAGCAACAGAGAAAGCAAGATCTCCGTTTTTTACAAACTGTTTCGCTATGTTAAATGGGTTTAACATAGCGAGACAGCTTTAAAAAATGCAACGGAGCAAGTGTGAAGCAACAGAGATCTTGCGTTCTCCGTTGCTGTAAAAAAAAAAAAAAAAAAAAAGAGTTATAGTAATGGAAAAAGTCCGGGTGACTGGACCTTTTTCCATTACTATAAGTCTGATTTACAACGTGCATGCTGACCAATCAGGGTGCACGTTTTTTGAATATTAATGGGGGGGGGTCGTTGTATAATTACAATGTATGTACTGGAACACCAATTGCTTCAGATTGTGAAAAAAGCCTGCCAGGGAATGAAACATACTAAACATGGTTTATTTTCCTAATGAAATTACACTTACTTCATGTCAATTTTTACCACTGTTGATGTGCGGTGATCATGGGGTTAAAAGGTTAATTTCTTACTAGATAATTATGCTGAACTGAAATCTAAACCAATGCACAGAAGATTAATTACAGATGACATGGAACCAAATGAGTCACTATGAAAACTAGATGGAATGATACATCCAGTGGAAATACTGCAAAGGAATGTGAAAAGTTTTGAAACAGAAATTGTTTGAATGCAAAAAAAAAAAAAAATAAAAAACTGTTTAACTTCAGGATCTAGGCACACAATGTCAGGAAGATATACTTCTATCAGAACAAGATACTTGATTAAGGTGAGAGACAAAAAATATAAAAAATGGAAAAGAGGTCAAACTACAACTTTGAAAACTGAAATAAGTTGTACAGATAAATTAAACATAGTGCAAGACAAGATGAAAATTTTGAAGAAAATTTATATAAAGATATTGAGCATAATAGAAAAACATTTTATAGATGATGTGGCAGGAATAAAGATGTACAAATTGATAAACTGCATGTAGATTCCAGGGGCGGCTCGTGCTATTGGACTGCCAGTCTGCAGCCCTCCCACCTAGAAAAACAAAGAAAAAAAAATCTGTGAAACAAAAAATCCACTCAGACTGCCTTTATCAGCAGTCCGGATGCAGAGAAAGAGGTACCCAGCAACCTGTGCTGTAGGATACCCAGGAATCTGTGCAGTCATCAGAGCTCCGGACTGCTTCCCTTGCAGACAGGGCCAATGAGGAGTGAGCTGAGAGCTCTCTCGGGGATTTCACTGTGCGCGCGTCGTGCAGATGGATTCTGTGGCTTCGGACATGTTCTGTTGGTCAGTCACTGGCAATATGTTTTGTGTGTGTGTGTGTGTGTGTGTGTGTGTGTGTGAAATGCCCCAGTTGCTATATACTGGTGGCTAGAGATAACAAATGGTGGTGGGTAGAGATACTTAGGCTTGAACTCTGTACCTTGAATGCAGGTGGCAAGGACCTGAATTCCCTATCCACCACCATTTCTAAAAAACATTTGCAGATTTCTGCCTCATATTTGTTCTGTTCCTCATAAAATCTGTGGTTTCTGTATCTACATTTTTCCTTGGCTTGCAAAGTCTATAGTGCAGTGGTGCACTGGTAGCATTGCTGCCTGACAGCTACAGGTTCTCTGGTTTGATTCTTGGCTGGGGTGCTGTCTGCATGTCCTACCATCTTACAAAGATGTGTCTGGAGTTTCGTCCTGCTCTGCTGAAATTTGTCTTTTGTTCCAAGTCAGACTACTTTCCAGGTTAAATGTTTAAAAATAACAGGCATTTGAATTTCAGACTTCATATTCTTCAGAAATCACATGGTAACACAAAACTGTTTATTCAAGCAGATGTCTAAGTTTATAACATGGATATTTTGAAATTTGTCCCTATTTTTGGACTGTATTCCCCCATTATTGGCTTTGTCCACGTATTTTGTGCTAAGGTTGAGAGCCATCTATGGTGAGAACTGAATTCATTGAATGTTTGGGGGCTGTATTCCCCCCATTACTGGCTTTGTCCATATGTTTTTTGCTAAGAGGTTGAGAGCTATGGTGAGAACTGAATTCACTGAATATGTTTGGGGGCTGTATTCCCCCATTATTGGCTTTGTTCAGGTGTTTAGTGCCAAGAGGTTGACAGCTATGGTGAGAACTGAATTCACTAAATGGTAGCCATTTAAGTTTGTCTTCCTCTCTTTCACAAAGCAGATGATTTGGCATAGTGGTATGTTTCTCTGACTGTTTTGCACAGGGTCCCTTGAGTTAAAGACGTGGCAGTGAAATGTATGGTGGTAATACAGCATTTTATACTAGCAACTTTCCAACATTGTACAAGCAATGTTTAAAATGTGTCCCTGGTTTTTGGGCTTTTGTCCACCCCCCAATAAATTTCGGCTTTTTCAAGTTTTCCTGTGCTGCAAAGTTCAGAGATACAACTGTGTCAAGTAGATTTTACAAGGAGCTGAGAGCTGCAGGGGAACAAAACTTTAGTGCTGCTTATTCTGAGTCTGCTTGCATTGTTAATAGCACAACAGGTAGTGTACGTGCTTTTGATGCAGAAGGTTGTGGGTTCTACTCCCACAGTAGATAGATGCATTGCTGATACTGTACTGTGTTGTAAAGTGGGTGGATGCTGCAGTCCTTTTTGGCAAAGATACCTAGAATAGTAACTATGAACCTGTTATCAGTTTGCCATACAGTCCCTATTGCGATATTACTAGTTTATCATTTTTTTTTAATGCATGCAACATAGGCAATTTATTCCTCAAGGGCAACAGGCACTTTATTTGTAGATGAATAAACAATGACATATAAAGTAGTTTGCTAGCAGCAACCTCTTCATTGTTACAGATTTCTTTAATGTGGAATTATTTAGATGACTTTTACACTTCAGAGATTGTGTATATTTACTGATACTGGTGGAGTGTAGAAGGTTGAGTAGACTTTTATGATGGAAATGTTCTGAATTGGGTAGTTTTGTCATTGGTGCATGCATTTTGTTTCATTGTTTACTAATGTTCAAAACAATAAATTTAAAATGCCCTCTAACAACTGTACTGTATTGTACAAGGAATACAATTTAATACAATCGGGAAGGTGTATCGAAGAGCATGTGTATGTTTCATGTTCAAGGGGCCTATGATTTGAAAACAGCCCAAAGTTAATCTTTATCTGCCACTGGCAAAATGTATTTTCTTTGAATGCGGGTTTCAATGCTGTTTCAATGCATGTGAGTTTCAAGGGAAGAGAAGTTTTAATGCTAAGTCTGTTTTCATTGTGAGACTGCATTGCTTTGTTTAGCAGATATCTATTGGGGTTTGTGCTGTAAAAATGCAAAATAAAACTTTCAAATGAAATCTAAATCATCGCAGAAGTAAAGCAGTATGCACATTACAGTGTTTATGGTAAATGGGGCAAAATAACCAAGAAATGGGTCACTGGAATGGTTGCAGGGGGGAGGCTCCAATCGACCATGATTTTGAGAGGGGAAGGGCAGCAAACTCAGACAGCCCTGGTTGAACTATACCTCTCAGCTGTCCATATTTTTGCAGAATGAATAGATATTTGCTTCTTATTTTTGGTTTGCTCCTCATAAAATGTGTGGTTTTCTGGCAAATCATTTAGGAATGAAGTCACTAAATGACAGACATTGAGTTTTACGTCATAACCTTCAGAAAAATGCATGCTAAAGCAAGACCTGTTATTCTATAAACTGTCTTAAGTTTATACAAGAGCAATTTTTAGTAGTGTTTGTATGTTCCCCCAATATATTTGGCCTTGTCCAGATTTCCTGCATTAACAGGTTGAGAGGTACATGCAAATAAAATTGCTTTATAGAATTAGGCATATCCAAAACTCTCAACTGTCCCCGATTTTGGCTCAAAATGTTGCTCTTCCCCTAATAATCCCTCTGCAAAATGGCAGTTTTGGAAGAAAACATGGAGGGTTTACAATTAATAAATAACTGTAATAATCAGTTATAGATTACTTTTATTTCAGAAATGCACGTAGATTATTTTATTTTGTCAGCTGCTCAAGTTAGCAGTACTAATATTAAAATTGTCCCTTCTTTGACAGGTTCCCAGCTGTATTGTGTAGCTATTTTATATTTTTGCATCACATTTTTGGTCCATTTTTCATAAAATTGTTTTTTTGGCAAATTAGTGGCAAATCATTAAAGACTGAAGTTAGAAAATAATGAAAGACATTTGAGTTTCAGATTTCGTACCTTTCAGAAAATTCATACTAATACAAGACGTACTATTCTATTATCTTTCTAAGTTTATAAGAGCAACATTTAAAAAATGTCCTTATTTTTGGGCCTTTGTCCCACTTCTATGTATGGCTTTGTCCAGATTTCTTGCTCTGAGGTTGAGAGGTATGACAAATGTGTCAGGGCCATCGCAGTCAGCCAGAGACATTTCAAATTGTGACAAAATTGTTGCACCCCACTCCCCCATGTAGTGACTCTGGATGTGTCCAAGCAAGGCAAGGAGCAGTTATGCAGTGTAAATGTGCAGACTACCCCCCCCCCCATCCAAGATAAACACAAGTACTACAGTGGCTTTTCATCTGTCATTGATTTTGCAGAATGTTCTGGTTTCCGTCATTGTTATACTGTTGATATATGCTTATTATTATTCAGAAAGTGCCTTTTGCTCTGTGTTTAAGTAGCAGTGCTTTAATGACCATCAGGTAAGCTTGTCTGATATTGTAAGATGCAAGTAAGTTTTAATAAGCAATATTGCCAACATTGAAAGCCTGTTGTTGCCATGCAGAGAATACTTACATAACTAGATAATGTATAAGCCTTGGGTACTGAAATGCATATGACAGTATTTGTAATAAAGGCCAGGATTAGATTATGTTAAGCTCATTACAGGCTTTACCTGCAAACTAAACAGAATGCCAATCTATCATGCATGGTCCATATCATGTGCAGTAATCCTTTAAGCAATACATGTTGAGCTTGTTTCTTGTTTGCTTTTCATTTTTTACTTTGATCATGTTTTCCCCATGAAACAAGTAGATAGTTGTGAGGCAGCAGGTCTTTTTTGGATAAGAAACATTTTTACAAATGAGGGTATCACAGAGATTGCTACTTTCAGCATGTTACTTGGTACTTTAATAACGCTGAATATAAATTATAATTAGAACTGGAGTGCAAGGAGAAGTGATTTGAGTTAAGTGCTGCCTGTTTTTCTTATACTTGATTTTGACTGGCATTCCAGTAATGTATTTAAAAAGTAATTTATTTTTTCATGCCTCACATCCTTTTTGTTTCCATCTAGATATTAAGTAAGCTGTCATGCAGCCAATGGATTGAAATATTTTTTTCTTCTACACTTCATTTTGTCTTGATTGGACTCCCATAATGATGGTTTGGCATCCAGGGAGCGTATTTAATTAAAGTTTTTGTGGTTTTGAGCGTAGCTCCTCCCCTTTCTAGTTGGTCACACCCATTCCCATTGACCCCACCCATTCAGCTGTCTCCTGCAGCCTCCCTTTGATTTGAAGTCACCAGCCGCCACTGGTAGATTCTAATATTTATTCTCAGACACAACAGATTATAGATGTATTTACAAAATGTTATGCAAAGCAGTTTGGCTCCACAAAGGGGGTGATAAATTGTCCTAGTGACATCCATGTTACCTCAGTTACTGAAATCAAATTAGATTATACTGAAAAAAAACTACGCAAACTGGATCTAAACAAAGTAGAGGGATGAGACGGAATCAGTAATAATGACATAAGAACACTTTAGCATGAACTGGCACTGCCATTTTATCTGTTGTTTACTAGCTTGTATAAATGTGGAAAGATTCCTCATGATTGGAGACATGCGCTTGTCAAGCCTATCTTTAAGGGGAAATGGAAGTAGGACTAACCCAGAGACATACATCCCATAAGTTTACTTTCATACTGTGGAAAATAATGGCAAAGGCTGTACTGGATAAATTATTGTTAGAATTGGTAAAGTTGGGACTTGAAACCATATATCAGCATGCATATGTTGAAAATAGAGCTATTACTGCCTGTAACATGTTTTATAGCAATATAGTAACAGCTATAAATGAAAAAAATGTACTGTGATGTAATTTATGTAGATTTAACCTCAGCATTTGATAGGGCCATACACAAAACACTAATCAATAAATTGTAACAACTAGGTAGCTATGTAATTTTAATAAGATGGATAGTTGCATGGCTTACAAATAGGACATGGCAGGTATCATACAGCAACTGGACAGGTGAAATTCTTGGTTACAGTCAGGGTGTCCCACAGGGCTCTTTCTTTGGCCCATAATTGTTTAGATTGTATCTTTCATATCTAGCTTTTCAACTGAGGTGTTTCTGTATTTAGATGACTTCAAAATAGGTAAACTGATTGCAACTGTTACAGTGTATGCCTGCAAAAGAACTTTACTAAATTGACTATTTGGGCACAGGAGAATAATATTCTAATAAATACATCAAAAAATAAGCATATGAGATATGGAAGACTTACACTGATAGGACTTAATATAGCACACAGTGATTGAAACTGTAAATTAATTTAAAGACCTGGGTATATGGGTAGATCAAACTTTTTTTAAACACCAGCTTTACTCTGTAGCATATCGCATACTCCGAGGTGATCTCTGCCTAACATATAAAGCTATGTCAAACCCAGAGCTGTTGGACATGCTACACCTAAAAAAATCCCAATCCCTCCGAGCTACACGCTCTAGGGACCTAAACATTGCCACCACAATAAACAGGGCACGTTGGAGGGATAGATTCTTGTCCCAGAGACTTCCTATACTCTGGAACAAGCTACTTATCTATGTTAAACAAAGTTTTTCATTAGTACTCTTCAAGAAAAATCTTGATGAGTGGATGGGAAATAGGAAATACACCCCGGGGATCACTTCTTTGTCTCTGCTGGACAGTGGCACAGGAAAATAACTTTCTTGGGTGGCTTAAGCTTACGTAGGCCCTTGGGCCAATAGCCCAGTACCTACCTATGAACCTTTACTGGATTAACACTTGTGACACAGGCAAATTTACATTTAAAGAAAAGTAATCAAACTGTATCAGCAAGTTCACGTTTACAAACATTATACTTCACATATATTGCTATATATCATATAACCTAAGCAACATTGCATAAATTATTAATTTTCTGTCCGTTTTAAAAGAAGAAACATCTTTATTAAATCATCACTTACGACATAGGCAATCATACATTTATATAAATTAAAACAAACCACATTGACACAATCCTAGTTGCAAGCATTTTACATCACAAATCATACTGACACACTCCCCAGTTCCAAACATTATACATCACTTATAATCTTCCCAGTCGTTTTCAGTCAAACACTACATAGCTCATTTAAGTCCTGCCTTCTTTTAAACTTCATTCCCCCTTGTATGTATTGTTTCCACAATTCCCATTTTTTCCTATGTAGTTTGCTCCTACCCTTTTCTAAAGACCTCTATTCCAGTTGTTTTATCTCTGTTACTATATTCACTACTTCTAATATTGTTGCTTTAGATTTTGATTTCCATTTTCTAGTAATTGCTTGTTTGGCAGCCACCATAATTAGACACAACAAGGCCTAGCATGTCTAAGCCATTCTGATTCTGTACTGATTCTGTACCATAGCTAAGTTACTGGTTTTATTACTGTTCATCTCCATCTCCCAAATCCCATCTCTGCTTCATTTCCAACGTACTCTTGATTCTTCTAGTCAACCGTCATACTCCCTTCCTTCTGTCCAACATTTTCTGCTGAGACAGTGGAAAAGGTTTCACAGGTACAGTCTCTCTGTGGTCTTTATTACCAGAAGAACATGAAGCAGAATCTCTTTCTGTTTCACAGCTCACTTTTTGTTGGACAAACTTTTGTATTTCCTCCTTAACATGTACTTCATCAAAAAATGATTTTGTCCCTTCAGGGAAGAATAACTTGAAGGCAGCTGGGTACAGCAGTTTGAATCTCATACCTGCGTCTTCACATTCCCTGAATAATGGACTAAATTTACTCTTCTGTCTGGTGTACAATGAGTAATCATTCTCCACAAACACTCTCCTGTCTCCCACTTTTAGTATTTTGTCCTTCTGCCACAGTTTTGTCAGAGTTAACTCCTTCTGCTGGCAGGATTGCATCTTTACTATTAAAGGTCTAGGTTGCTTTCTCGTACCCAGGTTTGGAGCATATACATGATGTGCCCTTTTAACTAACAACTCCTGCTGTGGAATACCAGTCCAGTTGCTTATCTGTGCTTTCATAAAATGAATGTGTCTATTCCTTCCAGCTTCTCTGGTATAGCTGAAAATCTCAGCTTTTCCCTATGTGCTCTGTCCTCTAATTCTATTATTTTTGAATCATCTCTTCCTGAGCAGTCTCATATTCAGCCAGCCTTTTCTTCATTTCAACCTCTGTTTTTTGCAGCTTTATCACCTCATCTGAATATCTGTTTAAAGCTTCTTCCATTTTGTACAGCCTTTTGTTTTTTGTGTTAATATAGTCCATCAGTATTTTGTTTATTTTAACCAGGTCTGTGTGCAGTTGACTTATATTGTCCTGTAGGTTACTGTAGGTCATGTCTGGAGGTTGCATTGCTTTTTGCCTAACAGCTGCAGAACTTTCCCCAGTCAGTGTTTCTTCCTCACTTTTTTAGCTGATTTTTCCAGGTGCTCTGTATTTCTTTTTTCCTGGTATAAGGCAGTATGCTTATAAGCCAGTTTGTGAAATTTACTCATAAATAAAAAAGTCTACTGGCCTTCTTGGTTGAGTTTCTGTTTTCACACTGGGAGAGTTAGAGTTAAAGGTGGAGTGTCAAGACTCCTTGCAGTTCCCATTGTTTTTGTTAAGCTGCTACGTCATGTGCTTCTATTGTTTATATTCAGACAGATTTTAGTCCAAGGGCTCAAGTTTCAGTACACTGGAGGAGGGCTAATTTACACTTTATTAATTGTTGACAGTTTCCTGTGTGTGCTCCTTTTATTTATACCCCCATGCTGATAGGAAAGCTTTATCACTTCACTTTGAAGTGTAGTGAAGTAGTGCTTTACTTTTTTCCCTTTGTATGTAAGTGGTTTACTCTTTCATTTTACAGACACAGAGATGAATTTTTATTATACCATGACCCCCCCATTATTATTCCAAAACGTGCACGCTGATAGTCCAGTGTGCCCGTTGTAAATCGAGTTATACTAATGGAAAAAGGTCCGGTCGCCCGGACTTTTTTCCATTAGTATAACTCTCTTTTTAAAACACTGTCTCGCTATGTTAAATGGGTTTAACATAGCGAGACAGCTTTAAAATAAGCAACGGAAATCTCCGTTGCTTATTTTAAAGCTGTCTCGCTATGCTAAACCCATTTAACATAGCGAGACAGGTTTTAAAAAAAGCAACGGAGAAAGCAAGATCTCCGTTGCTTTTTTTTAGTGTTTCGCTATGTTAAATGAGTTTAACATAGCGAGGCAGTTTTAAAATAAGCAACGGACAGCTCCGTGCTTATTTTAAAGCTGTCTCGCTATGTTAAACCCATTTAACATAGCGAACACTAAAAAAGCAACGGAGATCTTGCTTTCTCCATTGCTTTGCTCACAGCTCTGATGTAATGCGCAGGCGCGGTACATCAGAACTGCCGCGGATGCCAGACATCTGCGGAAGGGCAGCAAACAGGCATTATACTATGCCGTTATTTAAGAAAAGTAATAGTTTCTTTTCTTAAATAATGTCATGGTATAATAGCAATAACCCACTTCTGGGTGTGGGTAATGCTGTATTTACCCATGGTTGGCTTTGTTTGGTCCCTCGGGCTTCGCCCTCGGGACCAAACCATGCCAACCGTGGGTAAATCCAGCATTACCCACACCCAGGCGTGGGTTATTGCTATAATAGTTTCTGTAACATAGTTGGTGGGTTGCTTGAGTTTACTGCTGATGTAAATAGATGCAGTGGATGCATTTTATTATATGTTTTAGACCAGTGCTGTCCATTTACTTATGTAAGTGCTCATTGAGATGCTTTTTACATAAATGCCTTTTTCTGTTCGTTGCTGTGGTAGGTCCTACTGCTGTTTGTTATATGAGAAAAGTGCACAACAATTTTGGGAGATGTCCTTATTTGAGTACAACAGAAAGCAGTGCTGCTGATTAAGGAGGATTAATCAGAATGTGAAAGAAAAAGGAACACTGTTACATTACAAGCACTCAACAGATAATTCAGTTTCCAATACTAAACATATGGAAAGCCATACTATTGTTCTGCACTGATGAGGAATCACTCCTGTTCCTGATATACACAGTGCTTCAGGTAAAGGATCTAAAACTGATCATCTGTAATATGACATGTTCTACTTGGGTATTACCCAGACAAAATTTTAATGAACTTATTGCAGGGTACATCAGGTAGATTTAGTTTCATGTGTTGTAAAACCTGAACTCTGTTCAAGCCATTTCAACATACATGGACAGTATTTTTCTTCTATTCTTTTCTGCTTTTTTATGCAATACCTCATATAGCATTATAAATTAGATGCAACCTAAAATCTCGCTTCTTACAGGTCATAGGTTCATAGAAGTTTACTAGGCTAGCAGCCCTAGAGCCTTTACAAGCCTAGCCATGTTAATCCCAAGTATCCCCATTTGTTCTTTTTTGGGTAGTTAAGAACGAATTTATGCACAGAGTGGGTCTGTGATCAATATCGGCTACCCCTGTCCATGAGGGACAAGGGTGCCACCCCAGGGGAAAATTTGCAGTCTCCCATCCAATTATCTAGGTTACATTTAAAAAGGGTCAGTGAGGAGCTCTGTTTTACATGAATATGGAGTATATTCCACAGAAGCGTCAGTCTGTAGGAGACATATCTGTCTCTCCAGCATGATCTGTTAATGTCATAAGCTAGGCTGAGATCTCTAGAGCAAGTGACTCTTGAGCCATTTGACTTGCAGATGTGGAGCATGTCCAGGGTTGGAGATTGCCCTATAGGCCAGGCTCAAGTCACCTCTCACCAGCCTATAAGATACAGAGTAAAGTGAAAAGGCTTTCAGCCTGTCCACATAAGTCATGGCTTGGTGTCCCTGTATTTTCTTAATGAGAAACCCCTGAGATCTCTCCAGCTGCTGCAGGTGTCTGGTGAGATGCATGCAAAAGGGTGAATTATACTCTATTACTGGTCTGATAAGAGTCGAGTACTGTGGAGTTACAACATCCCTTGACATGGATGCTATGCCCTTGCTTATGAGGTGCATTATGTAGAAGGCTCTCTTTATCACTGTGTAAACTAGGTGGTCAAAGTTCAGATTGCTATCAACCTGTGTTCCCAAGTATTGTACAACTGGGTTGGAATTCAGGGGGTTGCTGTCAATACTGTAATTTCTAGGGAATTCTGTTTTGCCAAAGGGAATAATAATGCTTTTTTTAGCATTTAGTTTAGACCATGGCTTTGGCATCAATCATTTATGTTAGCCCTTCTTGTAACATGTTGACATCATTGGGGGACTCAATGATTGCTCCCAGTTTGCAAACATCAGCAAACTTGGTGAGCCAAAGACTGTCCACTTTGGCCTGGACTTCAGAGAAATAGATGCCAAACAGTAAGGGGCCCAGCACAAACCCCCTATGGTACTTCACTGGTGACGGGTCTACTGGTGGAGGTGGAGTCACCAATTTTGACAGAGTGTGTTCTATCAGTAGGCCAGCTGGCTACCCATCTATCTGGGAGAGTTTCTCAATGATGCCAGAGTGGGGAATTGTGTCAAAAGCCTTGGCAAGGTCGAGATAGATTGTGTGCACTGTCTTACTTCCATCCATGGTTTTGGTGACATTCTCAAAGAAGTCTACCAGGTTTAAAAAAACATGATCTACCCTTAACTAAGTCATACTGGGTGGGGTCTAGCATTTGGAGGTCGCCTATGTCCTTGTTGATAATGTCCATGATAATTCTTTCCATGGTCTTGCAGGTGAGCCTGGTTAGACTTATGGGTCTGTAGTTCCCAGGGTCAGTTGATGCCCCCCCCCCCTTTGTGCAGGGGGATTACTGTTGCTGCTCTCCATTCTTCAGGCACATATCCAGTTCTCAAGATATGATTAAAGAAGACATCAGGTGGGTCTGCTAGTTCTTGTTTTCAATTGTTTAGTAAACAACCTGGGATATTATCTGGTCCCATTGAAGCCATGTATTTGGCCTTGGCAAGTGCAGAGATGACCTGTTCTCTAGAGATACTAGGCAGAGGACTGGGTTTAGGATATGGTAGGTGGAGATAGGGGGATGAAGTTTACACTGAATCTATCAGCTAGCAGGTTGGTGATAACTTCCTGTGAAGTATGACTGATTCCATCTACAACCAGTTTGGCACATAGCTGGGTATTCCCTTTTAGACTTCAAAAGTAAAGAGTGCCTTATGATTTTCATTGGCTAGGGATGCAATTTTAATTTTGTAATTTGCATTAGAAGATATTCCAGGATTCTGATTTTCTTGTTTAGGCTTATGAGGGAACTATTCCTCTGCAGAATGATACCCTCTTGCTTTTGGATAACAGTTTCTTCCTCTTGCTATATAATCTGTTTCTACTTGAAGTTCACCATGGTGGCTTGTTTTTATAGGAAGACCTGGTTTTGATCCGGCCAGGTACAGCAGAGTTTATGCAGTCACTTAAGTATTTGTACAAGGCATTTGTGTACACTTCTGGATAGTGATCATTGGAGTTTTTGATGGAGACATTGTGATTGTGAGTGTATATTTCATCACTACAAATTCTCAGAGGGTGGACGAAATGTTCATAGGATCATATGTAAATACTAAGCTAATAGCCACCAGGGACTTTATAAGCCTAGATGAGCAGCCCAACTGCGTCCCTATGTATCATGGGCATTTATTAGGAGGGGCTATGTTAGATAGGAAGTTTCTAAAAGTTTGTGTGGGGTGGATATGTTAGTTTGGGTGTAGTTACTGTTTACCTGTGTCTATCAGAGACTCAGGATGAATTTCTGATTTCTCATCCATAGGTCAAGGTTATGCTTAAATAGAGTTAGGGATAGATTCTGCTTCATGTTGATGGGCAGCCTTTTCCAAAGAAAGATGATACTCTGAGACACTTCTTTCTTGCCAACATGTGCTGTTGTGGTAGTGGGAGGTCTTTCTGCTTAGCAGTGAGAGTGGTAGGCATTAGAGCAGACTATCTGTTGCAAGAGGAGTGGTTTCCAGCTCTGAAATTTACTGTATTGAGCATTTTGGGCTAATTTCTTTCCCTTTCAGGTTTCTGAGTTAAAAACCCATGTTTGCGTGGGTTTGCGCAAGTTTGCGCATTGCACAGCGCTGCTTAGCTAGGGTTAAATTATTCCTGGCACCATAAAGTCTGCTTTTCAGTTTTTCCCTTAGAACTAGTCAGTTTCTTAATCTTAGCACTTGAATCTGCTTTTCCATGCTCAGCAATGGTTCAGAACGGTTGTAAGCACTAAATAAGCTACAAACTACTGAAGCACTCAACCTTTCTCATTACTTAGTGGTTAACAGTTTTTGTACTTATCTTTCTCAAATTACTTCGAGGAAACAGCTCTAGTACTTACTTCCCTCACTTGTATAGAGGAAAAAAGTGATTACCCAGGCATGTCCAAGGGACAGCTCCTGGTATTCTCTCCTGTCTACCTGATGAATCTGGTCATTTTGGGGCAATGTAGAAATTGCCTCATGTACACTAACAACCCTCTCCTCCTACCACCCAACATCACAACCTGTGAGAGATGCATTTATCTAGCCAAACTGGAGGCAAAGCTCTCTCAACCCAAGACTGAGCTTAGTCAGGAGGAGAAGGTAAACACTTCGTCCGCACCACACTCATCACATAGTCCCACTTTACCTACACCACTAGACCCCACACATAAATACACAAAAATATTCTCATAGGCTCTCAATAAGAATCTGCTTAAGCAACAGAGACCTCCAAAGTAGAAATGCAAGCAACCTCCACCCCTCATCACAACCCAAAAGACAAATAACACCTAGACTCAGTGTGCCACTCAACCACAGCCCATAAGGCAAAACAACATACCTAACACATTAGTCATAGGTGACTCTATCTTCAGGCAACACTGATGTTCCACTCACAATAGACAAGAAGAAGGTTACTGTTGGCTGCCTGTCAGGTTCCAGGATCTGCCACATAACCCATGCACTTAGATCACTCCACAATAAGTACAAATATGACTCAGTCATTGTCCATGTTGGTGTGAACAACCTGAGATGTACCTCTCTGGACCACATGGAAAGAGACATGGAGGAGCTCTTGTAATCCAGCTAGGTATGACCCTAGCTCTGAGTAGCATCCTACCTTCACCCAGAATGATACAGCAGTACAAGGACAAAATGATTGACTTCAACAATTGGCTAAGCTTCTGGTGTCATTCTAAGGGGATCCAGTATCTGTCTGCCTGGGATAACATGGTCAACAAGCCACGATGCTTTGCCAGAGAAGGCCTGCACCTGTCACCCCTGGGATTCTGGATACTGTCTAAGGCTCTTGCCGCCCCTGTAGTGCCTTTTTAGGCAAGGTTCAAATGACAAACCCACCACCGTAACAGATACAGGAAAGCATAAACTGAAGGTAATGCTACTCAATGCTAGAAGTCTAAACCTCAAAATGCACTCACTCGAGGCACTCCTTAAAATGGAGAACATTGATATCTGTGCAGTGACTGAAACCTGGTTCGAGGCTCCAGAGAGCACCCCTGCATTACCAGGATATAACTCTAACCATATCTTTCGGCCATCTAACCAGGACCAGAATGTCAAGGGCGGAGGTGTGTCCATATTCATTAAAGATAACCACACCACCAGGCTAGTTTCCCAACATAACACATCCAAAATTATCCAAGCGCAACTAACTCTGGGCAAAACTGCAATCCATATTGTAGCTTGCTACAGATTCCCCACTATGCCCCAGGATTCCCACTCCTCTTTTCTTGATATACTAGAAAATATTAGGGCTCAACCAAACACCCTAATAATGGGCGATTTCAACTGTCCCATCATTAACTGGGAAAACTACTCATGTACCAACTCCTTCTCTCAACGCTTTCTAAAATTCATACATTCCAATGCCCTGGATCAACTTATCCACACACCCCACCAGGGGCAGTAATATCCTAGACCTAGTCATTACCAACATGAGTGACCGGTGGTTCCACACCTGAAGTCAACTCTTCATTGGTCAGATCCAACCATAAGCTAATCACCATAGATATCCACATCCTGCCCACACCCCACCCCCATTAAAGAAACCACTGTAAAAAATGTTTCCAAAGCCAACTTCATGCTTCTTATGTGGCCAACTTCATGACACCCATACAGATGGACAATACAGTTACGACTGCCGAATCTTATACAAATGCACTGTATAAGCACTTACACGAGTGCATGGATTGTGCTATCCCTAACAGAACCAAGATGCTATCCTCCAAAAAAAAAAGCCAATCTGGTGGACCCCTGCTATAAACAAACTCTACAACAGAAGGAAGAACTGTTGCAAACGAGAGTAAAATCCCATGAGTGGAAGAGCTCCCTGGTCAGCCTCAGTGAAAAGCTGAGATCCCTCATAAAATCCTCCAAAGCCAGCTATGAAAACAAGATTGCCACTGACTCTAAGGGCAACCACAAGAATCTCAATGGCAACACTCAGATCTGCTGGGAGATACAGCACAATGGCACGAAAATTATGGAACCAACTGATATTGCCAACATCCTGGCTGATAGGTTCAGTGCTAACTTTACCCCCCCCCCCTCACCCTCTAAAGGGCCCATATCCATACGGGAAGAATGCAGTGTTCCTGCAATCACAACTGAACAGGTAAAAACTGCACTCTCCAAAGCCAAGAACACAGCATCCATGGGACCGGACAACATCCCAGGCTGTGTCCTACATGAACTTCAGAATGAACTGGCCCCCCACATAAGCACCATGTTCAGTCAAAGCCTCATGACAGGCTTTGTACCACTGAATGGCACACAGCAACAGTTATACCACTCCACAAAGGAGAAGCCACCACAGACCCCGGGAACTATCGCCCTATTAGCCTAATGAGCCTAGTTTGAAAGGCCATGGAACATATCATCATGGAACTCATAAACAAAGACATTGGTAACCTCCAAACTCTGGACCCCACTCCATTCTGGTTTGTGAAGAGCAGATCATGTCTCCTGAACCTGAATGACTTCTTTGAAACAGTCACCAAAGCAGTAGACGAGGGTAAGGCAGTTCACACAGCCTATCTTGACCCCACCAAGGCTTTTGACACCATCCCCCATTCTGGAATCATAGATAAACTCACTAAAGTGGGTATTAATCCATATATCACAAGATGGGTTGCCAACTGTCTCACTGACAGAACCCACACTGTTAAAATTGCAGACTCCAAATCTGACTTCAAACCTGTGACAAGTGGAGTACCACAAGGTTCAGTCTTGAGCCCTCTCCTGTTTGGGATCTACTTCTCTGACATATGGGCTAACACAGAGGGCCTCTGGCTGATGAAGTTCACAGATTACTGCAAATTAGGTGCCATAGTCGAGTCCCCAAACGATGTGAACATACTACAGAAGGGCCTCACTGAGACTGATGCCTGGTGTCAGAGCCATGGCCTCAAGCTCAATGCCAAAAAGTGTGTTGACATCCCCTTTGGTAATGAACTACCACATAGGTGGCAGGTCCACTTAATGCCGAAGGTGTGATAAGAGACCTTGGGACTCAGGTGAACAGTAGTCTCTCCTTTGATAATCACATCACCACAGTAGTCAGGAAATCCTTCTATATGGCACACCTCATCATGAAACGGTTCTCATCCAGGAAAAAAGAGGTCATTGTTCCCCTCTACTCAGCTCTTATTAGACCCATTATTAAGTACAACGCCCCTTTTGGAATGTACCTCACAAGACACCTGCAACAACTGGAAAGGCCACAAAATTACTTCACAAAGAAGATTACGGGACTCAAACATATGCCATACGCTGACCGTCTCAAAAAACTCCAGCTTTACTCCATAGGATATCGGCTACACCAAAGTGATCTCTGCCTAACATACAAAGCTATATCAAACCCAGAGCTGTTGGACATGCTACACCTAAAGAAATCCCAATCCCTCTGAGCTACACACTCTAGAGACCTAAACCTTTCCACCACAATAAACAGAACATGCTGGAGGGATAGGTTCCTGTCCCAGAGACTTCCCATACTCTGGAACAAGCTACATATCTATGTCAAGCAGAGTTCCTCACTAGCACTCTTCAAGAAAAATCTTGATGAGTGGATGGTAAATAGGAAATTCACCCCAGGGATCACTTCTGTTGCCCTGCTTAACAGGGGCACAGGAAAATCGCCTTCTTGGGTGGCAAAAGCCAGGGAACCTTGTTGGCTAGGCTTACATAGGCCCTTGGGCCAATAGCCTAGTACCTACCTATGAACCTGTGAAACTATGTTCCAAGCAAAATTTAAATCTTTGGACCTAGTAGTTCTGATGCTGTTTGTTTTACAGATGTGCAAAAGGTCCATCAGAGCTGAATCTGAGGATGCCTTGTGTGCCAGGTATAGATCATCTCTTGGTAACCTGTAGGAGACTGGCGATCATTATAAGACAATGTGTCTATACCCTGGCTTCTCCTAATAAGGAACCTTTGTGGGAATTCCAATTGTTGCATATGTTTGGTCAAGTACATGCCGAAAGGGGCATTATACTCAATGATGGGTCTGATAAGGACTGAATAAATTGGCAATACAACTTCCTTGGAGCTGGATACAATGTCCTTTCTTATAAGTTGAGTGTTACAGAATGAATTTCGTACCACCTTGGCCACATATTGGTCAAAGGGTAGATTACTGTCTACATATGTTCCCAGGTACCTGACTAACAAGTCAATGCCTAGGGGTGTCATATCGATGGAGTAATTAACCTGGTGGCTTCTATCATTTCTGGGCAGAAACTGGGTAGAGTTAATCTCATTAAATCAATGGTCTTTCCAAATTGATGGCATATTTCAAGTGAGGCCCATCTCCTACAATAACTAACACGGTTCATAAAATTTGGGAAAAAATCTGTGATGAGGGGTTCTCCAAAGATTCAGTGAGAAAACCTAATGCCCAGATTGATAATTGAAATTGCCAGAATTATAGTTTTTTGCACAAATAGTGATACACTTATTATAGAATTAGAAACAAATTGGGGAAATATTACTCTGTTTTGCTTGTATTTTTCTTTTAACTTTTTCTTTTAGCTCTTTTTCTTACATCATAATCTAATCAGGGTTATTAAAGAAAATCAATTTTAGTACAATATCAAACTTTAATACATTGTCAAATTATCACTGTGCTTAGCTTTCAGCCTTTATTTACTTTGAATTCAATAGTGACATACGTTTCTGCTACATACTTTATAAGGAAAATTACTAGCACAACTCTGTAAAAGATCATTCCAAATAAAATAAAAGACTTAAAATGGTTTAGGTCTACTTTGTTATAAAATATGTTATTTTAAATAATGTATTTTATTACACTTTTGACATACTGGTTTATCCCATGAATGTTTTCTAAGTGATGTTATATTGTGCTTATCAGTGAAGTGCCACGTTCTGATAATTTGCTTGATGCAGCTGTATATTTACACTGCATTACTGTGGTTGTCTATTAGTATACGTCCTGCTAAAACTACATTGCGCTTACATTCATACACTTTATTACCATCTCTCTACTCTTACATTTCCCCTGTATTCTCTTGCTCTGACTTAATGTGGTCCTTCCTCCATCTCTTTTTTGTATAATAAGTACTAACTTTATTGCCTCAATATTATTTTACAGCTTAGTAGAGTTTTTTTCTTTCCTTCATTTCAGAGCCTGCTGTCACTACATCTGATCTCAATATTGCAAGAGCTCTGCCACAAGGCCCTACACCTACAAGTTTACTGAGAATTTTGTCATTGTTCAACATAAGCATATTTATCATGAAGAACCTTGATATGTATTAAGTTAATCGGGTAAATACATCCCTGGTCTGTGACTGAAAGTCTCTGTGAAAAAGTCTGTGCACTCTAAGGACCTCTTACTAAGTTGCCCACTGTCCCCTTTTGCTTGACCAGTAGACTATAATGCATATGCCAGTTATTTTGTCTCAGGAAATGACAGACAACTTGTTTTACTTTTTACTTACATCTCTTTGTTAATTGTTTTGTTCTGGCTATAAACTGATTGCTGTCAGTTATAAATTGACATGGAACCTCCGAAAAATCCTCCCCTTAGACAATGTTGTAATTTAATTCAATACAACTTTTCTAAATATCCTAAATAGCCTTGCACCTGCTAGAATGAAGAGGCTGAAAAAAAATAATGCAATTTGGCTATCCAAAAATAGTAGAATGCTACTGCAGGACAGAAAAAAGCATGGAAAGAACGGTAAAATATAAAACACCTCAATATCTTAAAAACTTCAGAATGCTTCGCAGCCATACTAAAAAGCAAGTAAAGGAAGATAAAAAAATACAGTATAATAACTTTCAGAATGATACTAAACACAACCCTAAAGAATT
Organism: Protopterus annectens; assembly: GCF_019279795.1. Taxonomy (NCBI): domain Eukaryota; kingdom Metazoa; phylum Chordata; order Ceratodontiformes; family Protopteridae; genus Protopterus; species Protopterus annectens. The sequence continues at coordinate 88,469,708 of NC_056745.1, read as the reverse complement.
TTGGACATCCATTATAATCCGATCAAAAATTCAACCGAAACCCCTCTCCCGATAACTCACCACTCAAAACTGCAATACAGTTTAACTCTTATCTTATAGATAGTATAGTATCTCTAACCAAGCATTCCTCAACATCTAATCCCAACCCTGCCCAACAGTCACATATCACCACATCCACTTTCACAATCAATCCTGTGCTCACATGCTATATCAAACTACTCAAACAAACTTAAACCATGCTCTTCATCAGCTGAAGACCTTCCAAGCCTGTACCTAAAAAACAGCAGGCAATAGCATTGCCTTTCCTGTCTTAATCCTTATTAATAGGTCACTCCAGGAATCCCATGTTCCCTCTGTAGGTCTATTTCAGCCCACCCTTCTATGGTTTAAAAGCTACTTGTCCAGTAAGTATCAGTCAGTAAAATGGCAGTCTACGTCCCAGTCACCACCTAGAATGTAACTAATCTGAACTAAGCTGTTATTGCTTATATTTCTGCTCTCCCTGCCATTGTTTGTGAAATGTTTTGTATTTAACCCAATCTGAACATACCTCTCAACCTGGAATCATCAAAAATCTGGACAAAGACCCGTGAAAATAGGTACAAATTACCAAAAATCTGAGTGCTGATTAACATAAAATTTTAATACATAATTATGTAACCCCATCCACTCAAGTGGAATTGTGGGATACCAGCTTTCAAACACAAATTGAAGAACAGACAAAATCTTAAACAACACAAAATATAACCAGAGCAATAGTCAACCATATAACAATAAGTCCAATAAAAGCTGATTTTATCAGTCCTAAGATGTCTCAAAGTACTGGAAACAATGGCAGAATCAATGCCAGACTACCAGGCTATACACAAGGATGCAAACTGCACTCTCCTACTTAACATGTTCAAGCATGTGCTCAGCAGTCAGTCACTGCTCATGTTATGCCTGAAAATGAAGTGGCTTCATGTATACTGCATGTTTTTTTAGAGTATATAATATGTGTAACCCCTCTGGAAAAAAAAAACTTGGATTACATTTTGCTGACTGAAAATATATTAAATATAAGCTTGAGCTAAGTTTATTTAACATTGACTGGGGGCCTCAGTCCTGGCAGGCATACCTCTCAACTGTCCTGACTTTTGTGGAATAACCAGATTTTTGCCTCTTTTTTTTTTGGTTTGTTCTTCATAAAATTTGTGGCTTTCTGGAAAATCATTGAGGACTGAAGTCAATATATAATGATAGACATTTGAGTTTCAGACTTCATATCCTTCAGAAAATGCATGATAAAATAAAACCTATTGTTCCGTTCGATTCTCAGCTTTAGCATCTTCTGTCTGGAGACATGCGTGAATGGGCGTATCTTTGTTGAAGGTTGTGCATCAGAGCTGGCAACTCGGCACATAAAATTCTACATGCAAGTATTAGCGGACCGGAGTTCCGCTGTGGTGACCCCTAACCGGGAAAAGACGAAAGACACAACAACAACTCAAATAGCTTTAGTAACAGCGATATTTATAATTTAACCCTATTTTGGGCCATTGTCCCCCCATTATTTTAGGCTTTGTCCAGATTTCTTGCATTAAGTTGAGAGTTATGCTGGCAGGTTACCTTATGAAACATTTTTGTACAGTAACATACACTTTTATGCAGTTAAAAGAAGTCAAGCAGCATCTGGATTAACAGTTTAAGGATACCTCCCCATACCGTGTCCTACTATGTTTCAAATGTATGTTGCTTTAGTTGCAGAAAAAAAGTACTGTCACAGCTATCAATCTTCCATCTCCAAAATGTGGAAAACTCCTGTAGTTAATGGGATAACATGAGTGAGATGTGGAACATACACTAACAGCTTCAACTAGAAAACATGGGTTGTTAAAATATATTTTATAATTAGAAACCATTACTTTGATGAGTAAATATGAGTTAGTATTATTTACCAGGGATATTTGTTAATAAAAATCTTAATGAATGCATAACAGACCCTTTCAATGTGAAACAGTATGGGATGTGGAATTTTTGATATTTAAAATGAGGAGCATTTCTTTTAATGAAGAACAGTTCAGAAGTTTGAATGTTATATTCTAACCCTAGTAGTATACATGCCAAATCTGTGAGCTAATATTAATGTCTTTCTTATCTTGATGTGCAATGATGTTGATTGCTAATTCCTTGCTATTTGCTTACTGCAAAAATGAAAGTGAAGCTAAGCCGATAAAGAGAATCAAGGAGCAGTACATTTCTTCCTTCTTTTCTTGTATATTTGAATAAGTTATTTAAAATGAATGAATGACAGTCTTGTCTTATCTTGTACTTACTGAAGCTGCCAAATGCAACACTGTGTTGGTGCCTAGTAGAAATACATGCAGAGCAGCTTTTGCATGCTGAAACCAAAGTCTGGTTAGTTGCTATTTTAGTGCCTTGTAAAAACAAAGTCTGATTAGTACACATAAACTTTGCAGACAATTAACCTTTTAAACTTTGTGCAGTGCTATTAAAATAACTTGTCTATATAACAGATGACATGTACAATACTGTACACTTTGCATAGTTTACTGTCTCAGATTTGCTTTTCATACAATACGGATGATGATCTCCAGTACTAAGATCTAACAAGAAATCAGATCTAACATCATACACTTTTAATGTCCTTTTTATATGTTTTTCTGTACCATCTGGATCTTGTTCATGAGAACAAATACCTTTGAAATTTGCAGTCTGTTACTTTGGTATTTTCTGATGTCATACAGTCTGTTGTTAACCTGTTTGTGTTCTGTTTCAAGGTGAATTACATTCAGTAAGTCGTCCTTGCCTCCAACCCGGTAGGGAGTTTTCCTTTCTTGCACCTGCGTCTCAGGAATTTCTTATCTGTAATTTTCCTTGAAGCTTGTACCAGATACTGTCACACAACTAAATGCATCTTTTAAAAGAGTTATTCTTATCAACATTCTTCTTCAAGCTGTATCAGACCCTGAAAATTCATGTTACATTACAGACGAATGCCATTTTATTTGATTCTTAGCTAATAACAGTTTAACCCTTTAATATATGTATGCTAGCAAACAGAAATGTTTATGCATCTGACTCTTTTTTCATATATATATATATATATATATATATATATATATATATATATATATATATGACATCAGATAATATCAGAGCTTTGGCCGGCTAACATCTACCTGAAATCAGCTGGACGTATAAATGAATTTAAGTACACTTTTATCTGCTCTTTTGCATATAGTACTGATTTAATTTATTTATTTGTGTTTTTTCACTGAATATTAACTCAACTGAAGTTGTGGCTGTCTCTCTACAGAGTACTTTTTAGAATTTCTGTGTAGCCATTGATAGCATTGGGGGGTACTTTCAGCTCATCACTGACATTCTGTCTTGCCTTATGTAAGTGGTACATTTTGAGTTATCTCTGCTTAATATCAGAGTTTTGGCTGGCTAACATCTACCTGAACTCAGCTGGATGTATAAGTGAATTTAAGTACACTTTTATCTGCTCTTTTGCATATAGTACTGTATTTAATTTATTCATTTGTGTTTTTCACTGAATATTAACTCAACTGAAGTTGTGGCTGTCTCTCTACAGAGTACTTTTTAGAATTTCTGTGTAGCCATTGATAGCAGTGGGGGATAGTTTCAGCTCAGTGGTGGTGCTGCGGTAGCGTTGTCGCCTCACAGTAAGATTTTGTCCTGTTCGATTCTCAGCTAGAGCATCTTGTGTGTGGAGACATGCATGAATGGGCGTATCTTTGTTGAAGGTTGTGTGTCAGGGCCGGCAACTCGGCACATAAAAATCTACTGCCAATCATTAGCATACTGGAGTTCCGCTGTGGCGACCCCTAACCGGGAAAAGCCGAAAGACAGAAGACTGACATTCTGTCTTACCTTACATAAGTGGTACATTTTGAGTTATCTCTGCTTAATTTCAGAGCTTTGGCCGGCTAACATCTACCTGAAATCAGCTGGACTTATAAGTGAATTTAAGTACACTTTTATCTGCTCTTTTGCATATAGTACTGTATTTAATTTATTTATTTGTGTTTTTCACTGAATATTAACTCAATGGAAGTTGTGGCTGTCTCTCTACAGTTAGTTCCCCACCCACTCTCCCTGTTCTTGTTTTGGTGTTAATGTTGGTGGCTTTGAAATTGCCCACCCCTCTTGTAGATTTGTATTTGGATACTCCTTCTGTGCCCATCTCATTTGTTCACTCGATGAATGCAGTGAGAACATATTCTGATTTCAGGCACTCCTACTGTGTACAAAGAGAGCATTTGGGAAGGTTAACCCCTGTAGCCTCTTAATCCTGCTGTTCCCTCCCTCAAAAAAAAAAAAAAAATGTATATATATATATATATATATATATATATATATATATATATATTTATTTTATTCAGCTGCTCTTACTGTAACTGTCTTAGTTGCTCTTCTGCATGCTATCTGTTCAGTCGCACTTACTCTGCACTTATTACTGCTTGTTAGTAACCTTATAATTTACTGCCTTCTGCACTTGTTTTTTAGTCATTTGTTAATTTAATTGCATTTATTTGAACTGTATTTGCCATAGTGTTGCTACACACTCGGGTGTGCTAGCCTGCACTACAATTTGAATTGCATTTACTGCTGTTTTAGCTGCTTTTTTGTAACAAAAAAATTCTAAGCTTGTTTCCTGCCTTTCCTGTAACTAGTCAAGTCCAAATACATACTTGCTGTATCTAGGACTGTTGGTAAGCTTCAGAGACCCCCAAGCCTTTCTGTGTTGGAGGGAAGCCTTCTAGCTTATCAGTGGGAGTGGTAAGCACTAGGTAGCCTATCTACCACAGGAAGAGTGGGTTTTGGTCCTGAAATTGTAGTTCATTGGCCATTTGGGCAGTTTTCTATCTCATTCTACTTTCTGGTTAAAACCCCATTTTCCATTTGGTCCCTGCCTTTCCTATAACTAATATAGTCCAAGTACAGATTTGCTGTATCCAGGACTATTGGTAAGCTTCTGAGCCCCCCCCCCCCAAGCCCTTCTGTGTTGGAGAGAAGCCTTCTAGCTTATCAGTGGGAGTGGTAAGCACTAGGCAACCTATCTACCACAGGAGGAGTGGTTTCTGGCCCAGAAATTATAGTTTATTGGCCATTTGGGAAGCTTTTCCAACTCTTTCAACCTTCTGATTTAAACGCCTGTGTCTGCACTTTTTTCCTGCCTTTCCTGTTACTAGTCTAGTCCAGGTACAGAGTTGCTGTATCCAGGACTCTTTGTAAGCTTCTGAGCCCCCCAAGCGTTTCCATGTTGGAGGGGAGCCTTGTAGCTTATCAGTGGGAGTGGTAAGCATCAGGTAGCCTATCTACCACAAGAGGAGTGGTCCCTGGCCCAGAAATTGTAGCTATTGGCTGTTTGAGCAGTTTTTTTCCATCTCTTCCAACTTTCTGGTTTGAAAGCCGCACTTGTGCCTGTTTCCCACCTTTCCTATAACTAGCCTAGTGCGGTTACAGAGTTGCTGTATCCAGAATTGTTAGTAAGCTTCTGAGCCCCCCAAGCTTTTCTATGTTGGAAGGAAGCCGTCTAGCTTATCAGTGGGAGTGGTAAGCACTAGGTAGCCTATCCTCCATGGGAAAAGTGAGTTTTGGCCTAGAAATTGTAGTTTATTTGGCCTTTTGGGCAGTTTTCCATCTTTCAACTTGCTGGCTTAAAAGCCTACATTTGTACTTATTCCCCGCCTTTCCTGTAACTAGTCTAGTCCAGGTACAGATGTGCTGTATCCAGGAATCTTTGTAAGCTTCTGAGCCCCCCAAGCCTTTCTGTGTTGGAGGGAAGCCTTCTAGCTCATCAGTGGGAGTGGTAAGCTTTAGGTAGCCTATCTACCACAAGAGGAGTGGTTCCTGGTCCAGAAATTGTAGCTATTGGCTGTTTGGGCAGTGTTTTTTCCATCTCTTTCAACGTTCTGGTTTAAAAGCTGCACTTGCACTTGTTTCCCACCTTTCCTGTAACTAGCCTAATCCAGATACAGAGTTGCTGTATCCAGGACTGTTGGTAAGCTTCTGAGCCCCACAAGCCTTTCTGTGTTGGAGGAAAGCCTTCTAGCTTATCAGTGGGAGTGGTAAGCACTTGGTAGCCTGTCTACCACGAGAGGAGAGGTTCTTGGCCCAGAAATTGTAGTATATTGACCATTTGGACAGTTTGTCTGTCTCTTTCGACTTTCTGGTTTAACAGACCACATCTGCGCTTGTTTCCCATCTTTCCTGTAACTAACCTACTGGGTAGCACTAGAAAGCCTTAAACTGATACAAGCCTTTTAGCTTAGAAGAGAGACTTTGGAGTGATTATCAGTTTTCTGTACTTTCTTGCCGTACTTAACTGTTTTCCACCTAAACACAGATTTTCCAGTGTTTAACTGTTGTAGGCTACACACTAAAGTGCAATAGCCTTTTCTGATCATTTGTAGTTGTTTAAAGCTGTTTTAAGTGTATTTTTTACTGTTTTTGCCTTATCTTTTCAAACAAACAAAAAAAATCCTTGTTTCCCACCTTTCTAAGCTAGTATAGTCCAGTTTTCAGGCTAGTGCTGAATTCAGGGCTGTGATACTAGTTTCTGAGTTGCCCATACCTTACTTGGATAGAAGGAAGTTTCTCTGTTCACCTGTGAGAGAGGGGAGCTTTGAGCAACCTATCTGTCCCTGGAGGAGTGGTTCCAGACCAGAAGTTAATAGTTTATTGGCCATTTTGGGTTAATTTCCATCTCTTTCATTTCCCTACTATAAAAACCGGTTTTGCACACCGGGCAGTGCCGGTTAGCTACAGTTAAATTATTTCCGGCTCCACTAAGTCTCCTCTTCAGGTTTTCCCTTGAAACTAGTCTAACTCTCAACCTAAGCACTCAAAAAGTATCTTACAGCCCAGTACTTGCTCAGACCTAATAGCAAGCACTAATATACCCTGACACTGATTGCCCAGCAGGGCAAGGCTCTTTATTCACCTCTCACCAACCAAGCAACTAAGCAGCTCACCCTACTATTCAGGTGCACTCACCAGTCCAGCTGGTGAATCTGGGTATCCTGAGGCAATGTTATATCTGCCTCATGTACACAGACAACCCTCTCCTCCTACCACAAAACACTAACATATGCGAGAGATGCAATTATACAGCCAAACTGGAAGCTAAGCTGTCTCCACCCAAGACTGGAACAGACAGTCAAGAGGAGAAGGTTAACACTTGCACCACAACTCCAGCCACACACAGACCTACTAAAACAGCACTGGCAAAAAATACATATAAATACATAAAATCATACTCTGAGGCTCTAAGTAAAAACCTGCAAAAGCATCAGAGACCTCCAGAGCAGACACCCAAACAACCTGCACTTCCTGTCACAAACCAGACAACACATAAAACACAAAATCAGTGTGCCGCACAATCACAGCCCTTAAGGCCAAATAACATAACTAACACACTAGTAATGGGTGACTCTATAGTCAGGCACACCGACGTCCCACTCACTAGGCTGGACAAGCAGAAGGTTACTGTTAGCTGCCTGTTGGGAGCCAGAATCCGCCACATAACACAAGCACTCAGGTCACTCCAGAACAAGTACAAATATGACTCTGTCATTGTTCATGTTGGTGTGAATGACCTGAGACGTACCTCCCTGGACTACATGAAAAGAGATATGGAAGAGCTCTCTGATCATGCAGCCCAGGCTGGTATGACCCTGACCCTGAGTAGGATCCTGCCCTCACCAAGAATGATACCTCAGTATAAAGAAAAAAATGATCAATTTCAACAATTGGCTAAGCTTCTGGTGTCATTCAAAGGGGATCCAGTGTCTTGTCAGCCTGGGATGACATGCCCGACAAGCCATATTGCTTCACAAGAGATGGCTTGCACCTGTCACCCCTAGGCTTTCGAATACTGGTCAAGGCTCTTGCTGCCCCCATAGTGCCTTTTTTAGGCAAGGCTCAAAAGTCAAACCCACCTCCGTAAACAGCACAATTAACAAAAAACTGAGGGTTATAGGTTCATAGGTAGGTGCTGGGCTATCTGCCCGAAGGCATATATTAGCCCAGCCACATTGTGCGGTATTCACCACCCCTTTGGTTAGTTCCCTAGGCCCTTGATCTAGCAGCTAGTACCCTTGGCCCCTATCTAGTAGAGCTGTTGGTATGATCCCTGGTGTGAACTTTCTGTTACCCATCCACTCATCAAGATTCCTCTTGAAGAGTGATAGTGAGGGGCTCTGTCTTATGTAGATTGGGACCTTGTTCCATAGCAAGGGAAGTCTTTGCAAAGGGAATCTATCCCTCCAGCATGTTCTATTCATTGTTGTGCTGAGGTTTATATCCCTAGAGCATGTAGTTTGAGTAGATTTGGTTTTGCTAAGATGGAGCATGTTCAACAGTTCTGGGTTGGACATGGCTCTGTATGTTAGACAGAGATCGCCTCTGAGAAGGCGGTATGCAACAGAGAAAAGCCTTAGTTTTTTCAATCGTGCTGCATAGGGCAACTGTTTGAGGCCAGTAATCCTCTTAGTGAGGTACCTCTGTGGTCTCTGCAGCTGCTGGAGATGTCTAGCCAGGTACATTCCAATTGATGCATTGTACTCAATAATGGGTCTGATGAGGGAAGAGTAGAGGGGCACCACTACATCCTTAGATCTTGATACGAACCCTTTCGTGATCAGATGGGTCACATAGAAGGATTTTCTAACCACCTTGGCAACATGGTTATTAAAGGAAAGCTGACTATCTACTTGGGTCCCTAGATCCCTTATTACTTCTTCGGATTTTAGGAGGTTACCTCCTATGTGGTAGTTCATGGGTACTCTGTTTATTCCAAAGGGGATTACTACGCATTTTTTAGCATTTAGCTTGAGACCATGGCTTTGACACCATGCATCAGTCTCATTAAGACTCTTCTGGAGGATATCCATGTCGGCCGGAGACTCTATTATAGCACCCAGTTTACAGTCGTCCGCAAACTTGGTCAGCCGCAGCCCTTCACTGCTTGCCTGTACTTCTGAGAAGTATATGCCAAACAGGAGAGGCCCCAGGACAGAGCCCTGAGGCACACTGCTCGTTACTGGTCTGGATTCGGACATAGATCCCGCTACTCTTACTTTGTGGGACCTGTCTGAGAGCCAGTTTGTGATCCATCTTGTAATGTAAGGGTTTATGCCCAGGTCGGTGAGTTTATCAATAATACCCGAATGGGGAATGGTGTCAAATGCTTTAGCAAGGTCAAGGTAAGCCATGTGTACCTCCTTTCCCTTATCTATATCCTGAGTAACCGTCTCAAAGAAGTCCACCAGGTTCAGGAGGCATGATCTGCTCTTGACAAAGCCGAACTGTGTGGGGTCAAGTGTTTGGAGGTTCCCAATCTGTCCATTTATGAGTTCCATAATGATTTGCTCCATTGCTTAACAGATCAGACTGGTCAGGCTTATTGGTCGGTAGTTCCCAGGGTCGGTTGTGGGCCCACCCTTGTGCAGCGGAACCACCGTTGCTGTGCGCCATTCTATGGGCACATATCCTGTCAAGAGGCTGAGACTGAACAGGGTATTCAGATGCGGGGTTAATTCATTTTGGAGCTCGAGTATGACACAGCCCGGGACACCATCTGGTCCCATGGAGGCAGTGTTTTTAGCTTTGGATAGAGCCTTATTAACCAACGTATCAGTAATAATTGGAGTTACACAATCCCCTGGAATAGTAATAGGCCCTGTAGGTGGTGAGGGGGGAGATTTGTACTGAACCTATCAGCCAAGATGTTGGCAATGTCA
>NC_056745.1:88412432-88454932 GCF_019279795.1 Protopterus annectens | reverse complement strand
CTTGTTGACGAAACATCCTCTTTGGTTGGCTGCCGCAGTGCTGCAAGTTGTGGGTGGCATGCTGCTGTAAAGAACTTTTTGGTTTTTTTTAAATCCCTCATTTGAGTCTCTGACAGGCAGTCAGGCACTGCCTCGCTATGCTGATGATATGCTGGTGATGTCGGCCTGTAAGTAAAAATAGTACAGAAAAAAAAAATCGGGATTTGAAGGGGCCACTCGGGAATTTGTGGCACCCCATTATTTTGCCCTCAAAACCGGTAAATTCTGAGGAATTTGGTATAGTTGAGAGGTATGGATCTCAACCTGAAATTAGTCAATACTGATCAATGCATTGCCTTGTTAAACAGATATAAATAAATACATTCAGCAAAGCTTTGTAAGCTTCCTCTTTCTAAATCTGAAATAGAAATGAGCATTTAAAAAAGTTATTAACCTTTAAGTTTATTATACCAGTTCATCTTAAAAACAAATAAAAGGTTTGAAAAATGAAACAAAATAAACCATTACAATTTCATTCAGTCTTCTCAGTTTAATGCAGAGGATTCAAGCTACATGCTGGTAGCAATCTTCATTCTTTTGTCTTGAGATATATTCTCAGTCTTCATAAGTCTGCTGTGTGATTTAACTTGACAATGTAAACCAGTGAGTGGCTGGTACACAACTACATGAATCTGTCAGCTAGAAAAGGAAGCAAATCAGTTGTTAAGCAACAGGTGTTTTTGAGAGGAAATTGCTATGTTCACCCCTAAACAGTTAGAAGCAAGAGAATGTTTCACATACTTAATGGGGATATTTTATGAGGGGACACTATAACTAATTCCCTCTCTGGCCCTGGTACAGCTGGTCAAAGTTTGATTGATCCTGTCTGCTAAGTACTGAAAATGTTTCACATACTTAATGGGGATATTTTATGAGGGAACACTATAACTAATTCCCTCTCTGGCCCTGGTACAGCTGGTCAAAGTTTGATTGATCCTGTCTGGTAAGTACTGACAGGATAAACATATTATTCCAGAAAAATTAGTGTCATCACTACTTTTGCTAACATGACACAGCTTTGCTGGCAAGTGTATAGGACTTGACATTTCTGACAAATGTTCGGCCATTTTTATAGTGAAGTCTATCTCTAAGTGAGAAAGGCAAAGGAAGCATTGATTCCTGCATTAAGATAATGTCAGGATGGTGGATTAACTTGTTTTCAGCAAACCAAGCGATATGTTGTCACTTGTACTACATTAATAGAAAACATTGGGCAAGGTTTATTACTCAATGCCTAGTCTAGTTTGCTAAGAAAGATATTTATTTCTTTTGTAAACATGTTTGTCTTCCCATGCAGCTGACAATCAGCTGTCCTCATTCACTCATTGTGCCAGACATGCCTTAGCATCAACCAAGGCTGAAACTAACCACAGTACAGGGCTGGTCAGGAGACTGAGGACATTGGTGCAGTCTCAAGTTGCCTGTCAAAGAGTGAATTGTAATTCTTGTTCTTTGGCAACACTGTGATCATTGCCCTCAAGAGACACATGCACACTTCCATGTATGTACAACTTCCCAACACTGGTTGCTCACTACCACCACAGTGGCTCCTGCAATGCCTGTGCCACTAACTGAATACAAGTTCTTTGGTATGCAGTAATGGTTTTATTACTGTGCTCCAAGAGAGCACTTACTTTTATGCAAAGTTTGTTTGCAACACTACCTAAAGTCCAAACCAGGGCATTCAGGGTCCTCCTGCAAAGGCACAACTTCATTCTCCCCCCAAAAAAGATCGAGTCAATCACAACTGGCTGACTAATCACAAACACACAAAGTTAATGTTTTTGCATAGCCCAAGTCCCCTGTACCCCAATGTGATGAATTTCCCTGCAAAGTAAACACACACTCAAGCACGCGCATATACATATTCAGTGTATACTATGCTCTCTAATGTGACGGAGACTAATATAATATGAATAGTATATAGTGTATGTAATATGATAATTGCCTGTTAAGTTAAATAATCCTGTGTGTTGCAATATAGTTTTACTGTTAACTTATTTAAATGCATGTAATGTGAAGCAGCTCCCTGGGCCCCTACTGAAAAGGGGCTTTGCCCAATTGGACTTTCCCAGTAAATAAATGCTAATTAAATATTTAATTAATTAATTAATATGATGTGGCAACCCAATCCCCATGTAAAAAAAAGAGTTTGATGACTATAAAGACAATGTGCACACATTTTTTTTTTTATTTACATAAAAAATTATATCATAACTGCATAGTCATACAGTTGTGGTGAAAAGAAAAGCCCTTAAAAGGGTGGTAACACTTAATGGAACCAGCAGCACCCTTGCCATCCCATCAAAACAATGAGAAACACTCTTGGATGTGACAAGCTGATACTCATTGGGTTGGATTTCATAAATATGTTGGAAAGTCTTCATTCAGCCACTAAGAACAAATGTAAAAAAGACTGATTTTTGACCATCAATAATTTCTAAACAAATTACGTTCTTTTTCAAAAAAAACAAAGCAACAATGAAAGTACAGTTGTGTACACTTACCATAAATGTAGATGTTCAAGTGTATTCACTGTTGCAGTCATTACAGCTGGGTTATCCTGCTGGCAGGCTACCCTCAGTCGGCCTGAATTCCAAAGTCTAGGTCTGGCGTCGGTTGCTGTCGCCTCTTCCCTGACGTCAGTGCACCAGGGGTATAAAAGATGCAGCCAACACCATTTTCTTCAGTTTTTCTTGCCCCAGATGTCAGGTGCCCCCAAAAGGGTAGGCTAAAAATATGTCACTAAAACATGCATGCACCAAAGTATATATTTTGCCTTCATCTACAAGCAAATACACCACATAGGTTGTATAGAATAGAGAAGTACAGATAAAATGGGGGATGGCAGGTGGGTAACCTGGACTGCAACAGTGAATACACTCGAACATCTACATTTATGGTAATTGTACACAACTGTACTATGTTCTTCGTGTTTCACTGTTGCAGTCATTACAATTGGGTTGAATCCCAAAGCTAAGGTTGGGAGGCTGGAGCTAAATAGCATTAGGGGCAGCTATTAGGCCCTGCAGAACTGCAGTGGCAAAGCCTGCCCTGGATTTAGAGTAGAGTGGTAAGTGATAGTGCTTTGTGAAGGTGTGCACTGAACTCCAAGTAGCTGCCTCTAAAATGTCTTTGGCTGGTAGTCCCCTGAGGAAGGCTGCTGAAGTGGCTGCTGCTCTGGTTGAATGTGGCCTAATGCCCTTAGGTACTGGCTGGCCATGTTGTGAATAGCATAAACAAATGCAGTGGCCTATCCACTTTGAAATAGTCTGCTTTGAGATAGCCTTTCCTTGTGATCCTGCAGCATATGCCACTAGTAATTGCTCTGTCTTTCTGAAAGATTTGGTTCTATTCAAATAGAAGCATAGCTGTCTGTGTATGTCCAAAGAATGCAGAATTCTCTCCCCCTTATTCTGTGGGTTTGGATAAAAGGTAGGCAGATGAATAGTTTGGTTAAGGGCCACACTGGACACTACCTTAGGCATAAATGTCGGGTTTGTCCTCAGAGAAACTCTGTCTGGATACAAAATGATAAAAGGTTCCACAGCCATGAGTGCCTGTAGCTCTGAGACTCATCTTGCAGAAGTTATTGCTAGGAGCAGAGCTGTTTTCCAAGATAAAAACTTTATATCAGCTGTAGCAGCTGGCTCAAAAGGAGGCAGGGTGAGTTTTTCCAAGACATAATTGAGGTCCCAAGCAGGTATTGGTGATCTCCTTGGAGGCCTTAAATTTTTGGCCCCTCTGAGGTACTGCCTTAATAAAGGATGAGAAAAGATTGGTGGCTCTGTATTGTAATGAGCTGAAATGGCAGAGGCATGAATTTTTATAGATGAAAAGGATAGGCCTTTGTCCAGCATCTCAGTCAAGTATTGTAAAATCTGAGGAATATTTGGTACAGCTGTGTCAATTCCTTCTGCCTGGTTCCAAGCACAGAATCTCTTCCATTTTCCAGCATAGGATTTTCTAGTACTAGGCCTCCTGGCCTCCAAAATAACTTCCATCACCGCTTGAGTGAGAGGTGTGTTTTGTATGACTACATTATCCGCCATGCTGCCAGATTTAAGATCTTGAGTTGGCTGTGCAGGATTTGATTGTTCTGCTGGGACAGTAGATGAGGCACTTGAGGTAAGGTCTAGGCTGGGCATTGAGACAAGCTCCTTGGGATTGGATACCAGTACTGGCGTGGCCAGTCTAGGGCAATCAGTATCATTTTTGGCTTCTCCTGCCTGACCTTTATGAGTACCTTGGGGAGGAGAGGCAGAGGAGGAAAGGCATATACTGTTAAGTTTTTCCAGCTGAAAGATAGGGCATCCACTTTCCATGCTTGTCTGTGATAAGTCCTTGTGCAGAATCTCTTTAGTTGGCAGTTGTGAGTTGAGGCAAATAGATCTATGTCCGGGCATCCCCATTTCCTTGTTACCATGCTGAAGACTTGTGAATCCAATTTCCACTCGTGGGGATCCATGAGGTTTCTGCTTAGTTCATCTGCCAGAGTATTTGTCTTTCCTGGCAGGAATTGTGCCTGCAGATGTACTTGGTAAGCCAGTGCTGTGTCCCACAAAGTCATGGCTTGTCTGCAAAGGGGGTAAGAATGAGTTCCTCCTTGCTTGTTTATATACCACATAACCATGGTTTTGTCTGTTTTTATCAGTAGTTGTCCCGGATGAAGTAGGTCCTTGAAGGCTGTCAGGGCATTTTGAACAGCTAGCATCTCTTTTTGATTGATATGTAGATGCATTTGGTTTGCGGACCATGTGGCATGAATACATTTTCCTGCCATGTGGGCTCCCCAGGCATGATCCGATGCATCCGTTGTTAATGTCTGTGTGGCTGGGGGTAGAGTGAATGGCTGTCCCTTGTTCTGGTGACAGGCCTTCGCCCACCATCAAAACTGCTGTTGCAGGCAGGGAATAAGAGTAACTATTGTTTCCAGGCTGTGGCAATGTTGAGTCCAAACACTTTTTAGGTACCATTGAAGTTTCATCATATGCAGTCTTGCATATGGAATTAGTAGAAAGCAGGATGCCATGAAGCCCAAAGCCTGCAGAATTTTTCTTGCAGATAACTGGGCCTTTGTTGCCAACAGTTTGAAATAGGTAGTCAGTTGCCTTTGTTTGTCTGGCGTGAGATAAGCCATCTGGGCAGTTGTATTTAAGCTTGCACCCACGAATATTATCTCTTGAGAGGGTACTAGTTTTGATTTCTGTTCATTGACTGTGTACCCTAGACGTAGTAGTAATCTCTTTACAAACGCCAGATGCTGTAGTAGAATGTCCTTGTTCTCTGCTTAAATGAGGCAGTCATCCAAGTAAGGATATATTTGTATTCCTCTTTGTCTGCAGAATGCAATTACTGGTGCCAGGCACTTTGTGAAGACCCAGGGCGCAGTAGATAAGCCAAAGGGCAGTGCAGAGAATTGGTAGTGCATTGAGCCAGCTATGAATCTGAGGTATCTTCTGCATGTTTGTCTGATTGGGACATGTAGGTATGCCTCTTTTAGATCTAAAGTCACAAGCCAAGCCTTCTTGCCCAACATGGGCAGAAGCTGCTGTAGAGTCAGCATTTTGAATTTTGGAATATCCAGATATGTGTTTATAATAGATAGGTCCAGTATTGGTCTCCAGGCTTTGTCCTTTCTGGGTACCAAGAACAGTTTTGAATAAAATCCTTGTCCCTGCTCTTGCTCTGGTACTTGTTGAATGGCCCTCATGTCCATGAGGGATGAGACTTGTTTTTGTGCCTCTGCTCATTGATGTTTTGGCAGGTCTGGCCAACCGTTTGCCCTTGGCAGTGTATGGAAGTGAAACTTGTAGCCTTGTGACACTATGTTTAAGACCCATTTGTCCTGGGTTATTATGTACCAATTTTGAGAAAAAAGTGCTAGTTTTCCCCCTAAAGGTGCTGCCAGAAGATAAGTGCTTGGCGCAGGCAGGGGGAAGTCATTAGGACTGTTTTCTGTATGGCAGTTTTGGAGGTAGAAGCACCCCATTGTTTAGACCTGTATGAACCTTGGGGCTGGGATCTGCCTCTAGGGTGTCTGTATCTGCCCCTTTCTGGCCTGTCTGACACTGGAAAGGACCAATTCTTTGTAGGCCAGTGTCTGCTAAATTTTGGTGTTTGTACCTGTAAGAAATCCTTGACTGTTTGCATAAATTTAGCTTTGTCCTCCATTTTCTTTAACACCTCTTCTGCTTTAACACAAACATCATGCTGTAATGGACCATCTAATAATTTTGATTTAACATGATCAGGTAGATTTTGTTTCTTTAACTAAGCATGCCTCCTAATAGCAGAACTCGTAACTGCGACCCTGCAGGAGGCCTCCAGAGAATCAAAACCACATTGCAAAGTATGCTTTCCAACTTGTTCAGCTGCATGCAATAATTCCTGCATTTCTTTGTTTTCTGCGCATTCAGAATTTATCAACGTTTTTTGTTTAAGCAGTGACATAATATACTGCTGATATTTGAGCATATGAAACTGACAATTTAAAGCCCTTATAGCCAGGGTAGCAGAAGTGTAAATCTTTTTTCCCCATCAGTCCAGTGCCCTAGAATCCCTGTCAGAGGGAGTAGGGTTTTTTGCAGTGGAAGCCTTGACCCCTTTGGGACCCTGAGAGATAGTTTCTGGGTCAGCAGCATGGTTTTTGAAAAGGAATTTATGAGAGTCAGGAACCCTGTAGTACCTGTCCGGCTTAACAGGAGCTGGAGGTAAGGAGTCAGGGGTCAGACTGGACTCTGAAAATACATCATCTATAATGTCTAACACAGGTGGAATAGCTAGGGGTCTGTGTTGTGGTAGTAAAAGGAAGTCTCTGAGCCTTTTCTTAGATTCTGAATAATCTTGGCTCTCCCAGTGGAAATGCTCCCTCATGGTATGTAAAGTTTCCCCAAAAGAATAATCCTCAGGAGGAGAGGCTGAAGGGATTGATTCTTCAGCATCAGAATCCTCATAGAGAGGAAGAGAGTATTCCTGATCAGAAGAGGAATCAGGTGAAATGGAAACCTGATCTGAAGATTCATATTCTGTCTCTTGCCTAGGCCTTCTATCAGTAGGGGCATGGGAACCCCTGATCAAAGTAATTGGGTCTTCGGCAATTTTAAGCATCTGTTTTTTAGGCATGGAGGCCTGTCCATGAGACTGTTGTACTTGTTTCTTTGTCTTTAAAGGTGCTTTAGTCTTTGCCTTTGAAGCTGAAGTTGTTTTAACATATAATTGAGTAGGTCTGAAAACACCCTCAGAAGCCGATGCCTGCTCAGCGGCTCCAGACCCATCTGAGGAAATAGTTTCCGAAGGTCCAATACCTTGAGCTTCCATTGGCCTGGTCGACTCCACGTGGGTGTCGGTAGCGGCCTGTGAGTCTAAAGTAGTGGTCGTCAGGGGCTGCGAAGGCGCCTCACTAAGAACCAGCGAACCGGCGACTGGCTTAGAAGAAGCCTCGTCATCGGTTTTGGACCTCGGATGCCTGTCCTTTTCCTTGCATTTCTTGTGAATTCCAGTAGTCGGATGGCTATCCAATGACATTGTATAGTTAAATCTTCTGCCAAAATAGTGAAATGCAAAATCGTACCGATGCTTAATAGTGCGTTGGTTAAATCTAGCACAAAACCGACAACTAGCAACGTCGTGGTCAGGGCCTAGGCAAGGAATACAGTAAGAATGAAAGTCCTTATGAGGTATTTGCTTCCCACAAGAAATACAATTATTAACTTTTTCTGACATCGGTCTGGAGCAAGAAAAAAGTTTCCCCAATGGGGCACTTAGCTTTTAGTGAAGACTTCGGATCTGAAATTTGAACACAAAAATCTCAGGAGTCGGCCGACCAGCACTTGCGAACTGCTTTTGCTTTGGGCACCGCGTGGCAAGAAAGACTGAAGAAAATGGTGTCGGCTGCATCTTTTATACCCCTGGCACACTGACGTCAGGGAAGAGGTGACAGCAACCGACGTCGGACCTAGACTTTGGAATTCAGGCCGACTGAAGGTAGCCTGCCAGCAGGATAACCCAATTGTAATGACTGCAACAGTGAAACACGAAGAACATCAGCAGCAGTGTGCTGTGGGGTCAGAAGGGCACCAGTATAATCAAACATCTCTAAAAGAATTTGTCTTCATATGGAAAGTTGTTCAGAAAATTACTGTTTGTTGAGCTTCTTGCAAAGGGGGAATTCAAGGCCCAAGGAAGTAATGGTACAATGCAATATAAATCTCCGATATCAAAAATGTCTTCATCAAAGATGAACTGATAGCCACTGCATCATTGAGCACATCTTACACAACTGTTTTTTGTGACATGAATGTTGCAGACTGCTGAAGTTATTCCTAGATCTTTAGGAGAAATGGAAGTGATGTACGGACTTAGGACTGCTTATACAACAATGTTTAGATAGCAATGCGAGGGATGTCTGAAATGTAAAAGGGAGAAGTAAGTGCAAGCTATCTGACTGAAATACCGCAAATGGGACTCCAAAGAAAAAAAATGTTTTCTTATATAGGCTTGGGAAATGAACCATTTTTAGCTAGGCAGTTTGCAACAATTTCTCCAATTTTATCTTTGGAGAGTTAAGCTTTTCACTGCACACAATGTTTATTGGCAATAACTATATGTCTAAACTGTTGCTGATTTTGTAAAATGTCAGTATTTTTGCATTATATTTTGTATTTCTTGGTAAATCATGGAGCATTGCAGACAATAATGCCATACATTACATTTCTATATGTCTTGCTCAGAAAATACATGTTGTAAAGCCAGATGTTCAATTAACTTTCTAAGATATTTAAAGTGGTATTTAAGCATCAATCTTTTCTTATACTTCAAAAATATGAAATGGAGCAGACAGGTTTCCATAATACTTTCACTTTCACATTGCAGCAAAATTTGACAGTAATGAATGCATGTATAAGAGACTGCCTTGACTTTACTGCTATTCATTTGGGTAAGAGACTGAATACTAGAACCAAAGCATTTTTGTGACTGTTTTCCTTATGGAATAAAAACAATCCTGGGAAAGATCAACCATGGTCATATTTAAATAACTGAAGGGATGTGCACAATGACATGACACAATGGGCTGTATTACTTGGTTAGAGGGAGAGCGGGAGGCTCCAGAGGCAAAAACAGCAAATTTACAGAAAACTGAAGCAAAAGACTGCAGATTCAGTGGCACAGAACCATTGTACACAATGTAAAGTATGCATTTGTGCAAAAAAGTGTTTTGAAAGCTGCATTTTTGACACGCTCCCTTTAAGTTGTTACTCATTGTGAAGCCATCTTGGAAGTCTATTAGCCTACACATTCATTGGCATGATACAGCTATCGTGAAAAGCTGAATAGTAAAGCTGTAGTGATCAGAACCTTAGCTGATTCCATTGCATTCATGCTACAAAGTCCCTTATTTACCTTTCTAATCTGCAAAATGGCATAAAATTGCAGAGTGTAGAGTATTGCCACCATTTTGCTTGCAATAAGTATGCAAGGTGCACAATACTGTTTAATGGATTTGTGACACATTCTAGCAGTAGACATCTTTGGTGGTAAGGTGTATATTTTACAATGTGACAACTGATCTCAGACTTTAGGATCATGACAGAGATGTAAACATGCTTTCTAAGTTTGTGTCTATGCTTACAAAATTATTTATTGTTCTTGCCCTGGTCATTCTAAGGATTATAGCTAGACAATGTGCTCTGGCGGAGTTTGGTTTAGAAAGTTATATCAGCAGACTACTGTACAGGCTAACCTCTGTCAAAAAGTATTACATTGCATTGTAACATATCATATAGAGTGTGGGTATATAGAGAAAATGTGCCTGTATGGAAAAGGCACATTCTCAGAAACTTCATCCTTTTTAATATCTTTAACATATTTAGTAATCACAATATTTATTCCCTATGGATAGAGAGGTCAGTATGTCCCCAGAACTACACCTACAGAAGCTGGAGAATTTCACCAGTGCTGAAAACGACATCCTGCTGCAGGCCTTCAGGCAGTAAAGTCTATAGCTAACATGCAGACTAGGTGTAGACCAATTACTGAGGAGCAGGTGTTGTGGGATGGGATGTCAATGTGGTGGATGAGCACAACCATACATATTCCCAGTATTGTTGTTGCTTGACAAATATAATCAGCTGTGCAAACCAAAAGTCAAGAAGAATTGCAGCCAGGGGTCCATTACAGCTGTGACCATTCAGGGTCCACGAGACTGAGGAGGAGAACTGATTCTCAGTGGAGTTTTGGATGAGTGCATTATTTTGACCCACTACAACTGTCTCTCAACAAAGTACTGTGTTGGTGGTGCTGCGGTAGCGTTGTCACCTCACAGTAAGACGTTGTCCTGTTCGATTCTCAGCTAGAGCATCTTCTGTGTGGAGACATGCGTGAATGGGCGTACCTTCATTGAAGGTTGTGTGTCAGGGCTGGCAACTCGGCACGTAAAAATCTACTGCCAATCATTAGCAGACTGGAGTTCCACTGTGGCGACCCCTAACCGGGAAAAGCCAAAAGACACAACAACAGCTGTCTCTCAACAGTTGAGAGAGCAGGTTAACAGTACTTTATTTTCTGTTTGTTGACCAGGTTCATCTCACTAGGCCAGTATCTTCTTTTCTGGCAAGACTTGAGGTGGTATTCATACTACTAGAGGAAACTGGCCAGGACACTAGAGAACCTGACCAACTCTTTTTTGATTAGTGTTGTGGGATCTTTTACTTCCACCTGAGCTACCACCAACTCAAGCAGATGGGACCTCAGTTTAATGTCTCAACTAAAGGATAGCACATTCAGGAGTGCAGCACCCCCTTTATGTAGCACTGCAGTGTCAGTATTTGAAAATTAATCCAAATACATTTTTGCAGGATTAGAACCAACAACCTTCTGATCTTCCAGAACCATAGGAGAGCATACTACCCACTGAGCCACTGACAGTGCTACAGCAGAGATTAGTATACATGCTTACTACACAAGCTATGTGTAGCCTAACAAAGATGGCACATTGAACTTTCATAGGCAAATTAGGACTGCAGCAGAGTGTTCCTGTCATAGTAGGTAAGGTTGAATAGCTAGGAACGTGATGTATTAACAACCTTGTGTTGCACGTCATGTGGACAACTTTGTAGCATACATCATAATGATTACTATAAGGATCTTGATGTATGTAGCATACATTATAATATTCACTATGATGATCTATATGTATATTCACTGATAAAAGTGGTAATGGGCAACATGAAGACACAAATGAGGCTGAACAAGGTGCAAATGTTCACAGTTCCAGAAAGTGTGGTGATTACACTGAGATACAAGGGCATGTGTCACAGTCAGATGACATGGTGACACCTCTGTATGTCTTACTCATCAGTGGGAAGCCAACTCCAGATTCAGCATGAGTACATCCCAACATAACAAGCATCTGTGACAGTACTGGTAGAGGACACACCATCTCCTGTGAGAGAGGAGCCTCATATGACTGACTATCACAAGTACCCCTGTATCAAAATGAGCAGCTTCAGAGGTTCTCACTTCTTCACTTTGTCAGCAAAACAAGAGCAACCAAAGTCATCATGCCTCAGAGCTGCCCCAAAACATACATACATACAGCGCTAGGGATAAATCAGCAAATGTGCTAGAGTGTCACTGAGGCACAGTCTTCTGTCCCAAAGTCTGCAATGGAACTGGCAAGTGTGTTGCACTGGATTCAAGAACATGCTGACCAGCACTATCATGAGTTCTGTGCAGATATAAAATTAGACATTATGAAAAGATGGGTCTAACAAATTTGGCAATATTGTCTAGGGATGGGGTATGTACCCAGAGAGGACATCTGTCTTAGGAGGGAGGCATGCTTAGCTGCTGTGCCTGAAGCTGTTAGAATGCCTGCCATCTCTGATCATGGGGGGTAGTATTTACATACCCCTCTAAGCCTGGGATGACTGATCAGCAAGGTCCATTTCAGGTCCAAGTCATGAAGCATTACACCATCCATGCCATTTGAGGTCTCAAGCCCTACCCTATCTTGCCTGCACCATGACACCAGGTCAAGGCCACTCAGTGACACATCATCCCTGTCACAGAAGGAAGTGATAAGTGACATTGTTTATCCTTCTGGATAATGCATCCTCCACTTAAAGACCTCATAATGTATTTCTGACAGCCAGCATATTTTGGCACTATAGTGTCAGTGTCCCTGTCCCCTGTTCAAACAATGATTGTTACTCTCAATCCACTACCCTTTCCTTTTACATTTTAACAAAGTGATGCCTGATAAGCAATATGAACAGACCATACAGTTACCAACGTAGCCCAGTATTAAAATTGCATGGATCATGTTTATTAGGCTAAACATTGTTACTTTATGGATATCATGGCCTTAGTTATTGACCAGGTGCTGTTATGTATGTATTGCACTCATCAATGTCTGTGGAAGGGACTCTAGCTGTATTCTAGCAACTGGTAACTGTAATCATCTTCTGCTGCAGGACCTGGTGCCTGTTGTAATGCAGATGAGTACTGCTGCAGGACCTGATGCCTGTTGTAATGCAGATGAGTACTGCTGCAGGACCTGGTGCCCGTGCTAATGCAGATGAGTACTCTGGTTGACAGTAATCCTTCTGCTGCAGGATCTGCTGTCTGTTGTAATGCAGATGAGTACTGCTGCAGGACCTGGTGCCTGTTGTAATGCAGATGAGTACTGCTGCAGGACCTGGTGCCTCTTGTAATGCAGATGAGTACTCTGGGTGACAGTATGTCTTCTGCTGCAGGACTTGGTGCCTGTTGTAATGCAGATGAGTACTGTTGCAGGACCTGGTGCCTGTTGTAATGCAGACGAGTACTGCTGCAGGACCTGGTGCCTGTTGTAATGCAGATGAGTACTGCTGCAGGACTTGGTGCCTGCTGTAATGCAGATGAGTAGTGCAGCAGGATCTGGTGCCTTGGGTGCCACTCACACACACACATACTGCAAACAATCCCCTGTGCATAATAGGCTACCTAGCATTTCAGAGAACAACAGCTTTCCTGACTCACATACCAGCATGACTGTCAGGTTAGAGGAGTCTTTATTGCTTATCACTTCATGAGTGAACTGTATGGTACTCAGTACTCAGGAAAGCATGCAATGCCACTGAAGGCATGCAAAGCCCTGTCTCTCTTCTCTGCAGCCCTTGGGAACCACATATGTTCAATGTTCAGCAGCATGATGACAAGAAGCTTACTGAGAATTTGTGAGGAGAATGCCCGTGAAACACCCAGCATATCCCTGGCTGGTTCCTGAAAGTTTCTTGTACATAAAATAAAACACACACACACATACAAAGAAAGCCCTCTGTTTAAGCACTGTTTGAATCAGAGAAACAAAAGGTTACCATCATCTCTCATTTGGAACTTAAACCCAAAACCTCCACCATGCCATGCCAGTGTCACTGCCACTTGACCAACAAGAGCCTTTGGAGAGAGAGATGCTGAGTTTTCCCTCAAAGGCCCTTGTACTTTCAGCTAGGAAACTCCCAGCTTGGTAATCAAGATCACGCACGCGCACACACACACACACACACACACACACACACACACACACACACACACACACACACAAATGTAGAGAAAGTCCTTGACTTTGTATGCTGGAGGTCTTGGGTTCATGTCCCTAGAGAGTTAATATTATCATTTTGCTTTATGGTTTGAACTGTACCCCATACCTTGTTTTCCATAGGGACAGGAAGACTTCTTTCCTTCCCACAGACTCAGCATGTGGAAGAGATGATGACAAGGGCCCTGACAATAAGTCGTCATCTGCCATATTACGGTGTATCAGCCACCAGCTACTGACTGTAATACCTCAATGCATGCATTTTGTAAGAAAATGCAACTTGGTCAGTACTGGTAGCTAAAGCAGTTAGGTGCTGTTAAATGCAAACTGATATAGTGCCAAACCTGGGTTTTACTTATATCACTGAAGTTTTCCACAAGCTGTCTCTCAGTAAAGTCATTCAATAAAGCTTGCATGCTGTTGCCATATTTATTTAATTCACTTTAGTTGTGGGTTATTATTCACTCATCTTGTTGAACTATATTGTTTTCATTTTTTTGCAACATTTGCATATGCTTCTTACATCACTGTGCAAGCTGCTGAGCTTCTGTGCAGTATGCATCTCTGAATTGGCATCATTCGCAAATGCTGCTTACATCACTGTGCAAGCTGCTGAGCTTCTGTGCAGTACACATCACTGAATTGTCACTTCTCTGTACACTGCTGAGAAGCAAATAAAATGGTCATGTGTACTGCACAATGTATCTATGAATTCCGCCCTCTATATTTTCTAATATTTCTTAATTACTCTGTCTTTAATTTCTAGACTAACGTTAGTAACTGCAGTTTTTTCTCCCCATATATGATGTTTATATTTCTTACATGCAAAATACTGTCTATGAAATGGTGGGTTCTAAAATATCCTATTATCTGATATCATTTTCATTTGTTCCTCAATAGTGGAGTTCGGATCTTATCCTCTAATCTGACTCAGCTGCTTCTTCTAGTTCGTGGAACACTGAAAAACTCTCAAGCTCCTCCCTATATTCATAATGCCCTAGTCACCTGACATACTTCAGATCTTGTTTGCCACCTTAGCATACAGACGTGGTAGCTGATAGCTTTTGGTACTATCTTCTCACAGTTGGCTACCCTTCAGTCTATTTCAAATTCATCCTCTTCAATGGACCTTTTCTAGGTACCAACATGGTGGACAGAAAATGTGGTTCAAAAAATCCCAGGGCTCTTTCCAAGATCCACGTGGAGCTAGATCCCCCAGGGGCAGAGATGGTAACTCCAATGGAAGACTCCACATAGACATGGCAAAGGGGGTTCACAATCAAGGATCTAGGGATAACTTCTCTGACAGATCCTATCAGTGCTCCTAAAGGAGGCCTGACTGTCCCTCTCTGGAGGCAGTCAGGGGTCGTTTTATCCTTGCACCACAGAGCCTGGCTTGAAATAACAAAAGATCATAGGTGTGGAGAATAATATCCAGAGATTATACAATACCATTTTCACAGCCACCGCCTCTAGTGTCAAACAAAATCCCTGATGTTCCACCCAGTTAGAGAGGAGCAACAAAACTAGAAATAGACAAGCTGCTAGAAAAGAGAGTCATCCAAGATGTCCCCCAAGACCAGAAAGAGTCCAGAACTTAATCAAGATTCTTTTTTTACAATCCAGAAGTTATCTGGAGTACCAATTCAGAGTACTGCCCTTTGGTCTCCCCATGGCCCCAGGGTATTTACAAAGTGTGTGACAGTAGTTGCAACTCACTTGAGACTGCAAGGAATCTGTTTCTGTATATGATGACTGGGTCCTGACTACTCCAACTAGGCATCAACTAATTCAAGCAAGAGACTTCTTACTGCAGCTGTGCCCTCAGCTGGGGATCACTGTCAGCCACAACAAATGTTAATTCAATATGACTCAGATTCTAGAATTCATTGGTGCGTTGTTCAATACAGTCACTCAGATAGCTTCTCTCCCTAAGTCTTGAATTCAACGAATTTGGTTCCAAGTCAAAAAGATCATACAGAGCTCTTCTCTGTCAGCACGTCTGATACTTCAAGCATTGGGATCCATGTCAGTGGCAATCAGTCTGGTTTATCTGGCAAGGTGCCATATGACAATCTTTCAATGGACAATTGAACTCAATGGTCTGTTCTCCAGTCAAGTCAAAATAATGCAAGGCTGCAAACACTATTTCCTTTACTGGAGGCACTCCAATCAAATACAAGAGAGCTGCCCCTTTTTTCTCCCTCAACCCAAGGTTACAGTGACTATGGATGCCCCTCAGATTGGGGGGGCACTTCCTGGGAAGGACTGTCCAAGGCACATGGTCCCCCGAAGAGGCCAAAACACATATCAATGTCCTGGAAATGGGAGCTGCCTCCTAGCATTGTAGGCCTTCCAAGACACTCTTTTAACCGGAACTATTGCATTTCAAAGGGACAATATGTTGGTGGTCTGGTACATCAACAGACAATGGGGAACCAGGTCACACCCTCTTTGTTGAGACGCTATAAGAATATGGCAATGGGCAATCTCATCCAATCACTTTCTGATAGCAACACATATTCTGGGGAAGTCCAACATTATTACAGACAAGTTAAGCAGGTCTATTCAAATGCCTCACAAGTGGTCTCTCAACATGAAGGTGGCAGAGAGGATTTTCCGTTGATGGGGCCAACCATGCTGCAATCATTTTGCATCTCCTCTCAACAACAAGTGTTGCAAGTTCTTTGCCCTGATCCCCCAGTGGAGGAGTCCCCAGGGGATGCTTTACTTCATGTTTGCCCCCCCGGTCTTCTTTATGCTTATCCCCCATTACCCCAATACCCACATTTTTACAGAAAGCAACTTGATTGAAGAGCAGTTATCTTCATTGCCCCTTACTGGCATCATCAGATCTGGTTTCCTTCCCTTTGGCCTCATCTTCTTAACCACCCTGGATTCTGAATCCAACTCCATACCTACTGTCTCATCCAACAGGAATGACTCATCTGGACATATTGGGGCTCAAGTTGACCACATGGTTTCTCCAGTTCCTTTGACTGATAGACAGCCCAGCTTTTCCTCTTCTGTAAGTCACATTTTTTTATCATCCCACAAAGGGTCCACCAGAAAAAAATACAAAAGCAAATGGAAAAGATCTGTTTATTAGGCACATAAAAAGAATCTAAATCCTTTTTCAGCACCAATTCCTAAGGTTCTTCATTTTTGGCTTCAATTTTCAAAGCAGGGGCTAGTTCAACTGTCAAAATACAATTAGTAGCCATTTCCAACTTCCATATGGGAATAAATAATTCTACATAGGTTTCCTCCAAGCTCTGTAAAGCTTTTCTCAGGGGAATGTATTTAATTGTACCTACTTTAAATGATCCTACTCCTCCTTGGGATTTAACTATTGTTTTACAGGCTTTAACCCAACCCCCCCTTTGAACCTTTAGCTAAGTATGAACTAACATTTTTGACCTGGATCTGTCTTGTAAATCTCCTTATTTAATTTTTCACAAGGATAGCGTATCTTTATGGACCAATACTTCCTTTTTACCCAAGGTGGTGTCAGAATATAATCAGGTTATCACACTTCCAGTTCTCCTTCCGAATTTCTCAAGCAAAGGAGACTATATGATCTGATGATGTCAATTTTCATTCATTCCTCAACAACTGGGTTCTGATCTGACTCAGACATTTTTTTACAGCTTGTGGCCACTAAAAAAAAACCATCAAGCTCCTCCCTTACCCATAATGCTCTATGTAGCTTACTTTATTTACCTCCCTACCAACATGATAGTGTAATTTTTTGATACCATTGTTGGTAAATCTTTTCTTCTATCTCCTTTTACACTGTTAGTGTATTTCTGCGATACCATTGTTGGTATCTCTTTTCCCTTTTTCTATTTTTTAAAAAAAAAGAAATGTCATAAAAAATGTCCAGTTTTAAAAAGTGCCAGAAGTGCAGTCATAAGTTTGCCTCTTTCTGATGCATACACCCTGTATGTTTATTGTCTAGGCCTTGAACATCTTCAAAAGGAGTATGATATTTGTAAGTCTTTTAATCCTCGGGCCACAATGGACCACAAAAACAAACTAATTTTAAAGGGTTTGCTTTCTTCTACTTTCTCAGAGGCTCTATCTGAGGCTCAAGCTCCCAAATTGATATCAAAGGAATAATTAAAAAGGTCTTCGGATATGTCAGGCTCTTCCACCCCTCCCTCAGATCTGATGGTGGAGCCTTCATGCAAGAAACATAAAAAGTCAGCTCCGAAACCTGTTCCTTCTACAAAGCTGTGGTCAGATCCAAAGCCATTACCTTGGACTAAGATATTCTTCTTCCTTAGATCCAGTACTTTCTCAGGTGCCATTACCATTCCTTGAATCTCGCCGGATTCCAGGTCCCCTTCTGTGGCTCATCATCTCGCTCTTCCAGAAGCCTGACCAAAGCCGTTGTGGACAGAATGATGAGGAAGTTTCTCTCAGAGCAGATTCAGATGGGAGTTTTTCCAGCTCCTATCCTTTTGGGTCAGGAAGCCCTCACTAGCACATCACTACCTATCTCAGATACTTCTCTGATCTGACCCCTGGTTTCAGAGAACTTGGATACAAGCTTTCCAGGGCCATCTGGGTCAGATCTGAAGATCATATCATCTTTGGCTCTGAGGCCTTCTTTGAGTACACCAACTCTGACTGAGTTGGAGCCAGATGGCTCTCGGACCGAGGCACTGGAGTCTATTCCAAAGTTGTCAGAGCCATCTCTGCCCCTCAAAGCATCTGTATTCGACAGCTTGGCTCCAAACTCTGCCTTGGTTGGACTGCCTATGGGGTAGGGGGAGCCAATGTGGCAGAAGTGTGGTATCTTGGCTCTGTCAACTTCCTTCTCCCTGGAGCGTTCTGCCTTCGAGGTAGTGGAGAGAGTGTTTTCTACTTCTATAGGATGAATAGTTCATCTTCCCTCAGATCTCCCTTCTGGATTGCATATGTCTCTGTGCTTTGAGCTTCATCACTCTACTCCACAGGGACAGCCAGCTCAAAGTCTCCAGGCTACTCAGGAGGGTATCATTTCTTCCAATACTTCTCCAGAATACCCCACTAAAGAAGTTCCTAAGAAAAGAAAGTGCAAGAGGAGACACTTGGACTCCCCTCAGGAGTCAGTCACTGAAAATACTGATTTTGAGAGGGGGGGAAGGGTCTCCAAGATCACCACCCAGTGATGTCTCTTTTGGAGACATCTTAGAGATCCTTAAGCAGATGGGTGGTTGGTCTACTGATAACCCTTCCCAAGAGGAATCAGTATTCCTGGAAGCCTTTGGGTCTGGTCTGCCTACCCCATGGGTGATTCTACCCGCCGATGAGCTCATTGACTTGATCTCTAGGCAGGCATGGAAGGAACCAGACATGGTTGAGCCAGTCCCCAAGAGACCAGACCAGATTTTGGCACCACCTAAAGGAAAGGAGTTTTGGAGCAAGGGAGTACCAGTAGATGTCATGGTTGTGGCAGTGGCCACCAAGAAGAAACTCTCAGAACAGAGTTCTTCTGTCCATCCTCCTAACAGAGAGTGAAGGGCATTGTACAGATTTGGGAAGTATATTTATGTTCAGTGACATTTGCACTCAGATCACTGAATTATTTGGCACACTTCACTAGACTGCAAAGGGATTTGATTAAGGAACTCTCCAAATCCCTCACCGGGACCAGTACTTCTGAGGCTCAGACTTCTTTGGCCTCACAGTTGGCTACCCTACAGTCGATTATTAATTCATCCATGAGGCTCACTTCACACGTGGCTGAAGGTACCTCAAGGGTGACGGATTCGGGCATTTCCATTAGGAGAAATACCTGGATGTGTTTGTGTGACTTTGCTGAGCCCTTCAAGTTGTGTTTCATCAATGCACCTTTCGATGGAAGCTCTTTATTTAGTCCCAAGGTAAAGGACACATCCTCCAGGTGCAAGCAAGATGGAAAGACCCTCTCTGCAGTGGGAGTACATTTTTCAACCCCTCAAAGGACTTTTTCCAGGAATCAACAAGGAGATCGAAAAACATGGTTCAAGAAGTCCTGTTGTCCTTTCCAAGATCCCTGGGGAGAACGAGGGGAACTTGAATGGAAGATGCTGCCCACACAGCAGAGGAGGGCTGCAGAACCAAGGGTCTAGACAGTCCTTCTCCAACAGACCCTACCAGCGCTTCTGAAAGGAGGCTTGATTGTTCACCTCTGGAGGCAATCAAGGGTTGTTTATTCCTGCATCAGATAACTTGGGTAGACCTTACAAAAGATATACAAGTGCAGAGGATTATTTCCAGAGGTTATATAATTCCGTTTTCCCTACCACCTATATGCAAAATTCCTGATGTACCATCCAGTCAGAGGAAAGCAGCAGGACTAGAAATATAAAAGCTGCTAGAAAAAGAGATTCATCCAAGAGTTCCCACCAAAGCAGATAGAATCTGGAACTTACTCAAGATTCTTTTTAATACCAAAGAAAACAGGGGACTGGAGACCAATTTTGGATCTCAGTAATCTGAACAAATCAGTTCAGCACACCAAATCCTGGATGGACATGATTTAGTCCATTCTGCCTTTTCTGTGCAAGTATGACTGGATGCACTCAATAGACCTTCAGGATGTGTACTGTCATATAAAAATGAACAGACAATCCAGAAGGTACTTATACTTCCAGCTGGGAGCCAGTCATTACCTGTTCAGAGCACTGCCCTTTGACCTCACCACAGCCTTCAAGGTGTTCACCAAATGTATGGCAGTAGTAGCAACCCACTTGAGACTGCAGAGATTCTGAGTGTTTCCATACCTGGAAGGCTGACTCATAATCGCTCCAACCAGGCATCTACTGATAAGAGCTCAAGACCAGGTACTCCAGACTTGCTCCCTTCTGGGAATTACCATAAATTTCAACAAATCTCAGAACCATCTCATCACTTCTACTACCGCGGGTGGTCTCTCAACAAGAAAGTGGTGGAAATTATTTTTTGCCATTGGACCATCCATGTTGCATCCTCTTTGCATCTCCCTTAAATAACAAGTGTAGCAAGTTCTTAGCCCTGATTCTCCAACTGGGGAAATCACTGAGAGATGCTCTACTACATGACTGTCACCCAGTCTCCTCTATGCATATCGTCCAACCCCTTAATCCACAAATTTCTACAGAACGCATTCCAGTTAAACAGTAAAGTCATACTCATTGCCACTTACTGGCCTCGATAAGTCTGGTTCCCCTTTCTTTGGCCTCATCTAGTATACCCTCCTTGGATTCTGGATCCAATTCCAGACCTTCTGCCTCACCCGACAGACATGACTCACCTGGATATCTCAAACCTAAAACAGAACCCATGGTTTCTCCACTTCAATTGAGAACCAGACAGCACACGGTCTCTTCACCTGTCCTTCATATACTTTTGTCTTCCCTTAAAGCTTCCATAAGAAAACTTTACAGAAGTAAATGGAAAAGAGTTTTTTTTTCAGAGCAGCAGAAACTTATTGACCTTTTTTCAGCACCAGTTCATAGTGTCCTTGAACTTTTAGCAACAATTTTCATTGAGGTTGCTAGTTCTTCAACTATTAAAGTACAACTAGCTCTAACTGTCATCTCTAATTTTCATATAGGGATTGAAAACTCCTCCATGGTGTCATCAAAACTTTGTAAGGCCTTTTGCAAAGGTACCCTTCTTTTGAGACCTCATTATAAGGATCCATCTCTACCATGGGACTTAAATTTAGTTTTACATGCCTTAATTCATACAATACAGTTTTTGACCTGGAAAAACTATATTTTTGGTAGCATTCACCTCTGCTAGAAGACTGTCAGAACTTCAATCATTGTCCTCTAAACCTCCTTACTTAATATTTCATAGGGATAGGGTAGCTTTACGACCCAATCTTTCCTTCCTTCAGTGGTGTCAGAATCCAACATCAACCAATCCATTAATCTGCCAGTTTTCTTTCCAAATTTTACAACCAAAGGTGAATACATGTTACACTTACTGGATGTTCATAGGCAATTGTGTTTTTACTTACATAGAGCAAAGGACTTCATAAAAACAGATCAATTATTTGTCTCCTTTGTCGATCCCAAATTAGGCAAGCCAGATACAAAACTAACTTTAGCCTGATGGCTGACTGATTGTATATCTTTTGTCTATGAGAAATTGAACCTTTCCTTACCAAAACCATTGAGACCCCATTCAACCAGATCCATGGCTACATCATCAGTATTTTTATCCAGATCTTGCTTCTATGGACGATATCTGTGCGGCTGCAACTTAGGATAATTCTCATACCGTTATTACTCATTACAAATTGGATCTGGTCTCGAAGGGAAAAGCAGCCTTCAGCTCAATGGTGCTCAGGAATATCCTTCCTCAAAGTTCTCCTGGAATTTCAGGTAGCTGGGGACTCTGTCCCAATTGCTGAGGAATGAATGAAAATTGACAACATCAGATAAAGAAGTGATGTACTCACCATAATATTCCACCCATGCCAACCATACTATAGATCAGGGTGAAGAACATTTATTTAGTTTAGAGTAGTGAAGAGGGTAATAATGAATTAGCAGATGTGTGATTTTAGAAATGTCATGCAGACTTGGGAATTGTACTGGATTATCAAATTACAGGCAGATAAACATCCAGGTCAAAATGCCAGGTTTTCTTTAAAACCCGCCTTGAATGCAAGAAATCGTTTTAAGTAATTTTAATACTTTATTGATGCATGGACTTGTTTGGACAGTTTTTATTATTATTATTATTATTATTATTATTATTATGGGCTGATTGGTTGTTGTTGAATTGTTTTTACATATAAATGATTATCATGCTGTTTATTTTAGTATGGTCTGAAAAAGTACTTGAAAGAATGTGAAAGCGCTTGACAATTTTAATAAAGCAGTTTTGTTTCAACTACCTTGGACCCTGTTTCTTCTGTGCTACTAGCTTTTTTGTTGTAACATTTGTATTGGTGTAAGTAACAAAGTTCATTCCTCGAGGGTTATTTTCTTTTCGCTCTGGATTGTTTTTCCCTCCTGGGAGCATGGCCGAGGATTTTGATCGTAATATAGAGTTGGAATATGTTCCCAGTTCCATGGATGTTAGAACTAATGACCTATTTACTAGATTTTTACATGCTGAAGTCAATCCATTACTGTCTGAACGTAGAACAGAAGTGGATACTGAAGCAGGGTTATCAGACTCTGATGAGACTCAACTGAAAAAAGGTATGAGGGACTTAGAAAATGACCTGTTCGGATTGAAATGCTTACAGTGGAAATGTTTGTATTTTGAGGCCTGTCTCTTCCATCGAGTTATTCCTCGGGGATTGAGAATTATGGAAATGCAACCTATGGGGACATTTATGTTGAACCTTTAAGCAGATGGCAACAGCTCAGTGTTGAACTGGGTTTTAATTATATTTGCTTATTGAGTTTTTTTATACCCATGGATTCCAAGTTACTTGAGACTCTTAAGAAGAAGTGGTAACAATTACTAACCAGATTTCAGAGTGAAATTTGCTTGACAAGCCTGGATGGTATCATGGATAATATTTTCTCATATGAACAAACCCTTGAGGATACAGAAAAGTAAGAAATTAGATTGTGATATTAATGATTTTAAGCTGGGAAGTGTTTTCTTGGCTGAGGACATCCCAGCCAGATTATATACATGATTATCAATCCGCTGAGTGTGAAGGTGGCTCCAGTATAATGCAACAGGTTAATCAGTCCAATAGGGCTGTCTCCACACACACCTCTACAAGTAGCCACTCTGACTGGTCCCCCTTTAGGGGAAGAACAACAGAAGAAACCACCAGATGTACAGAGAAAGTCCATTACTACAGAACAGAATTTCCTTCCTTTGCCTCTATCGTTCAAGCAGAGAAGTATGGCAGGCAAATAACACTCATTCAGCAGAGGGAGAAAGAGCCAGAGACAATCAGGAGATCCTCAGATGAGATTTATCAAGCGGATGTGGGACAAAATGAAGGATAATTGATATGGAACATTTCAAGTAAGCAATTGACTTCATCGCAGATGTCTCTGTTAAAATAGGGATTATCTTTTATACAAGCTCAGAGTTCAGATTTTAGTGAAACGGTCATTGATATAAGGATGTTTGCAAGTAACATTATTTTAAAAATGATGTTTACAGATGATAATAGGTTAAAGTGTTTAGGAAACCTAATCTGTTTCAAACAAATTTGCATTCTGTTGTTGAAGCTTTTTGTAAAAATGTGAAGTAGATGTGTGCTTTGAATCATGGCAAGCTTAAGAAAAGTTTTCATGATTTGAGTATGGCTGAAAGTAAGGCACTTCTTGAATTACATAATGACAAGGGGCTAGTCATTAAATCCACTGATAAGGGAGGAGGCATTGTTATTATGGATTATCAGTACTATTATGATGCTGTCCTTGAAATGGTGACAGGTACTCAAACGTATGATCGTGTTAGTGATAGCTATATTGGAACCCTTATTGAGAGGGTTCGTACAACCTTAGAGGATTGTTTACATAGTCATTTAATCAGATTGGAATTGTATATGTATTTAATAGTAGAATACCCCTTGATACTAACATTTCAGGGGCTTCGCAAGATACATCAATACCCTCTCAGACCACCGTTTAGACTAATAGTTTCAGGAAGGGGTTGGCTCACAGAGCCCTTCTCAATATTTGTAGAGAAGAAGTTAAGACCGGTTTTAGATCAAGTTGTCACTGTGTTAAGAAACATCAAACATTTTTGGAAGATCTGAATAGTTATATTAACACAAGTGAGTTACAAACAAGTAGTTTTCTGGTAATGCTGGACATTGTGTCCTTGTCTACAGTGATCCCAAATTTACAAGGGATTGAAATGGTCAAGGATTTTCTCCTGACACACAGTACCTATGATATTGGATTGATAGACTTGATACATCTATTCCTGGAGATAGTACTTGAAAACAATGCTTTCTTATTTCAGGATTTAATGCTTGTTCAGAAGGCTGGCGTAGCTATGGGCACAGCATGTGCCCATAGCTACTCCAACATGGTTCTGGCTCTGTGGGAAACACAGTTATGTTATATGGTCTAATAGATTCACATCATACCTCTGATTTTATAGAAGGCTTATTGATGTTAATTTTTTTGTTATGGAGAGGAACGGAGGAATAACTTAGTTATTTTGTTGATTATTTACAATTGACCACCTCTTTCTTAAGGTTCATGTCTCACTACTCTTGTGAATCTATTGACTTTTTAAATGTATGTATCTCTAGAGACTCTGAAAAAGTATTTAATACAGGACTATATAAGAAGTCCTGTAGAAAGAAATGTGCTATTACAGCATAGTAACATGCACCCAGATTTTATATATAAAAATATATTCAGGAGCCACGGCATGGAAGTTTCCGGACTGAATAGTAAACAGGAGGGCTTTTGAAGGGACATACAAGGCTTAAAGAGTGATTTTGTGGACAGAGGATACAATAGAAAAAGAAGTAAAGATGTGTGAAAATATAGTGAACCTTAGAAGCAGTAAAGCACAACCCTACTTTTCAAGTAAATCCAGTGATGATATAGCCATAAGGGGAGGAGCTTCTTCTGGTTTAAGAAAAGTTCCTGTATCCCTAGTTTATACCAGTGATGTTCAAGCTATTTGTGAAATTATTAGATTAAACTGGCCCATTTTTGCAAACAGACGATCACATCAAGGAATTAATAGGTGATGAATCCAGTTTCATTTTTAAAAATAAAAAAATCGCTGAAGAGACAGATAGAAACAATGGTCAGAGGGTGGAAAGTATGACAGAAGCAACTTGGATGTAGCACTGCAACAAGTGTAGTTTTTGCTTATTAATCAATACCTCTTGTCTTTTTGTACATCCTGTAACAAGTGGTACTTTTAGGTTTAAAATATGAGCTAACTGCAATACCAGGGACATAATGTATTAGCAAATTGTAAAGTCTGTAACGTCTGTCCTGGTTTTTATATTAGGAAGACAAATCGCTCACTAATGGGGCATATAAGAAAACATTTATACTGTATTCATACTAAAGATATGAGAAGTGCCCTTGCCAAACATACAGATCAGAGTGAAGAATACTTTAGTTTTAGCGCAGTGGAGAAGGTAATGAGTGAGCGCGGAAGGGTGATTTTAGAAATTTCACAGAGACTCGGGAATTGTATTGGATTATCAAATTATAGGCAGCTAAACATCCAAGTCTATATGGCAGGGTTTCTTTAAAACCCGCCTTGAAAGCAAAAGATCGTTTTAAGTAATTTTAATACTTTATTCATGCATGGAATTGTTTGGCCAGTTTTAATTATTATTATTATGGGCTGATTGGTTGTTTTTGTTTTTACACATAAATGATTATCATGCTGTTTATTTTAGTATGGTCTGAAGAAGCACTCAAAAGAGTGTGAAAGCACTTACCGATTTTAATAAAACAGTTTTGTTTCAACTACCTTGGACCGTGTTTCTGTGCTACTAACCTTTTTGTTGTAACGTTTGTATTGGTGTAAGTAGCACAGTTCATTCCATGAGGGTTTTTTTCTTTTCGCTCTATATATTGTTATATATCCTATGACCTAGGCAACATTACATAAATTATTAAATTTCTGTCTTCTCTTAAACCACATTCATCCTCCAAAACATTATTCTGCATGTATTGCTATCACAATTCTCATTTTTTTTATGTAATTTACTCCTACCCTTTTCTAAAGATCCCACCTCCTATTCTTTTATACACGCTACAATATTCAGTACTTCAGGTATAGTTGGTTTAGATTTTGATTTCCATTTCCTAGTAATTCATTTTTTGGCAGCCACCGGAATAAAACTTAACAAGGCAGATCCTGTAATCCACTTCAAAAAAATATTTCCTTGGTTACACTGATTTGCTCTCTGCAGGGAATTTTTAGTCTGCCAACTGATTACACTCTCAAAACATATATTCCCAGTTACCTCTTTTTTGCCATCACACTTCCAACATTTGCTGTCTACTTGAGGAAAAATTCTTTGGAGTCTCTTTAGGGTATAAAAGTATCTATGCAAACACC
The DNA here is from genome assembly GCF_019279795.1 of Protopterus annectens. Classification (NCBI taxonomy): domain Eukaryota; kingdom Metazoa; phylum Chordata; order Ceratodontiformes; family Protopteridae; genus Protopterus; species Protopterus annectens. The sequence goes on along the minus strand of NC_056745.1, from coordinate 88,428,315 downwards.
TTCCGGCAAAAATCCTAAATATTCTTGACTTTACTGCATATTTGGGGGCCATACATATGCCCTCCCATTATTCCTTTGTGAATTTTATAACTAATCCATCTCTTCTGAATCTTTTCTGACCTCTTCTGATGGCTTTCTACAGTTATAGTGAAATATTTTATATGCCCTACTCCATTTTTCAACAGAAGCTTCTGTTCTAGATTCAGTTAAAGACTCACCTAGTGCAGGTCTTTCACTTAGGATTCCCCTATCCCTTTCTTTTTGTCTATACTCTGATATCAATCCCTGGTAGGGAAGGCAATCACTAACCTACAATCCAAATGTCTTCTTGGCTTCATCCCATTCTGTTATCTTTCCCTCTCTAATAATTTGTTCCCAATAGATTGTTTCCTTTGCCAGCTTCCTCTAGTAAATTCCAGACCCTTCTTGTCTATTGTCTGTACACCTAATTGCAATCATCCCTTATCTGCAGAATCGCCTTTCTCCAATCCCATGTTGGCTCAGTTCTTAGTATGCTTTCTGCTACTTTATGAATATAATATTCTGTGTAACTGTTGTTATTCCCCTTAAGGATCTATGCCCAAACTTCCATTTCTTCCTTATTTCTTGAATTACCCCATGCTTCATCATCATCCCTTTCCTCTTTGAATTGAAGCTTTCTGCTTGTGTTATGTACAAGAACCTTAACTAAGTAGCTGTAAAATATCCCTTCAAATCAAGTAAACTTAAACCTCCTTGTTTTGTTGGGAGTATCAGCTTATCCCACTTGACTCTTGCCCTCTTCCACTCCTAAATAAAATCCTTCAACTCTTTATTAATTACTGTCCACAACTTCTCCTCTGGTTGATAAAAATATGCCTGGCCTGTGTATAAAACTAAAGGGGCTAAAAATATTTTATTGCTTGTATCTTGCTATTCCATATCCATATGCAAGAGCTTCCAGTTTCTAAGTTTTGTATTATCTTATGTTTAGTCTCTTCCCACATATCTCTAGCTGCCATAATCAAATCCTTTTTAATCCATACTCCTAAATACTTCACTTTATCATGCCCCCATAAAGATGGGTATTGTTGGATCAGTTCATGTGTAGGTACATAGTTTACAGCTATAGCCTTTGTTTTATCTTCACTAATTGTATATCCACTCGCCCACCCCCCCCCAAAAAAAAATAAAACAGAACTGTGCGTATTCTGCAACACTGAGATGTCTTTTTATGGTTCCACCAGGTACAAAATAATATCATCTGCAAATAAAGCCAACTTTTCTTGAACACCATACCAATTATATCCTTGAATTTGTGGGTCCCTTATTTTCTTTGCCAGTGATTCTAACTATAACAGAAACAACAAAGGGGAAAGAGGACACCCCTGCCTGGTTCCTCTCTTCAGACACAATGTATCAGAGAGGAAACCTCCCATTTTGATTTTTGCCTGTGATCCCTCATGTATCCTTCTAATTAATCTTACAATTGTATCAGGAAATACAAATGCTTCCATTGCCCTACTCATAAAACCCCATCTTACTCTGTCAAATGCTTTCACTGCATAAAGACCCACCAATAACAACAGTATTTTCTTACAGCTTCTTCCCTCTGGATCATCGTTTTATTAATGTTGTCAAATGCTTGCCTCCCCTCCACAAAACCACAACAATCTATCAGTTTCAACATCACCTTTGCCATTCTTTTAGCCATTATAGACAAACATTTTATAATCAGTTTAGAATTAAAATGAGCCAATATGAAGCTGGATTAGATGGGTCTTTACCGTCTATAGGTACCAGAGCCACCACAGATTTTTTCCTGGATGTTGGAGCCTCCCCTCCTTTTAAACAACTGTTAAACAAAATCTTCCAGATCTTTATCACTTTTTTCCCTCCAAACTTCCAAACTACTACCAGAATACCATTTATTCCTGGAGACTTTCTTGTAGATTGGTTATACATCACCATTTTTATCTCATCTCCTCCTATCTTAACTGTTAGTTGTTGAGCATCAGCTACCTCTAACCTTGGCATATTTAAGTTTTCCATAAATATTTCCATTTGTGCTTCTTCTTGATTCACCATTTATACTTCTATACTGCTTTATACAAATTTCATGAACTATCCAAAATATCTCTAATACCTCTACAGGATCTTTGGTTATTTTTCTTGTTACAGGTTCCCTAAATTTAGCAGCTACCCTTTCTACTTTCTGTTGCCTGAGTTGTTTTTCCAAATGTTTTTGTGCTCTGGGGTCATCAAAAACTCATGCATATTACCCAGGTACTCCCTTATTTTCTTTTGAGTACTCTGCAGCTACACCTCCTCTTCTTCTGTGAGATCCCCCTTATTTTGTAATATTTTAGCATTCTGCAGTTGCACCTCCTATTGATTTGTGAGATCTCCCTTATTTTGTAATACTTTAACCTTTGTCAGCCCCTCTAAATAATTATTACTTCTTAACCAGATCTATTTTTCTTTTATTTCTACCCCATTTTAACTCATTACATCCAAGTGATGCCTCCAGGTGTATCTGCAGTTAACTCATACTGATGCCTCTAAGCATCAAATATTGTTTGTTCATATTTGTATCAATAATTCTAAAACCATGTTATGTACACGTTTTCAAAATATTTAATCTTAAAGCTTACACAATGGCAAACTCAACTGCATTAATATTTGACCTCTGTCTAGTGCAGGCAAGTAGATATTAACTGTTAATTTATATAGCTATAATTTTTACATTTTTCTAAATATCTCAGCCACCAAGTAACACAGACAAAACTCCTTAGCCTCACATGAAAGCTCTCAGCTAGATGAATAAAATGCTGCTGACAGTATGTGTGCAACCTGAGTGATTGCTGAGATATTCTAAGTTGTTTACAAAATATTACAAACATAATAGTTACTGTGTTTACTGTGACTTGTAAAATTTGGTTTAAGACCTAGAACCTCAAGAATACTACCACTATAAAAACTGTTTGTGCTAAAGAGTTTGCCATTTATACTTCTTTCATAACCCCTATGGTTCCAAAGATACAACTATTTGTTTGAAATGCAAGGACATAATATGAGTCTGTCAAAAGGCTTAGGCTCCTCCCCCTGAAAATTACAGTGCAAACTTCCTGAGCTCTGTTGGAGTGAATGATTTAAACTTCACTTTCATTTTATCTTGTATTATGCACCCAGATAGCAGCATCCAACTTGCATGTGTTCTTCTTCCTCTAAGATATGAGGAACCAAATATTTCAGCATCCATTTATCCCACTCACTAGCTATAACTTCTGGAGTACTTTCTACCATTCCTAATAACTCTCAGATAATTTCTACTACCAGTTCCTTAAGTTCCTGTCTTTTTAACAGGTAGGTAGGTTCGGAAACAGCATTATCTCATATTTACATCATTACCCTGCATTTTTATCTTAGTAATTATCAGTCAATGATCTGAAATAGTTATTGGATGTGTATCAAAGTTCTCAATTAAATGGACATGTTCCTGTGAAATATAACTTCTATCAAGTCTAGCCCAGTCACTGTACCTTGGGGAATAATATGTAAGTTCTCTCCAAGTACCTGCTACTGAATTCATGTCTTTCATGCCAAATATTTTCATAAATTTCTTCAAAAATCGACCCCTTTTTGTTATATTTTCTATTTGAGGCCTCCAAATACATCCTCGTTGTTGCAAATCAAATTCCAGTGTCCACCTATAAGTAATATTCCCCACTGAAAGCTGATTATTTTGCCCCAAAATTTTTAAGCTCCAAAATAGCAGTTTTAGGTGGAATACAAATACATATCAGTGTAATTCTCATCCAGTAGCCTCTTACCACTGCAAATCTGCCATTATCTTTTTTTCCTCTTCTATCTCTACTGGAGCTTCTCTAGAAATTGATACAAGTACTACTCTTTTCCTTTGTCCCTGATATTCTGTAGAATATCCATTCTGAAATCTATTCTTTATCAAATTCACATGCTCATTTATTTCCAAATGTGTCTTCTATAGCATTTCTATTTCCATTCTGCATTTCTTAATATAATTAAGTATGCTTTCCTTTTTGTCTATACCTGTGAGACCATTCACATCCCAAGATAATATGAAAAGTGCTGCCATTACGGTAAGAAGTCATTATTCTCACCTATTGTATATGGCAGCTTTTGTAAATGTCTAATTCCAGCTTTTGTAATACATACACCCAATAATGTTTGACAAGTTAATCCTTTATACATTTCTTGTCATTGACATTGAAATCTATGCCACATTTAATAAGACTTTTTGTTATAATAAAAACCCTTAAACTGGAAAAACAAACAAACCACCCAGAACCTATTAGTACAAACACACATACCTATGTACGTCTTCAAATAATGAAGTTTAACTCTTCTAATAAGAACATTTGTGCCAAATAGACAGCTGCTGATACAGGCCCTAGTTAACCTGAGATTGAGGTTATCCACAACAGGTTATTGCTTGTGCTTCTACTTAAACTAATTTGTGTCTGTTTTTATCTCTATTCCCCCTCCCCAAGATGTAAAAACTACTTGCATATTTTCAGAAGTAATTAACTTTTATGATTTGTGTACATTTGTGTGCATCTCAACAACCTCAACAACCTAAAATTACAGCCTATTAATTTAAACATGCTTTTGTCTAGCTTTTCTTCTCTTTTTGAACTGTAATGCCTATACTTCTTAATACTAAAAAAATGATGAAAGAGAAAAGGAAGAAAAAAAGGAATCAGCTTCTTTAATAGCTTTATTATTTACAAGAACAACTAAAATACTTTACTATAACATATATAATTTATATTGTGAAAAGTTTCATAGAAATCCTGTTAAGAAAATAAATGGTTTCACTTGGTTACCTTTTTCCTTCTTCCTCCCCCTCAGAGCCCTTCCAAACATTAATGACATGAAGTGAGGCAAATGCCTTTCAATTCCTCACAAGTTTAATTAAATCAACAAAAGTCCACTCTTTCTACTTATTCATATACAGCTGTGTTTCACAAATGCTTTGCCATCTAACATTTATTCACTAATTTCCATTTTGCTGGTCTTCTGCCTGTTGATCTCCATCTACCAATTCCAAGTTCTGGTTCAATTGCATGGTACTCCCGATTCTTGTGGTCAACTCCTGTGCTTTTCACTGCTTCTCAAGCATTTGCCTTTGGAACAGTGGAAATGTTTTCACTGGCAAAGTTTGTTCATGTGCTTTGTTATCAAAAGAAAGAGAAGCAAAGTCCCCTTCTACTTGATGTCTCATTTTTTGTCGGACAAACCTTTGCATTTCCTCCTTAGCCTATTCTGCATCAAAAATTACTTTTATCCTCCAGGAGGACATATTCTGTATACACCCGGATACACCACTTGAATGTCACACCTTGCCTCTCCACATTCCCTGATTACTTGAATAAATTTGTTTCTCTTCTGCCTGGTGTACAGTAAATAATAATTTTCCACAAATACTCTACTGTCTTCAACTTTTAATACTTTGCCCTTTTGCCACAGTTTTGTCAGGATCAACCCTTTCCACTGGTAGGATTGCATATTTACTAATTAAAGAATTGGCTGCTTTCTCATGCCCATATGTAGAGCATATGCATGGTGTGCCCTTTTAATTAACAATTCCTGTTCTGGAATACCAGTCCAGTTACTTATTTATGCTTTTATAAAAGTAATACGGTTTGTTCCTTCTAGTTTCTCTAGTACTGCAGAAAATCTCAGATTTTCCCAATGTGCTCTGTTCTTCTAATTCTACCATGTTTTAATATCTCTTATTGAGCAGTCTCATGCCCAGCCGGCCACTTCTTCATTTTAGCCTCTGATTGTTGCAGTTGTATCAGCTCATCTGAATATCTGTTTAAAGCTTTTACATTTTTCCAGACTTTTGTTATTTGAGTTGATATAGTCCTTCATTATTTAGTTTATTTTAATCAGCTCTGAGCATATTTGACTTTTTCCTCTAGATTACAGGAAACCATGCCTTGCACCAAAGCTGGAGCTTGAACTGCTTTTTACTGAACAGCTGCAGGATTCTTCCCAGCCAGTGTTTTCTCTTCACCTTTTCTAGCTGTTTTTCTTTCAGGCTCTTCCAGCTTCTTCTTTGCAGGCATCCAGGCAGTGTACTTACTAGCCAGTAACTGAAATTTACTCAAGTTAACAATATCTCTGGTTGCAGTTTCTCATTTTCTGTTTTCACACTGGGAAAGCTGAAATTAAGTTGTTGATTGGTGTACAGCCATCTTGGAAGTTTCCCACATCTACATTAATCTTAATCACAGTCACAATGCTAAATTTGCACCCAGAGTTTTAAGTACCACTGACAAAATGAAGGCACTTTTAGGCATATGATTGTGACTGTTTCATTGCTGTTGGTCGTTAATCTGCAAGGCCTGTATAAAGATTTACTCAGCTCCTTGACTTTATTAACACTTCAAAACAAACTTTGTTCTTAAGCTTATCCATCAAGCATCAACCTTCTTTGTCAAAAATGATCATCTTCATCATTAACCTACTATTTCTAATAAATTGACCCTTGACTATGTTTTAACCTTTGTGAATGCATACTGCTGAAGCTAAAATATGAATTATGTAATTAAATCGTCATTAACATTGCTCAAATACACCATAGTATTTTCAAACTCATTTAGCATCCCTTCCCACACAAGCAAAATATCATCAATAAAAATCCTTATAAAAGGAAAACATGTACAGCAAACCTTGAATTCAAAGTATTGTCTTTCTCCTATCCAGACATAAAATATTAGTATAACAAGGAGTCGTAGCTCCTACTGTTGTCACTCGTCATTTGCCTAAAGGAACTAGAATCAAACTCCATATAATTACAGTTTAAAATATCTAAAATTTCTATAAGCAAACTGACTTCACCATTTGTGAACATTTCAGCATTACATAATTCTGTTTCAAGATCCGCCTCATTTGGAATAAGAGTATAAGTTTTTTATATCTATGGTGACCAATAAATGATGGAGAAGTGGTTAACAAATTTCTCCAATAAGCTATCAACATATATAGCTAAAGCCTCAGTTTTTCAAACTCCACTTGCCACAATCAGTCTTAGTAGTGGAGCGTCTAAAGTTTTATGAATCTTTGGCAAACCAAACAATCTGATGTTGTCAGTCTTCACATAATCCTTGACTGTGGGCTCGGTTCTGAGACTTGGAACAGACTCGCCCATTTACTTCAGCTCGTGCCCTCTAAATTCTTGAGCTAGGCTCTACCCATAATGCTCCTCTCTAAATTACCCCAGATCTCATTCGCCGTTTTGTGTATCAGACACGTCCGACCTCTCTTGAGCTTTGGCAGTTTTTTCAAGTAAGTTTTTCCTACTAAATATCCTTAATTCACTCTTTTCACTATTTATATTTCTTCCTAAACTCTTTCTTCTATCTACCCGCTCCTTTTGCTGTCTCCCATGCATGTGTGTGTGTGTGTGTGTGTGTGTGTGTGTGTGTGTGTGTGTGTGTGTGTGTGTAATCCTTTCCCCTTTTTCATCTACCTTTAGTCGATCCATTTAAGGACTGACCACCTAGCCCTCTTATGGAGTCAAGACCACCTAGATCTCCCTCTACATTGTCCATTCGATCCACTAAGAGCCTCTCGGAATCAGACATCATGAGGCTAGTGGACCAGCTCTTGACAGCGAGGAGATTACTGTCTTCAATTCCCAGCCAAGTCGGCACCGGGACCTGTCCTAATTCAACATCATCTCATGTTCCTCCTCTAACTCCAGTTGAGCCATTGGAGCTCCTAGCACTGACCTTCCCAGCTCAACTATCTCTGTTCCGGTAAGAGCCTCTTCTCCGTAACCAAGAATTGCCTTGAGCTCCTCCATTTTCTTCAGAAGGCTTGTCCATTGTAGTCTCCCAGTCCTTCCCATCCCTGCCAGGCCAAACGTCTGTATCCCTTTGACCAGAGTTAAAGTCTGTCTCATCCCTGGGACAGGGGGCACAAAAGCCTCAGGAGAACCCCACCTTGGTGGTTTCCTCTTTGGATAATTCCCAGGAACATCCCCCCTGAAGAAGTGCCTGTGAAGAAAAAGTGCAAGACTTAGACTCCTTGGAGGAGTCCTTCATGGAGGATACCAATTTTGATGAAGGGGAGGGTTCCCCCAGGTCACCCCTGTTGATGTTTCCTTCAGGGACATCCTGGAAATCCTTAAACAAAGGGGTGGCTGGTCTTCCCACCAGACTTCCTCAGAGGAGTCGGTATACCTGGAGGCTTTTTGTGCCCAGCCCTCCTCCTCTTGGATTTCTCCACCCACTAACAAGCTCAATAAATTGATTGCGCAGTGGGCATGGAAGATCCTTGACTCCATTGAGTCAATCCCCAAGAGGCCTGATCAGATCCTTTCTTCCCCCAAGAAAGAGCAGCACTGGGCTAAGGGCATTCCCGTAGACACCATAGTGACAGCGGCAGCCACAAAGAAGGAACTTGCAGAGGAAAGTCCTACTATCCATCCTCCAAACAAGGAGTCTAGGACCATGGATAGGTTTGGGAAGCACATTTACATTTCATCAACCTTCACTCTCAGGTCTTTGAATTACATGGTGCACTTTACCAGGTTGCAGAGAGATCTGATTAAAGAACTGTGAGATACTCTCACAAGAGCAGTAGCTGAAGGGGTACAGGATTAAGTTTGCCCCTCAGCTCACCATCCTCAAATTAATTTCCAACTCGTCCATGAGGCTAATAGCCCATGCAGATGAAGCGATGACAAGAGCAGCAGGTTCAGGTGTTGCTATTAGGAGACACACCTGGATGTGCTTGTTTGACTTTGAGGAGCCATTTAAATTATTGTTTGTCAATGCTCCGCTTGATGGAACATCCCTGTTTGGACCCAAGGTTAAAGACACACTGACCAGATGTGAGAAGGATGGGAAGACTCTTTGTGTCATGTTCGTCTGATCTCCACTCCTCAAACTCCCCATTCTAGGAACCAGAGAAGTGGGAGGCTATGTTTCAAAAAGCCTCAAGGGCCTTTCCAGGACTCACTTGGCAAAGGATTTTCCCCGGGGTAGAGGGGGAAGTAATAATGGAAGATGCCATCCTAGAGGCAGAGGTGGCCCACAGAATCAGGGGTCCAGAGATTCCTTCTTTGGTAATGCCTATCAGCACTCCTGAATGGAGGCCCAATTGCCTTCCTCTGGAGGCAGTTAGGGAACAATTATCCCTGTACCAATCTGCCTGGGTACAAATGACATCTGACAAATGGGTGTAGGGAATCATCTCCACAGGCTACATCATTCCCATTTCAAGTCCAAAAATACAAAAAAAAGACTCCTTGATGCTTCACCCAGTCACAGGGAAGCTGCAGTCATAGAAATTCAAAAACTGCTCAAAAGAAGAGTTATCCAGGAAGTCCCTCCAGACCAAAGATGATCCAGGTTTTACTCGAGATTCTTTTTAGTGCCCAAAAAGACAGGAGACTGGAGACCCATTTTGGATCTCAGAAAGTTCACTAAAGCAGTTCAACAAACCAAATTCTGGATGGTCTCAGTACAGTCAATACTTCTATTCTTGGAAAAAGACGATTGGATGTGCTCTATAGATCTTCAGGATTTGCCATATAAAACTGGTCAAATGATCCAGGAGATTCCTGCACTTCTGGCTGGGTGCCAGTCATTTCCAGTTCAGAGCACTGCCCTTTGGTTTTACCACAGCCCCCTGGGTTTTTACCAAATGCATGGCAGTGGTAGCAGCTCATCTCAGACTGCAGGGATTTTGAGTTTTTCCTTATCTCGATGACTGGCTCCTTATCACTACCACCAGGCATCAACTAGAATGGGCAAGATATTACACACTGCATCTTTGCACTTTTTAAGGCATATCAAATTATGAAAAGTCAAATCTGCAACCTACACAACAGCTGGAATTTATTGGAACACTGTTAAATACAGTTACAGGACTTGCTTCACTCCCAGTAGAAAGGGCTTCAAAAGATCAGATCACAAGTCAACCATATTATTCAGAACAGAAGTGTTCCAGCCAGACTAATCCTATAGGCGATAGGCTCGATGGCAGCCTCAGTTACTCTAGTTCCCGTAGCTAGACATCACATGCAAATTTCTCCAATGGCTTCTGGCCTCCCAATGGTCTTTAATAAATCAGCCATTGTTGCATCACATCTTGATCGCCAATCACTGCAAACAGGACCTGTCATGGTGGCTCCATTCCAACAAGATACTATTGGGCCGGCCTTTCATCCTTCCCAAGCGATAGTGACCACAGATGCTTCCCAGATTGGGGGGGGGGGATTATCTGGGAAGGACAGTCCAAGGCACTTAGTCTCCACTGGAGATCAATTTGCACATCAGTGTTCTAGAGTTGAGAGTGGTGCTCTTAGCATTGCAAGCATTTCAAGATACCCTTCCCCTAGGAACATTGGCAATCCAAACGGACAACATGTCGGCAGTCTGGTACATCAACAAACAAGGAGGAACCAGATCTTGCCCAATTTAAAAATCTTAGGCTTTTAAAGCTATGCAGTGGTGAGAGCAATAGGGAAGGCTGGCAGCGAATCTGGCGATTTTGTTGTAGGTGGTTTCAAGTTTAGCTAATAGATTGGAGTGAATATTGGTGAGTATTGGGGCTGCGTAAGATAAGGTTGGGAGAAGGAAAGTTTGTGCTAGAGAATGTTTGGTATTAATAGTGAGGTATTTTTTATGTCTGTATAAGAAACCAAGTTTTGGTGGGTCTTTTTGATGGCTTGTTGAATATGTATGTCAAACTTTAGTTGGTCATCTATGATTACACCCAAAAGTTTAGTATGGGGGGTTCAGCAGAGATAAGTGTATTATTAAGAGAAGATACTGTGAAGGTATTTTTGTGTTACTGTAAAGGTTTGGGAAGGAAGAGGAGAAGTTTTGTTTTTTTAGGATTGAGAAGTAGTTGATTATTGGTCAGCCATTTTTCGACTGAAAGGAGAGAATCTTGAGTAAGAGCAAGGAGGTGGGGAAGGTTATGAGAGCATGAGATAATAGTGGAGTCGCATGCATATTGTATTAGTGAGGAGTTTGGACAGGAAGTGCGTAGGTTATTTGTAAAGATACTACTTCAAGGAAAGACAAAAATGCAATATAGTATCTTGCCTTTCTGAATGATTCTCTTGTGGCAGAGACTAGGAACCAGACATCCAAATATACAAATATCCCGATTCTCCTTAGTCTGATGTAAGCAGCAACCAGTGGCATGCACTCCATAAACACCCAGGGAGACCCTAGTGAGACCAAACAGCAAGATTCTGAACTGATCATAAATGACATGCAAACGCTGGTAATTGTTACATTTCAAGAAAGCATTCTGGAAGTCTATGGAGAAATCCAAGCCCTTTCAAACCAGTGAGAAGACTTGATTTTCTCCACACAGTGGTTTAGGCCACATAAATCCATGACTGGACTGAGGTCCTTTGTTTTCTTGGGAATAAAAAAGAATCTGGAATAAATGCTGGACCCTATCTAGTGGGATCTTTGGATGGCTCTCTTTTTGAAGAAGGCTGATGACCTCTGATAGAGCTGCTTTCTTTTGTCAGGATGGTACATCTGGTAGTGGATGGGAAGCTGTCTTTAGTTTCTCAAAAATGATAATGTATGGTTCTCCTTTCTCACATATCCTGAATGATAGTATAGGAACAGACAGCCCCTGACTGCCTCCAAATTGTAACAGTTGTGCAAGTCTTCAGGTATTCTGCTGCTGCCTCATGGTGAAAGAGCCACAAAAGCAGTGGTTATTCAGAGCCTATCTGCCTCATGGACAGCATCCACTTTAGATGCCCCCTGATTCTTGGGGACCACTGACTATGCCGAAGGAATTGCTCTTTAGGCTTACAGTATCGTAGAGTCTTAACACGCATCCACTTCCTAAAGTAGATGTTCTAAAGGGCTGAGAATTTCACACCTACATTTGACAGGGTATTTCTCTTGGAGCTCCTTCTAATACTTGAATGGCCATATCATCAAATTTCATTTTTTCGAGATGAAAATTGCAAAATGAAATACCCATATGACAAATTTTCCCCAGAGCAAATAAACACTTGCCCAACATGCCCTTTTCTACATTGTAGTGCAATCCCAGAGTTGGTATATATAGTTGGTGGGGGTGTAGCACCCCACCCAGGTGGGTTTTATTTACTCTGGTGTGTGTTTCATTGATGTCTGGGCACGTGTTTACTTGCCCTGGGAAAAAGTTGTCATTCTGGTATTTCGTTTTCGTGATTTTCGTCTCACATAAATGAAATTTGATAATATGGCCATTCGAGTATTAGAAGTAGATCCTTTCTCTCATGCTCATTCTTAAGCAACTTTTCATTCACCTTGGGTCTAAAGAGAACTGACCCATTAAACGGGCATTAGTGAAAGATACCTACAAATTCATAGTCTGAGCCAGGCATGACATTGCATAGAGATATCTATCTTGGCAGCCTCCATTGATCATATTTTTTTAATCAAGAAACATCTTTATTGAATTATCATTTATTAAATATGCAATCATTCATTAATATTAATAAAACCAAATCACAGTGACATTTTCAGTTCTGAACATTACACATCACTTATAATCTCCTATACAGTCATTGTCAGTCAATATTACACAGCTCCTTCAATTCCTGCCTTCCCTTAAACATCATTCCTCCTCCAAAATATTATTCTGTATTTTTCCCACAATTCCTTTTTTTCTATGTAATTTGCTCCCACTTTTTTCTAAAGATCACAATTCCAGTTGTTTTATCTCCGTTACTATATTCACTGATTCTATACAGTTGATTTAAACTTTGATTTCCATTTTCTAGTAAATGCTTTTTTGGCAGCCACCATAATTAAATTCAGCAAGGCCTTACTATGATTACTTAATTCCAATTCTGCATCAAAGCTCAAAAAATAATTTCATTAGTTACATCAGTTTGCTCACTCAGTATTTCTGATATAGTAGTCTACAAGGATTTTTTTAAGTCTGGCAAATAATTATACTGCCAAAAAATATGTTCTGATATATATACATTTTTCTTTCCTATCACACCTCCAACATTTGTAATCTACCTGACATAAAATTATTTGGATCAAAAGCCATCAAACTGCAGGGTGATTTAATAGCGTTCTGGGACCTCGGCTTAAATGCCTTCAGAAGAATAATTTTCAACACTACCATGCCATTATATATACAAAATTTTCAATTGAATAATACATCACAATTACAAAATCAATTAACCCTTAAAAGAGCCACAACCGTGGTCATACAAACACATATTCATAAATTCATACATTAAGATTAATTTCCAAGTTTAAACCCAGAGGTACTAAAGGCTTATAATTCAAAATAAGCCTACTTTCCAATTTTAATAATTTAGGTACAAAATTACCCCCATTAAGCATATAAGGTTTGGCTAGTACACTGAAAAATAAACTGTCATCCTGACCCACATGCACCTTATAAAAATGACCTGCTATGGGACTATCTAAATGTTTGTTCCTAATATCCCCCAAATGTTCTAAAATATGAACCTTAATCATACATTTAGTCTGGCCAATATACCATTTTGGAGGGGAACATCCACAGCCCAAAATATAAACTACCCAACAGGACTGGCCGTCAAACCGATCAGTAATCACTAACTTTTTCCCATTAATATTAGAACCAGAGATGTTTCTCACCCTAGAACATACTTTACATCTGCCACACTTGAACATACCTAACTGAGCATTCAACAACCTCTTATTTTTATACATAAGAACTTCCTTTAGGTTCCCAATCCTACCATATGAAAAAGTAACCTTTTTTGGGAACAAATGTTCAAATACAGCATCATAACACACTATGGGCCACAAACTATCAACTAGCCCTTTCAAAATGGACATAAAAGGGGAATATTTTGTAACAAAAATATACGTTTCCCTATAAGTACTTTCTCATCCCTAACTGGCCCATAAAATCCATCCCTGCTGATAGTTCCATAACAAACAACTTCACCCATAACTTTATTTCTAGCTTTCTCAGTGGTAGTTAAAGAATACCCTCCATCTAACACCCTTTCCTTAACAAACAAAAATTCCTGTTTAAGCAAAGAATGGTCAGAAGTATGTTCCAAAACCCTTTTTAATTCCCCAAAGGGAAGTGAAGCTAACAGATGTGGGGGATGGGCACTACTAGCATGTAAAAAATTGTTGACTGCCATAACTTTCCTGAAAGGTTTAAACTGCACTCTCCTATCTTTGTTCACAAATAACTCAATATCCAAAAATTGGATAGCATGCTTATCAGTGACACCAGCAAATTTCAAACCATCAAACCAAAGGGGTTGTCATTGAGTAACCTGCTAAAACTCCCAAATTCCCTCTCATCAGCTTGACAAACAAAAATTAAATCAATGTAACGCTGATACTTAACTACCGACTTCACAAAAAACATCCAAATTATACAAATAAACATTTTCAAAATAAGACATAAAAATAATAGCATAAGCAGGGGCAAAATTTGCCCCCATAGCTGTCCCTTGTTTTTACAAGAAAAACTCATTCCCAAAAGTAAAATAATTATGTGACAAAACAAATTCAACAAAAAAGAAATGGTCCTTCACCTAACAGTATGTTTGGGGTATAAAAACACCTATGCAAAGACTTCCAAGTAAAGATCCTAAACCTTCTAGACTTTGGTGCATATTAGGGAGCCCATATATTTATCCTCCCACAGATTCTTTGTAAATTGCTTATCCAATCTCTTTTTCCAGCCCTTTCTAAACTCCTCTGACTGATTCCTATAATTATCATGTAATATTTTATATGCCCTAAGTATCCCTTTTTAAACAGCAACTTCTGCAGTAGATTCTAATAAAAACTCTACCAGTGCTGGTCTTTCACTCAGGACCCCCCTAATTATTTTCTGTTTGCCTATAATCTGATATTAATCACTGATAGGAAGGAAATCTCTAGCCTGCACTCCAAATCAATTCTTGGCCTCTTCCCATTCTGTTAACTGTCCCTGTCTAAGTATTTGCTCCCAGTACTTTGGGGTTCCTTTGCCAGTTCTCTCCAGCAAATTCCAGACCCCTCTTACCTATTCTTTGTACCTTTAATTGCAGTCATCCCCTATCAGCAGAATCTCCTTTCCTCCATTCCAGTGTTGGCTTAGTTCTTAGAATACTTTCAGGTACTTCATGAATATAATATTCTGTATGGTTATTGTAATTCTCCTTAAGGAGCTGCATCTGAAATCCCAGTCTCTCCTTATTTCTTGAGCTTCACCCATTTCATCATCACCCCTTTCCATTTTGAATTATAGGTTTCTGCTTGTGCTACGTATAAGAGCTTCAACTGTGTAGTTATAAAATACACCTTCAAATCAGGTAATCCCAAACCACCTTGTTGTATTGGAAGCATCAACTTATCCCACTTGACTCATGCCTTCTTCCCCTCCCAGACTATCTACATCTTCTCTGACTGATAAAAATATACCTGACCTGTGTTTATAACTAAACAGATTAAGAACTTTTTCACTTCTTGCATCTTGCTATCCATATCCATATCCATAAAACAGACCTTCCAATTTCTCAGCTTTTGTTTAAACTCCTCCCACATATCCTTAGTGCCATAACAGAATGTTTTTTTTAATCCATATTTTAACTGCGGTGGTGGTGCTGCGGTAGCGTTGTCGCCTCACAGTTAGACGTTGCACGTTCGATTCTCAGAGCATCTTCTGTGTCGACATGCGTGAATGGGCGTTCCTTCATTGAAGGCTGTGCATTAGGCCCAGCAAGCCAGCACATAAAAATCTACTGCCAATCATTTGTGGACCGGAGTTCCGCTGTGGCGACCCCTAACCGGGAAAAGCCGAAAGACAGTTTATTCCTAAGAACTTCATTTTTTCATGTCTCTATAAATGTGAGTATTGC
>NC_056745.1:88239932-88407432 GCF_019279795.1 Protopterus annectens | reverse complement strand
GATCTGTAAAAATGTTTTGTTAAAGTATGAAACAGCTTTGTCAAGAGGTAGGTATTTTAGAGGAGACCAATTGCATGCATTGAGTTTAGCTTGAAAATTACTAGGGTTGAAATATTTTTTGTTTCTGGTAGTTTTAAAAGCTATTGGATTATGAATGTGAGTCTTTTGTCTAGAGATGTAGGTAAGAGAATGGTCACTAATATTTTCTGGGAGTATACCTGTTTGATAAGTATGGGGGTCACTATTCACTAGTATCCAATCTAATATAGTTTGTTTTTTGCTAGGCTTGTGGGATCCGGTAGGGAAGGAAATGGTTTAGTGGAAGCCAAAGAGGTTTATATGTGTAGTTGGAGTAGCAGAGGTACAGCTATTCCAATCAATATTAAAGTCACCAAGGAGTATGGTTTCTTGTGGTAGGGACATGGACAGCCAGCTTAGTGTTTTTTCTAAAGTACTGATATTGTTCCTGGGGGGAATGTAAGAGCAGATAATGTATATTGATTTCTTAGCATTAATTTGGAGCTTTGATGTAAAAAAATTCTGCATTGTTAGGTGGTGGGGGATATAAGTCTAATGATGTGACCTTCAGTTGAGATTTGAACAGTATTGCTACTCCACCTCCCTTTTTATTTAGCCGGTCTAATCTGAGAATGTTGTAGCCAGGGGGGAGAATGTCATTGTCTTTAATTGTGGGTTTGAGCCATGTTTCAGTAAGGCATAAGATGTCAAAGGAATAGATGTCTAATAGGGCATGTAGCTGGGTTATTTTGTTATTAACACTTCTTATATTGAGGTGACCTATAAGTAAAGCGTTTAGATTTTTTGGGACATTGAGGGGAGTGGTAGTAGGGGCTGAAAGAGTATTTGGAGTGGTGGTATTAGGACCAGGGTTTGGGTGGATATCACTGTGTAGTAGTAAGAAGTTTTGAGGGTTGCATTTTAGTTTGAACATTTTACAGAGGGAAAGGTGTCATTTTTCATTTGGAGATACTTTATATGGGTTAGTCTATGAAAGTGTGGTAGGATGAAGAGGAAGTTATGTTACAGTGTGTTAGGGAGGTGATAGGAGAGAGAGGGTTTGTTTGTCTTGGGAGGTGAAGAAATGTAGCAAAAGCTGGGGATTCATAGGACGTTAGGCAATGAGATATAAGTAATGAGGTGAGGCCAATGGATAGGAAGAGAATGTTTAGGTGAAGAGGCCTACAATAGTTATACATAGTGGGAGGTGAAGGGTGGAGGAGGCTATGCAAAATGGAAGAGGAAACTAAAGAGAAGTTGTGATTTGTGGAGGGATTGAGGGACAAGGTGGGTGTGGAGAGGCAAGGCTAACTAAAAAAGGAGCCAACGTTTGTTAATTGATATAGAGTTGTGAAATGATGTAATTGGTAGATTAGGGTTGAAGGTATGACTAAGGAAGTATAGGTCAGGTGCTCTGGGGGTGGAGCCAAAAGTTTGTTAATGGATATAGAGTTTTGAGAAGATGTAATTGGTGGATTAGGGTTGGGGATGTGGCTCAGGAAGTATAAACTCGGGTGTACTGGGGTGGGTGGAATTTAGGGGTAGGGTAGGGGTGCGGAGTGAGCCCGCAGGGCAAACGGAGCGGGTAGAAACAAAAGTATTTAGCATATAAAAAAACAGTCAGTCAGTGAAAAATGCTTAATTCTAGAGGGAGAGATTTGTGTACCGGTCTGGATAGCATAAGGAGATGCTATCGTGGAGGCAGTAAGAGAGAAAATTATGCAGGAGAAATGCTATAATGGAGGCAGTAAGAGATAAAATCAGTTTACTATGGGAAATGATAGTAGAAATGAGGGGAAAGGTCTGGGCAGCGGGAAATTGCCTTATGGAGGTGGTAGGAAAATGATATCCTTGAGAATCCTGAGAGTCTGGTACTAAAAACACTGTACTAGGAGGAATACCTTAACTGGGATAGGGGAGACATGGTATTGCAGGCAATATGCTAGAAAGTGTAGAGAGAGGGGACAGAGGATAGAGAGGGGGATATGGCTGCTGGCTAGCCTAGGTTTGGAAGTGTGCCTTAGTCTGCTAAAAAGTAGCAGTTACAGTAAACACACAGTAGCCAGGTTTGTATATAGGTGCTTATATAATGACACACACAAAATTAGGGGGATAATTTTGGACAAATAAGTTTGCCTGTTACTCAGATTTGGAAGAAATATTTAAGGAAACATTAATGTCCATGTACAAAAAAGGTTTGAATATTAAAGATTTATTGGAGAAAAGGCCCAAGGGAGAGGGTAGAAGTAGAAAAAGTACCTTCAAATCTGCACCATGTGCTCAGTGTCAATACATGAGTAATTGGGAATCTATATACATTCAATTCAGGGATAGGTTTATTGAGGCCAGCTCTTATTTTAATTGTAATAGTATAGGAGTGGTGTACATCATCAATTTTAAGATTGGGGTGGTTTTACATAGGGAAGACTATTAGGAAACTGAAAAGGAGGGTCTATAAACATTTGTACGACATTCAGAATAGGGATGTTAATAATGCATTATATAAGCACACTTTTGTTTGTTCAAAAGTGAGTTATGTTTATTTGGGTTAGAGAAGGTAGATGTTGACCCCAGAGGTGCACTCTGGGAAACAAAGAGTTTAGAGAGGTTTTCTGGCAATCAGTGCTCAAAGCTAATAGAGTCCCAGGGTTGAATAAGAACATTTCCTTGGCCTCAATGTTAAAACTCAAGGCGGTTAAACTTGAATGAGGTTTTTTATTTTCAAAATGCTTTTTAAATATTTTAACTTATTTTTAAATATTTGTAAACATTTTCAAAATATTGGAGAGAGGTTTAAGGGGTTTTAACAGGTCACTAATATTTTAATATATTTGTATGTGTGTGTGTGTATATATATATATATATATGTTTATATATATGCATTCTTGATATATATATATATATATATATATATATGTATTTTTTATCGTTATTCTCATTTTTTTTGGTTATGACCACTTGATGGCAATGTTTACTTATTTTTATGGTTGAGGTCCCATGGTGGAATACTATTCTGTTGGTGGGAAATTATTGTATTTACCTATATATTTATATTTACTTATTTATAATTCATTGGAACTTTTGGTATGATGTTAGGAGGTTTACTCTATTAGAGAACATGATTTAAGGATTTTTAAGCACATGTATTTGCATTTTTTTTACATTTTTTTCCATTATTTTTATGAAGTTTATCAATATATGCCTTTAAATGTTTCAATTAGTTCCATTAGTGGCAGTTATGGCATTAAAGGCTAATTACTGAGAATGTGATGGAATATATAAAGGGGAGGATTCAGTTGCTTTAATTGTATTTTATCTGATGAAGTCCTGAGTGGTGGACGAAAAAGCAGTGAGACTGTTACGCGTTAATAAACTTGTTTAATCTTTTGCTGGAACATTCCTTTGTTGTGGTTTTGTGGACTTTCCAGGTGCTTTTTCTACTTTGGTTTTGGTTTTTGAGTTGCTCCTGGTTTTATCCTTCTTTTTTGTGATATTTAATTCTTCCATAAACATTTCCATTTGTATCTTTTCTTGATTTTCACATTTCTCTGCTTTATAGGGACTCTCACTGAATTTCCAAAATATTTATACCACCTCTAATGGATCTCTTGTTACCTTCCTTGTTATAGGTTCCTTAAGTTTGGCAACAGCCCTTTCTACTTTCTGTTGCCTGAGTCATTATGCTAAAAGTTTTTGTGGTCTAGTGTTATCAAAAAACAGCTACTTAACAGCAATCATTCTAAGCTTGTGTATATTATCAATGTAATCCCTTATTATCCCTTATTTTCTGCCTAGCATTCTGCAGTTGATGCTCCTCTTGTTCTGTGAGATTCCCCTTGTTCTGCAATACTTTAATATTTGTCAGTCCATCTAAATAATTATTGATGCTTCTTAACCATATCTTCCTTTCTTTTATTTTCACCCTATTCTTAAACTCCACCTTAATTTTATCCCACTCCCTAGCTATATTTTCAGAAGAAACATCTATCCTCTCTAACAGCTCCTGAATAATCTCTAGTACACATTCCATAAATTCCTCTCTTTTCAACAGATAGGTGGGAAAGTGCACATGTATCATTTTTATTTCATTACCCAGTGCTTTTATTTAAGCTATCATTTGGCACATGATCTAAAGTAGATTGGGTGAATATCAAGACCTTCAATAAAATACATGTTCCTGTGAAATGTAAATTCTGTCTAGCCTAGCCCAGCTTTTATATCTTGGGGAATAATATGTAAATTCACTCTAAACTCCTGTTACCAAAGTCACATCTTCTATGCCAAATATTTTCATAAATTTCTTCAAAAATGTATCCTTCTTTGTCATATTTTCCCTTCTGGGCCCCCCAGACAAATCTTCACTGTTGCAATCAAATTCCAGTCACCACCTATAAGTAATAATCCTTGCTGAAAACTGAATATTTCTACCAGAATTTTCTTAAGCTCCATTATAGCAGTTTTAGGTGGAATGTAAATACATGCCAGTGTAATCCTCCTCCCTTGCCAATATCACCTTAATACTACAAATCTGCCATTATCTTTATCTTCTTCTATCACTATTGGATCTCCTCTTGCAATTATTATAAGTACTCCTCTTTTTCTTTGTCCCAGGTGTTCCACTGAATAACCTTCCTGAAAACCTTTCTTTATCAAATTCGCTTGATCAGTTCTTTATAAGTCTGTCTCCAGTAGCATAGCTATTTGCACTCTACATTTTTTAATATTGTTCACTACTCTTTCTTGTTTGTATTTATCTTTGAGACCATTTACATTTAAAAACATTAATGAAGAAGAATGAATGCATCATTGTATTAAAAGGTTATTATTCCACCTGTTATGTATAACACCTTAATTGTTAAATGTCTAGTTCCAGCTTTTGTGTTATATGCATACACCATATGGCAGGTTGAAATTTTATACAGTTTTCCTTGTCTATCCATTTGAGTCTATGTCACATCTTATATATATTTTTTTTTGTTTTATTAAAACCCCTCAAAAAAAAATAAATAAACACACCCTCAATACCCCCTAAAACCTATTAACTTAATAGTAACACATAAAACTATATATACCTTCAAATATTGCAGTTTTACCCTCCCAATAGGAAGAAAAGTCCCAAACTGACAGTCACACTAATAGACTTGAGTTAACCTAAAAGAAAGGTTATCCATGCTAAGACACATGGTGCAGCCTGTGCTTCTACTAAGTGCTGATTGGTTTTGTCATATCTTTATAACTCTTCCACTGGAAAAACTCCTGAAAGCTTTCAGAAAACATTAACTACCTTCGGAAAGCCCGTGAATGCTTTCAGTGAACATTATCTACCTCGGGAAAACCCCTGAATGTGTTCAGAAAACATTATCTCCTAGCCAGTTTCTCTCTTCCTTTTTTCCACCAGTCAATCACTCTCCACCAGATGGTAGCTAGTTTCTCTTTATCAGATTGTCTCCATGGAGACATAAGAACAAGGCAGCCAGTTTCTATTTACCAGATTGTTTCCATGGAAACATGAAGACCAGCTGCAGAATTGTTAATGAGCATACATGTATTTGCTAGAAAAAAGCCTCATAATATTCAATGTACTTTTTCATTTACTTGCTCTCTCTTAAAACTTGTTACTACATCAGTCTAAGATCTTTAATCTAGTTATTCTTCCATACAAAAATGGGACAAAGCACATTCATTTTTATTTTATCATGGTTTTAACCAGGCTTTTTTTACATTACAGTGCCTGTATTTCTTAGAATTGAACAAGAAGAAAGAGAGAAGAAGGGAGAAAGAAAAGAAAAAAGCAGCAGCACCTGTTTACAATCCCCATTACACTTAACTAATTGAAAAAACGTTACTTTATAGCATGTAAAGAAAACCACATGCCACAAAATTGGTACTATTTAAGAAAAAAAAAATCTTTTACAGTTAAGTTAACTTTCTCCCTCCTCTTCCCCTCCCCAAAGCACTTTTCTGAACATCAATAACATGAAGTAGGGCATATACTTTACAGTTCCCCCAAAAGTCCAACAAATTCTGAAAAAGTGTAATATTTCTAGATTCTCATGTCATATTTCACAAATATAATTCTTGCATTGTAATCCCATATTGTTACTGGTTTTATTACTGTTCATCTTTGAAAATCTGTCTATGCTTCATTTCCAATGTACTCTTCATTCTTCTAGTCTACTCTCATGCTCCCTTCCTTCTCTACAATATTTTCCACTGAAAATTTTGAAAAGGTTTCCTCTGTGGTTGTTATTACCAAAAGAACAAGAAGCAGAATATTCTTCTGTTTCCCAGCTTACTTTTTATTAGACAAACTTTTGTATTTCCTCCTTAGCACGCACTTCATCAAACATGATTTTGTCCCTCTAGGGAAGAATAACTTGAAGACACCTGGGTACAGCAGTTTGAATCACACACCTGCATCTTGACATTCCCTGAATAGTGGAATATATTTGCTCCTCTTTTGTCTGGTGCATGAGTAGTCATACTCCACAAACACTCGGCTGTCTCCCAGTTTTAGTACTTTGTCCTTCTGCCATAGTTTTGTCAGAATAAACAACTTCTGGTGGTAAAATTGTATCTTTACTATTAAAGGTCTAGGTTGCTTTCTTATAGCCAGGCTTGGAGCATACACACAATGTGCCTTTCAACCTGCTGTGGAATATCAGTCCAGTTTATTTGTGCTTTCATAAAATTAATGCAGCCTGTCCCTTTCAGCTTCACTGGTACAGCTGAAAATCTCAGGTTTTCCCTGCATGCTCTGTCCTCTAATTCTTTTTTGAAACATCTATTCCTGAGCAGTTTCATATTCAACCAGCCTTTTGTTCATTTCAACCTCTGATTTTTGCTGCTTTATCATCTTATCTGAGTATCTATTTAAAGCGTCTTCCATTTTTTCCAGCCTTTTGCTGTGTGTGTATCATTTTAACCAGGTCTGTATGCAGTTGTCTTTTATTTTCTTATATTTAGGTTTTCCAGTTCTTCTGTATTGCTTTACTCCTAGCATCCAGGCAGTACACTTACTAGCCAGTTACTGAAATTTACTCATAAACACAAGTGCACTGGCCTTCTGTGCTGAGTTTCTATTTTCATACCGGAAGAGCTAGAAATAAGCTGTTACTCAATGTGCAGCCATCTTGGAAGTCCCAGAGAGCTAAATTCAACCCATTCAATGTGGGAACTACTGCTTGATAGCCTTTTGTGTTTTTATCTGATTGGCCTTTAGAAAAGTCTTTCATCCTGTTGGTATAAAATCACATTTTTGTAAGATTGTGCTTATTCATTCAGAGCTTCCTTGTCCCTGGCTTGGACACCTGTCACTGCAAACCTTGGATTGCTTCTAAAACCATCTGGAAATACAATGCTGATATAAGTATTTTTTGCACTTGCTCTGTTTCGGTAATATTTAACAACTCTTTGCTGCATTTATTTATTTTGTTGAATTTATCACTACTTTTCAGCCTGCACTTGTTAAAAAACATTGTGCAAATGTGGTTCCCTTTGCCTGCATATCAGCAAATCTCTGCAGTTTAAAATTTATCTATAGGAAATTCTCTCCATAATCTCCCATTGTTCACAGCTGCTTGAAGAGCTGCCACTTTGTTTAGAGGGTGTTACCACTGCAGGTCATTTAATAATATACTACTAAACATTCTCACTTTGACCTTTAAGTATCTCTCCCTTACTCCTTCCCATCTAGAAATGGTGTTTCCTTGCCTTACCTAGCATAGGCTAGATTCATACCTGCTGAATCTCAATTGATAAAATTGTGCTCTTAAACCAGCCATCTTTCATTACCCTAGTGGCAAAAGTTTGTAGCTCAGGACCCATCTGAGTTAGGGAATGCTGCAGAAAGGATCAGCTTGGAGCTTTCTCATTGGTAGTTGTTTTAAAACTGTTTAAATTTGTCTGTATATAAGCCTTGCACTTGTGCAGGTTTGCACTCAGTTTACCGGAGCTGCTCAACATTTGGAAACTTTAGCCAGAGGTCTGGAGTGCATCTGCACTGAAAAAAATGAAAAATAATTATATTTTAAGCCAGCACTGCACTTTGTTAACTGTATTTAATTGAATTACTGCTTCATTTTGCTGTTTGTGACCAAGTCCAGCTAGCCCATTTCCTTCCCAAATACCACATTCAGAAAAATCCTGCCACAATGGAGGGGCAAGTTTCCTATCATTTCTCCTGCCAGCTTGATTGATATGGGCATTCTGAAGCAATGTAGCAATTGCCTCATGTATACTGACAGCCATTTACTCCTAAGGCAAACTAACACTGTATGTGAGAGATGCAAATACACTGTGGAATTGGAGTCAATTCTCTCACAAAAAAATAAACTAGACATCAAACAGGCTGTCAAGCACACATGCTTCATTTCTCACGCAAACCTCACCCCTCACACAAAATAAGATCATGACATATAAACTTTCATATGAGGAAATACTCACTAAAAGCCTACCAAGAGAATGGAGATCTCCCAAATACACACCACCCACACTCACCACTAAGCAAAAAGAAACCACTACACACAACACATACATACACATCTCAATAAATAAGTCTCGAAGGCAAAACACATCAAATATCTTGGTCATAGGTGACTCCATAGAGAGACACTCAGATGTTCCCCTCATCAGACTGGACAAAGAGGTGGTCACGGTCAGCTGCCTATCAGGTGCCAGGATCTGACAGATCACACATGCACTCAAGCCATTCAACAAGTACCATTATGATTCTGTCATAATCTATGTTGGAGTGATGGGCTTGAGACATACCTCTCTAGACTATATGAAGAGAGACATGATGGAACTCTCTGATTATGTGTCCTAGACAGGTATGTCCCTAGCCCTAAGCAGTATCCTACCCTCACCCAGGATGATGCCACAATATAAACAAAAAAACAATTTGACTTCAACAATTGGCTTAGCTTCTGGTGTCAGTCCATGGGGATCCAGTATCTTTCAGCCTGGGAGGATTTGGTAGATAGACCTTGTGCTTTGCTAGAGATAGTCTGCACCTGTCCCCCCCCCAAAGCTTTGTGATACTGTCAAAGGCCCTTTCCTTCCTCACATTACCTTTTTTAGGCAATCTCAAAACAGCAAATTTTCCAATGTAACAAAATCTAATTGAGACAAATTCAGGGTTGTGCTGCTTAATACCTGGTGTTTAAACACGAAACTGTACTCCCTGGAAGCCATCCTAACCTTAAAGGATGTTGATGTCTGTGCAGTTACCAAGACTTGGTTCAAGGCCACTGAGAACACCTCAGCTGTGCAAGGCTACAATATCTTCCACAAAATGACGTTGAAGGAACCAGAGGTGGAGGTCTATCCATCTTCATTAAAACCAAATACACTTGCAGACTGGTCAAACAACATGACTTTTTCAAACCACTCCATGTCCAATTAGCTACTGGGAAAGTACCATACCACATCATTGCTAGCTATAGATCCCCCACCATGAACCAGAATAAGCACACTGCCTACCTGAATTTATTGGAATCTGTCACCATAAAGCCCAACACCTTAGTCATGGGAAATTTCAACTATCCTTCCATAGACTGGAGGGCATACACAATCAAAAACATGCTTGCCCAGAGGATCCTGGACTTTGTTAACACAAATGCTCTGGAATGGGTAATCTGCACTCCCACTAAGAGCTCTAATTTTCTGGACATAGTACTCACCAACATGAGTGGGGGTCACTGTACTTCCCCGTGTGCGATGCCCTCCCTGGTTAGGTCAGACCAGAAATCAGTCTTGTTTGAAGTAACTACTGGAACTGACATCCTCACAGGGAACAAAAATTATTAAAAAAAAAACTTTACCAAAGCTAACTACAGTCTACTACATGATGATATAAAAAGCTTCTTTCCTCCCACAATCACAGACATCAATGATGACTATGCATAAATATACATAAATGCCCTGCACAAACACTTAAGCAACTGCATAAACTCTGCTATACCTGATCAATACCAGGCCTTCCCGTACAAGCAAGCCACCGTGGTGGATGTCATGAATAAACAGGTTATGTAACAGCAGGAAGAAACTGTTGTACAAAAGCAAGAGGAATATCACACTGCAGATGAAGAGTTCCCTCCTAAGCCTAAACAAGAAAATCAAAAAATTTGTATTCTTCTAAAGCAAATTACAAAACTAAAATCACATCCCTAGCCAATGATAATCATAAGACATTCTTTAACTACGTCAGAAGTCTAAAATTGGTTGTAGATGGAATAACTCATACTACACTAGAAGACATTGCCAACCTGCTATCTGACAGATTCAGAGCAAAAGTCACCATCCCCCCATCCACCATATCCCAAAGCATACCGGACACCAGCCCTCTGCCTAATATCTCCAGAGAACAGGGTATCTCTGCAGTCGCCAAAAACATAGCCTCAATGGGACCAGATAATATCCCAGGTTGTTTACTAAACAATCTAAAACAAAACCTAGTGGACCCACTTGGTGTTCTCTTTTATCATAGCTTGAGAACTGGCAACAGAACAGCAAAAGTAATCCTTCTACACAAAGCGAGGCCATCAACTGACCCTGGCAACTACAGACCCAGAAGTCTAACCATCCTCATCTGCAATGCCATGGAAACAATGATCATGGACCTTATCAACAAGGGCATAGGTGACCTTCAAACACTGGACTCAACCCAGTTTGGTTTTGTTAAAGGTAGATCATGCTTATTAAACCTGGTGGACTTTTTTGAGAAAGTCACCAAAGCCATGGATGAAGGTAAGACAGTGCACACTACCTATCTTGACCTTGCTAAGGCTTTTGCTACAATTCTCCACTCTGGCATCATTGGAAAACTCTCCCAGATAGGGATTAACCCTTACTTTACTAGATGGGTAGCCAACTGGCTCACCGACAGAACACACACACACCAAAATTGGTTGCTCTATCTGCAACAGTAGACCCATCATCAGTGGAGTATCACTGGGGTCTGTGCTGGGCCTCTTACTGTTTGGCATCTATTTCTCAGAAGATCTGGCCAAAGTAGATGGCCTTTGGCAACCAAATTTGCTGATAATTGCAAACTGGGAGCAATCAATGAGTCCCCCAATGATGTCAACATTTTACAAGAAGGGCTAGCACAAACAAATGATTGGTGCCAAAGCCATGGTCTAAAGCTAAATGCAAAAAAATGCATTATTATTCCCTTTGGCAAAATAGAATTCCCTACAAATTACAATACTGATAGCACCCCGCTGAGTTCCAACCCATTGGTGCAAGATTTGGGAACACAGGTTGATAGCAATCCTAACTTTGACTCCAAGTTTCCACAGTGGTAAGGAAAGCCTTCTACATAGTGCACCTCATAAGCAAGGGCATAGCATCCAGGTCAAGGGATGTTATAACTCCTCTGTACTCGAACCTCATCAGACCACTAATAGAGTATAATGCACCCTTTTGCATGTACCTCACCAGACATCTGCTCACTAATTAAATACAGGAACTCCAAACCATGACCTACATGGACAGGCTGAAAGCCCTGTCACTTTACTCTATACCTTGTAGGCTGCTGAGAGGTGACTTGTGCTGGCCAATAGGGCAATCTCCAACCTTGCCCTAATGTAAATATTGCACATCCATAAGTCAAATGGCACAAGAGTCACTCGCTCTATGGATCTCAACCTAGCTTGTGATATTAACAGAACATACTGAAGAGACAGATATGTCTATCAGACACTGCCGCTTCTCTAGAATAGACTTCCTATTCTTGTAAAACAGCTCCTCGCTGATCCTATTCAAACACAACCTGGATAACTGGATGGGAGACCACAAATTCACCCCTGTAGTGGCACTCATGTCCCTCAAGGACAGGAGTAGCTTGTGTTGATCACAGACCCACTCTAGTCATAAATTCGTTCTTTGAAATACTCAAAAAGAACAAATGGGGATACTTGGGATTAACATGGCTAGACTTATAAAAGCTCTAGGACTGCTAGCCTAGTAACCTCCTATGAACCTATAGAGGGATTACTGTGTCAAGAGAATGAGAGTACTGGGACCAAACTGTTTTCAGGTACTACTGGGTTTTCCTCGTATGTAGCCTGGCTAGAGGGAGTATGGAAAAATTGCTGGCATGAATCCCCAGGCCCTTAATATCTCTCTTGCTGAGGATCAGGCTGTGCAAGTAATCTGCAAGGCTCTGCACATTTTTCTGAGGCAGGTAGGCCTGCATCCTTGTGATGTTTAGTCTGCAACCCAGGAAATCTAAGTTCTAACCTGCCTGCAGGGAGGGACTTCTTGTAGTTGATCGCAAACCTCAAATGTGAGAGGAGGTTGAGGGTTAGCTGGAGGTGTTGCAGAAGTATCTGAAGAGTGGAGGCTTGGATTAACAAATCATCCAAGTATGCAGAAATCTGGATTCCCTATGCTCAACAGACAGCAATTACTGGTGCCAGACACTTTGTGCTGAAGAAAGTCCAAAAGGCAGTGGGATAAACTGAAACTGAGATGACCCAGCACAAAACTGGAGGAATCTTCTGCAAGGGGGGGGGGTGTGAACTATTATATGGAGGCACACATCTTTTTGAGCTAGAAATACTAGAAAAGTCAGAGACAGAATTAACAGAAGCAGTGTGTTTAGGGAAGCATTTTGAAAGCTGGCACTTTTAGAAATGTGCTTAGTAGAGAGAGAGAGAGAGATCTAGTATGGGTCTATAGTGTCCTTCTTTCCTTGGTATTAGGAAAAGCCCCTTTACACAAATTCCTGGGGTACCGGTTCTATAGTGCCTTATGCCTGCAATTCCCATAGGATGGGTAGAAGCAGGTGGATCTGGTTGTGGGAGGGGGTGACATGACACTTAAAAGGGGGAGTTCCATCCAAGACATGGTGTAGCCCTTTTTTATAATAGAAAGCACACATTGGTCTATGGCAGTGATGGTGAACTTATGACACACTTGTCAAAGATGACACACACCATGACATTTTGGGTGACATGTCAGCGATAACCAACACCCAAGTTACCAAAGACACTGCTTTTGCATTCATTGCTCATGTGAAGTGCACTAAATTATTTTGGGTTTGGCATTTCAAAAGCTCCTGGCACACAAGGTTCACCATCACTGGTCTATGGTAATCTTTTCCCAGGTGGAGAATGACAAGGTGAGCCTTTTTGAGAAGAAAAGAGCTGGGCTGGGGGACTTTGTAGACAGAGATCTCTTTTCAAAGGTAGGCCTCCAAGAAGAGAAATCTCTCAATGGGAATCTCTTTCTGGGGGCATTCCTGTGTTTCTGTCTGGGCCTAAGATCTCATCTAATAAAAAAGTGGGTTTTGTTGGGTAATTCTGCTGGCATCTTGGTATGGAGGTTAACAGAAGCTGTCTACAGTCTTCATATTTTTCTCCTGTTCTTGGAAGGTTTTGAAAAGATTGGCTGCATGAGGTTCAAACAGGAGATTTTTGTCTAAAGTGGAATCTATAATTTTAGCTTTCAAGTCTCCAGCTACAGTGGATATAAAAAGTGTACACACCCCTGTTAAAATCCCATGTTTTTGTGATATAAAAAAATGAGAACATAATAAATCATTTCAAAACTTTTCCCACCTTTAATGTGACCTATAACTTTACAATTCAATTGAAAAACAAATCTGTTAGGGGAATAAATATAAAAAATACACAACGTACAATAAGCTGGTTGCATAAGTGTGCACACCCTTAAACTAATACTTTGTTGAAGTACCTTTTGGTTTAATTACAGCATTCAATCTTCTTGGGTACACACCTGCCATCAATTAAAGAGACTCTGATTAACCCCAAATAAAGTTCAGCTGTCCTATAGTAGGATTTTTCTGACACTTACTCAGTTGCCTGCTACAGCAAAAGCCATGTTTCGCAAAGAGCTTACAAAGCATCAAAGGGATAAACAAATAAAACCGACAAACTGAAAAATGAAAAAAACTCTGCCACGGCAAGCTATCGAAGTAAAAACAAGTAGTTTAATGATACACAGATAGTTTTTGTTTAAAGCACTTTTCGTTTGCCAGACAAGCAAACTTCTTCAGAAACAAAAAAATAAATTAAAATCTGTGTTTTATAAAATCAGATGATCTTGGTAACCAATCTAGTTACAATGTTACACATGCATTCAACTTCTTAAAGGCAAACGCATTATTGGAAGGCAACTCTCTTGTACTAAGTGTCACAGACAAAAGTTGGTGACAAACGAAAATTATAAATAAATAACCAAACAACCTTACAATTTGCAGCATACTCTGAATGAAAACATTCCTGAACATACTGTTAGATTACTGTTCTTATGAGCAGGTGTAACTAAAATTAGCTTAAAAAACACAATTAATCACTAACTAAATGTGAATGAATAAGAAGTTATGTACCTACCATAACGTTCCATGTTAGTTGTCTTCTTCTCGCCTTCTTTCTTGCTGGTTGGGGTTCGGAGCCGATCTTCGGCTCTGACTCGGCCATTTTCTAAAGCTCAAGAGCTATTTACTGGCTCAAGGCCTCCCTATATCCCACAATGCCTGGCGCTAGATCCCTAGATCTCGTTTGCAAGACCTAACACCATAACAATACAAAAGGACAACTGTCCAAATAGCAAGACTTCAGCTATAGGGCTAAAGAAAGGTAGAGGACATAAATCGGGTAAGACTCAGCCAGTGACAAGACTCGTAGGAGGACTCTTCTCGGTCTATCTAGGCTAGGGGGATGGAGGGTGGGACGCAAGAAAGAAGGCAAGAAGAAGACAACTAACATGGAACGCTATGGTAGGTACATAACTTCTTAATGTTAAGTTGTCTCTCTCGCCTTCATTCTTGCTGGTTAGGACAGTGTCCCTAGCACCTTAGTCCTGGGTGGCTCATCGGAACAGACTCTTGAGCACAGTGGAACCAAAATCAGCTCTACTCCTAGAGGCCACATCCAATTTATAATGTGAAATGAAGGTATGAGGGGTGGCCCATGTGGCCACCGCACAAATGGCTTCCATTGGTAGTCTTGCTTGAAAGGCTACCGATGTAGCTAAAGCCCTAGTAGAGTGGCCTTTAGGTTTAGCAGGGAGTTCTTTATTCTTCAACTGATAAATAAGGGTAATAATAGAGGACAACCACCTGGATAAGGTTACTTTAGACACTGGTCGACCCTGCTTGCCCTTCGCATAGGACAGGAAGAGTTGGTCTGATTTCCTTATTTGCTCAGTCCTACGTAAATAGAAACATAATTGCCTATGAACATCCAACTGGTGTAATTTGTGTTCAGCTTTGTTGGAATAATTTGGAAAAAAGACTGGTAGATCAATGGATTGATTCAAATTATTTTCGGAGGGGACCTTAGGAAGGAACGAAGGATTAGTCCTGAGTGAAACCCTATCCTTATGGAAAATTAGGTAAGGAGGATGAACACATAGGGCTTGAAGTTCAGAAACTCTCCTAGCTGAAGTAATGGCCACCAAAAAGAGGGTTTTCCAAGAAAGCAATTTCAAGGAACAGGAAGCTGCCGGTTCAAAAGGAGGCAGTATCAAGGAAGCTAGCGTCAAATTCAAGTCCCACTGAGGCGGGGGATCTCTCACTGGAGGCCTGAGCAAGATCGTTCCTTTAAGAAAGGCTTTGCAAAGCTTATGGGACATGATGTTGGTTTCTGACAGGCCCGTATGGAAATTTGAGATTGACGCTAATTGAACTCTAATGGTGGCAGAAGAGGAGCCCGCTTGAAAAAGTTCTGCTAAAAAGTCTAGGACGTTATGGACAGGGGCCGTAAAAGGATCTATATTTCTAGCTTCTGCCCAAAAAGAGAAACGTTTCCACTTACTAGCATAAGTCTTCCTGGCTGTAGGTTTGTGCAAAGAAAGGATAATCTCACGCACTGAATGGGAAATACTGGGAAGCCTGGCTAAGGTTGGAAGTGGAGCAACCAAGCAGTGAGATTGAGAGACTGAAGAGATTGATGCAGCCTGCCCGACTGATGGATCAAAAGGTCCGGAACTGGTTCCAGATTCCAAGGCTGCTCTAGAAGGTGATGATGCAGGAACAGGAACCAGATTTGTCGAGGCCAGTAGGGGGCAATGAGGATCATCCTGCACCCCAGCACGGTAGCTTTCTGAATTAGTTTGGGAATTAGGGGAAAGTGTGTCCCTGGGGCCAATCGTGAACTAGAGCGTCTCTGGGGGAGTGTCCGGGAAGAGTGAAGAGAGTG
Source organism: Protopterus annectens (assembly GCF_019279795.1). Lineage (NCBI taxonomy): Eukaryota > Metazoa > Chordata > Ceratodontiformes > Protopteridae > Protopterus > Protopterus annectens. The sequence continues at coordinate 88,391,242 of NC_056745.1, read as the reverse complement.
AAGAAACTGTCGCACTTGCTGTTGAGAGGAGTTGCGAAAAGGTCGCAGCAAGGCTGACCCCATTTGCGGAAGATTTTGTCCACTACTGTTCGATTGAGAGACCACTCATGAGGCATGAGAATAGCTCTGCTTAGCCTGTCTGCTATGACGTTGGACTTCCCAGGGATGTGCGTTGCTGTCAAAAACTGTTGAGAGGAGATCGCCCACTGCCATAGTCTGAGTGCTTCTCGACATAAGGGATAGGACTTGGTTCCGCCCTGCTTGTTGATGTACCACACTACAGACATATTGTCTGTCTGAATTGCAATGGTCCCAGTGGGTAGAGAGTTCTGAAGAGCTTGCAACGCTAAAAGCACCGCCCTCATCTCCAAGACATTTATGTGCAAGTGGTACTCGTAGGGTTGCCAGGTGCCCTGGACAGTCCTGCCCTGAAAATGCCCCTCCCACCCGATCAGGGAGGCATCCGTGGTCACCATGGCAACTGGAGGAGGAAGGACAAATGGTCTGCCCTGGGGTACTGATGGGGAGACCAACCACCAAGTCAAGTGGTCTTTGCATGACTGCGTGATTATTATCTTGTGAGACATAGGAAGTTGTTGAAAGGACCATTGGGTGAAAAGCATCCACTGGAGAATCCTCATGTGAAAGTGAGCCAGGGGAACTAATATGATCGCTGCTGCCATGAGACCCAAGGTTTTTAGGACGAATCTGGCCTGAATCTTTCTGCATCCTAATAATACCTGTACGTGTTGGCGAATGTCTGCCACTCTGTCTATTGAAAGTCTTGCGAACAGATCTTTCGTATTTAATCTTGCGCCTATAAAGGTTAAAGACTGACAAGGCGACAATGCAGACTTTTCGAAATTTATTGAGATACCTAGGTTGGAGCATGTTTGGATGGTATAATCCCTGGCTCTCAGCAATTGATGTCTGGTGGTAGCAGTAAGGAGCCAGTTGTCTAAATATGGAAACACCTGGAATCCTTGCCATCTCAGGTGAGTGGTAACCACTGCCATACATTTGGTGAATACCCTGGGGGCTGTGGTGAGACCAAAGGGCAGGGCTCTGAACTGGTAATGACTGGCTCCTAGCCGGAAGCGGAGAAACCTTCTGGAACGCCTGTCCATTTTGATATGGTAGTAGGCATCCTGAAGATCTATGGAGCACATCCAATTGTCCTGACCCAAAAAGGGTAGAACGGACTGAAGCGTGACCATCCGGAACTTCATTCTTTGAACAGACTTGCTTAGTCTGCTGAGATCCAAAATGGGTCTCCAGTCCCCTGTCTTTTTTGGTACCAAAAAAGAACTTTGAGTAAATTCCAGATCCTTGCTGGTCTGCTGGGACTTGTTGGATGGCCCGTTTTTTTAGCAGTTTTGAAATTTCTTGTACTGCCTGTTCCCTTAGACCAGGTGGAACATCTGGGATGGGCTTGTTTGCTTTTAAGGGGGTGTGGACAAAAGGGATTTTGTAACCTCCGGATATGATAGACCGTACCCATCTGTCTCGTGTGATGAGACGCCAGGCTTCTGGGTACAGAGACAATCTTCCCCTGACTGCCTCTGAAGGCAGACAGCCGGGCAGCCCCTCAGGGGTGCTGGAAGGGCTTGTCAGAGAAAGATTCTCTGCTGCCCAGATTCTGTGGACCCCCTCTGCCCCACGGGCGGTGTCTATTGTTGTTCCCTCCTCTGCCTCTGGAGGGAAACTCGCCACGTGCGTCAGGCATGGCTCCCTGGGGTTTCCAGAACCACATCTTTCCACTCTTCTGACCTTTAGGGTATGGTCTAGAGGGAGTGGAAAAACGGACTCCCATGGCAGAGAGAGTCTTGCTATCCTGCTCACACCTGGTAAGGGTATCTTTCACTTATGGTCCAAACAGAGCCGAACCATTGAAAGGGGTATTGGTGAAAGACACCTTGAAGGGATCAGCAAAGTTACATAACCGCATCCAGGCATGTCTTCTCAAAGCCACGCCTGTGCCTGCGGCCCTACTCGCCCCATCAGCCGCATACGAAATGAGCCGCATGGAGGAGTTGACGATTGAATTAAGAGTCGCCAGCTGGGAGTTAATCTTGTCTTGAGCCCCCGCAGCTGATGGATCTTGAAGGGTATCTCCCAGCTCCTTGAGGAGATCCCTCTGGAGACGGGTGAAGTGGCACAAGTAATTCAGCGACCGCATGGAGAAGGTCGCTGAAGAAAACATCCGCTTCCCGTATCTGTCCATCATCCTAGAATCTTTATTAGGGGGATGGACAGGTACAGAAGTGTCAGCCAACTCCTGTTTCATAGCCGCTGCTATCACCATGGCATCAACGGGGACACCCTTTGTCAAAAACTGTTTATCTTGAGGGGCCGTAATAAACTTAGTGGGCCTGCGGGGGGTTGGTTCCAGTGTGTCCGGGGCTGACCACGCCTTCCGAGCCACTACTTCCATCAATGGATCGAAAGGTGGAGACACCCAGGAGGTGGAGGGGTGAGAACCAAACGCGTCCAGGAATACCGACTCATCCTCAGAAGGGTTAAGGGCAGTCCAGTTCCCCCTCTGCCTAAGGATCTCAAGGATGTCTGAGAAAGAGACATCTTCAGAGGGGGATCTTGGGGACCCTTCTGAATCCTCCAAGTTGGTATCTGACGTGACAGACTCGGGGGAGTCAACATGTTTCCTCTTACATTTCCTCTTTTGAGGGGGCTCCTCTGAAATTTCAGGGGAGGCCTCGGAAGAGGAAGATACACCCAGTGAGGTGACCTGGAGCATTTGATCCCCTCACTTGGGGTCTGGAGGAGGGGCAGAGACTGAAGAAGGCACCCTGGGGGGAGGAGCCGAAGGGGCTGAATGAGGTGCAGACTCAGAAGTCAGCACGCTCCTCATGACCTCGAAGGCACCCTTGTCCAGCAGAGAAGAGGGTCCCCACTCTGAAAAGACAGGAATCCTCCCCGGCACCAAAAGAGACAGCTCTGAGGCCAATGTAGGAGCCGAGCTTACCTGCGCCGAGGCTCCGAGAGGGAGAATGGGGTCGGACAAGGGTCCGATGCCACTCACCCCCTCAGAGCCGATGAGGGAGTCTCGGCGCCCAGATCCCTCCAAGGACGGAACCATTGAAGAAATCGGAGCAGACAACGGAGATGAAAGGGGAAGCATCGGCGCCGTTTCCAAGATCCGAGCCCCAACAAACTCCGGCTCCGAACTGAGAGGAGGAGTCGGAGGAGGAACTACTTCAGAAACAACAACAGCCACAGCCTGATGAGGAGGGCTAGTTAACATTTTAGCCAGGGCCTGCGATTTGAGGAGTCTACTAACCACCCTCTCCAAGTCATGATCGGATAGCCTCGAGGACCGAGAAGAGTGGGACCGATGGCTCCGTTCAGATTGTAGTAAAGGTGACCCCAGAACCGAGCAAATCAACTCTAGGGATGGAGACCTAGATTACTTATGGCTCCCTGACGGTTCTGACACCAAGATTGGAGCTGAGTGAGATTCAGATACTTCGGTTCTGGCCGGAATCGAAATGGAAGCAGATCGATGGCTCCGTACTGGGAGCCGACGGCTTGATGGGCTTAGGGGTTTTCGCTGGCTGAGGTTTTGCCAGAGACCCCTCGGGTTTTAGTACCCCTCTAAGAATCAACTTGTTCCTATGCTCCTGCAGGACTCTCGGACTAAAGGCATGACATACCGAGCAAGAGTCCTGCAGGTGTAGGGCACCCAAACAATAAACACAAGAAGTGTGACTGTCTGTCAGAGACATTTTCTGACAGCACGAGTCACACTTCTTGAACCCTGATACCTTGGTATCCTTTGACATGCTCAAGAAAAAGGGATACCAACGGAAGTATACTAGACTAGTGTAAAGAAACAAACACACACACACACACTAGTCCCACACCTTCACACAAAAATTTAAAGAGAGTAACAATACTAGAAAAATAAACAAGAAATGTATCTTTAACTACAAAGGCTAAACACTACTTCCTACTGGAAAAAGGGTTTAATAAAAGGGAAGGGGTTAGCCTCTAATTAAAATGGCTACTTTAAGGGAGATGGGGGGGGGACTCTCTAAGCAAAAATGAGTTTCCTAAAAGGAAGAAAACACAGGGATTAAAGATAAAGAGGGAACTAAAATTAATCTAACAGTAATACACTACTAAAAAAGATTTAAATATATACTAAATTTTAACAACTAAGTATCACAAAAAAGTTAAATATGACCTGAGCCAGTAAAGCGCGACCTCGTAGCTAAAGCGGCAAACGAGATCTGGGGATCTAGCGCCAGGCATTGTGGGATACAGGGAGGCCTCGAGCCAGTAAACAGCTCTCGAGCTTTAGAAAATGGCCAAGTCGGAGGCGAAGATCGGCTCCGAACCCCAACCAGCAAGAATGAAGGCGAGAGAGACAACTTAACATCAATGTATAAAACAGAACAATAAAAAAGTATGCTGCTAATTGTAAGGTTGTTCAGTTATTTATTCATTTGTAATTTTCGTTTGTCACCAACTTTATGCGCTTGCCTTTAAGAAGTTGAATGCATGTGGCAGAGTTTTTTTCAAAGCATCAAAGGGAGCTCATTGTTGAAAGGGATCAGTCAGGAGAAGGGTACAAAAATAATTTCAACAGCATTGGATGTACCATGGAACACAGTGAAGACAGTCATCAAAAAGTGGAGAAAATATGGCACAACAGTGATGCTGCAAAGAACTGGACGTCCCTCAAATTGATGAAAAGACAAGATGAAAACTGGTTAGGGAGGCTGCCAAGAGACCTACAGCAACACTGAAGGAGCTGCAGGAATTTCTGGCAAGTACTGGTTGTGTACTACATATGTCTGGGCTATGAGGTAGGGTTGCAAGATGGAAGCCTCTTCTTACATAGAAAAACATCCAGGCCCAGCTAAAAGTTGCAAAACAATACAAGTCTCCCAAAAGCATGTGGGAAAATGTGTTATGGTCTGGTGAGACCAAGGTTGAAGTTTTTGTCCACAATTTCAAAAGGTACGTTTGGCACAAAAACAGCACTTCACATCACCAAAAGAACACCATCCCCACAGTGAAGCACGGTAGTGGTAGTATCATGTTTTTGGGTTGCTTTTCTTCAGCTGGAACTAGGGCTTTAGTGGTGGAGGGAACTATGAACAGTTCCAAATACCAATCACTTTTGGCCCAAAACCTTCAGGCGTCTGCTAGAAAGCTGAAGATGAAGAGGAATTTCACCTTTCAACATGACAATGACCCCAAGCATACATCCAAACCAACAAAAGAATGGCTTCACCAGAAGGAAAAAAGGAAGTTATGTACTCACCATAACAATCCATGTTTGTTGTCCATCTCGCCGTTCATTTTTACAATGATGGGTTCGGAGCCAATTCTCGGCTCTGACTCGGGCGAATAAATAGCTGAAAGTCTCAAACATGGCTCGTGGCAAGAAGGCATCCCACAATGCAGTGGTGTAATTCCCCAGATCTTGTTTGCTGCTACTACTGAATATGTACACTATATATATATATATATATATATATATATATATATATATATATATACACACACACACAAATATATACTATACCTAATAGGAAGAGAAACAAACTGAAACAAAGTAACCTGAAGGTAGTAAAAAAAAAAAAATCCACCAGGTCCACAAGGAGTCTTTGGCAGGGGGAAGGAGGGAGGGTTCATAAGAATGAACGGCGAGATGGACAACAAACATGGAACATTATGGTGAGTACATAACTTCTTTATGTTATGTTGTCCTATCTCCTCTTCATTCTTACAATGACGGGACAGCATCCCTAGCACCTTTACCCTGGGTGGCTCACGGGAGTACACCTTTAAGCACCATGGAACCAAAGGAGGCCCTGTCCCTGGAGGCCAAATCCACTTTGTAATGCGTGATAAAGGTATGTGGAGTGGTCCAAGTAGCTGCTGCACAAATGTTATCCATGGGAATTCTGGCTTGAAAAGCAGATGATGTAGCCATTGCTCTAGTGGAATGAGTCTTCACTTTGAAAGGTAAATCTCTGTGATTTGAGGTATAGATAAATGTAATACAATTAGAAAGCCAATTGGAAAGAGTAGTTTTAGAAACTGAGCTACACTTTTTCGCATCAGAGAAGGATACAAATAATTGGTCAAATTTTCTGAAGTCTTTGGTCCTATGCAAATAGAATCTGAGTTGTCTATGCACGTCTAGTTGATGTAATTTATATTCTGCCTTGTTGCTATGATTAGGAAAGAACATTGGAAGCTCTATAGATTGATTTATGTTGTTTGGAGAAGAGACTTTGAGTAGGAAAGATGGATTAGTTCGCAAGGATACCCTATCGTTATGAAAAATCAAATATGGTGGTTTAATAAAAAGAGCTTGCAACTCTGATACTCTTCTAGCAGATGTTATAGCCACTAGAAACAAGGTCTTCCAGGAAAGGAACTTGAGGTCTGAAGATGACGAGGGCTCAAAAGGTGGTAATGTGACATGAGACAGAACAAAATTAAATCCCAAGGAGAAAGGGGTCCCTTAAAGGGAGGTCTTAATAAGGAGGCACCTTTTAAAAAGGCTCTACACAACCTGTATGACATTAAGTTGTAGGTAGAATCACTGATGTGGAAATTTGATATTCCAGCGAGTTGAACCCTGATGGTTGCTGCAGCTGAACCTTGTTGGAACAGTTCTGCCAAAAATTCCAAAATAGAATGGATAGGTGCAGAAAAAGGATCAATGTTCCTGTTTTGAGCCCAAAAGGAAAACCTTTTCCATTTACTAGAATACAGTTTTCTGGTGGAAGCTTTATGAAAGGACATTAGGATATGTTTAACTGTAGGAGTAAAATTGTGAAGCCTGACTAAATTGGGAAGTGGAGCAGCCAAGCTGACAATTTTAGGGTGTGGAGAGAAGGATGAAACTCCCCTGACATATGACTCAGCCATCCAGAGTCCAAGGCTTCTCCTGAAGATGAGGCCAAAGGAAGGGGAACCAAACTGGGAGAGGCCAGTAAGGAGCAATGAGAATTATCCTGCTTCCAGAATATTGCACTTTCTGAATGACTCTGGGTATGAGAGGAAACAGAGGAAAAACGTACAGAAGTCCAGAGGGCCAATCGTGAGCAAGTGCATCTCTTGGTGTCTCCCCCAGAGTGGGGATTAGTGTAAAGTAGTTGCTGCACTTGGCATTCATGGGAGTGGCAAAGAGACTGCAGCAAGGCTGACCCCACATTCGGAAAATAATTTCCGATACATTGTGATTGAGAGACCACTCGTGAGGCATTAAGATTGCTCTGCTCAGCTTGTCCGCTGTCACATTGGACTTCCCTGGAATGTGCGTTGCTATTGGAAAGTGCTGAGAAGAATTGCTAAACTCTTAGGACCTCTTGACAAAGGGGGTAAGATCTGGTTCCCCCCTGCTTGTTTATGTACCAAATCACAGACATATTGTCTAAATGTATCACAATTGTCACTAGAGGGAGAGAGTCGTGAAGTGCTTGCAACGCATGAAGCACTGCTCATATCTCTAGGACATTTATATGCAAGTGAGCCTCATGCTCTTGCCATGTACCTTGGACTGTTCTTCCCAGATAATACCCCCCCCCACCCTATCTGGGAAGTGTCCGTGGTCACCGTAGCTATGGGTTGATGTGGAACAAAGGGTATCCCTATGGTCACATGAGTGGAGTGCATCCACCATCTTAAATCGTTCTTGCATGATTCCATTATTATGATGAGGTGAGACATCAGAAGCTCTTGAAGTGACCATTGGGAGAACAACAGCCATTGAAGGATCCTCATGTGCATTCTGGCAAGAGGGACCAGTGTAATCATGGAAGCCATTGTTCCTAGTAATCTTAGAATTATCTTTGCTTTCACTTTGGTCTTTGGAAGGAGGTGAAGTATCTGCTGAGTGCTACAACTCTTTCTGTTGGAAGACGAGCTACCATAGAGGAGATGTCTAGATCTGCGCCTATAAATGTAGTATGTTGACAGGGCAACAAGGCAGATTTTTGAAAGCTGGCTGTAATACCCAGCTGATTGCAAATGTCCAAAGTTAAATCCCTGGCTTGGAGTAGATGCTTGGTGGTGGAAGATAGGAGCCAGGCGTCTAGATAGAGAAACACTCAGAATCCTAGATGCCTCAGGTAAGCCGTAACTACTGCCATGCATTTGAACACTCTGGGGCTGTAGTAAGACCAAAGGTCAGGGCTCTGAACTGGTAATGACTGGCTCCCAGCCCGAAGTGTAGGTACCTTCTTGATGTCCTGTCCATTTTTGTGTGGTAGTAAGCATCTTGAAGGTCTAATGAGCACATCCAATCGTCTTTCCCTAAAAAGGGAAGTATAGACTGCAGTGTCACTATTCAGAACTTTGACTTCTTGACAGATTCGTTTAATTTGCTTAGTTCTAATATGGGCCTCCAGTTCCCCGTTCTTTTTGGCACCAAAAAGAATCTTAAGTAAGTTCTGAATCCTATTTGGTCTGCGGGGCCTTCTTGGATGACTCTCTTGTGCAGCAACTTTTGAATCTCTATAGTTGCTTGCTCCCTTAGATTGGGTGGAACATCTGGGATTGTGCTGGTCTGTGGAACAGGATTGGAAAATGGGATGGAGTATCCTCTGGACATTATTTTTAGTACCCATTTGTCTCTTGTGATATTTTGCTAGACTTCTGGGTACATGGATAAATGTCCCCTGACTGCCTTCAGAGTAGAGCAGTCAGGCCTTCTTTCAGGAGCACTGGATAAGGGCATCCGTAAAAGAAATCATGGTGACCCTGGTTTTGAGGGCCCGCTCTGCCTCTGGGACAGCATCTACCATTATTGCCTCCCCCTCTGTCCCTGGGGAAGGAATCAACCTGTGTGTCCTGGAAAACACTTTTTCCACTCTTCTGGCCTTTAGGATAAGGTCTTGAAGGTACAGAAAAATGTACTCCAATGGCAGAGAGAGTTTTCCTTCCTGCTCGCACCAGGTTAGAGTCTCTTTCACTTTAGGTCCAAAGAGTGAGAAACCATCAAAGGGGGCATTAGTAAAAGTAGACTTAAAGGGCTCCACAAAATTGCACAAGAGCATCCAGGAGTATCTCCTAAGGGAAACTCCGGAACCCGCTGCCCAGCTCGCTCCATCTGCTGCGGAGAATATGAGCCTCATGGAGGAGTGGACAATGGAATTTAAGGTGGACAACTGGGAGGAGACCTCATTCACCCCCCACAGCTAATGAACCTTGTAGAGTATCTCCTAGCTCTTTCAGGAGATCTCTTTGTAATCTTGTAAAGGGGGATAGGTAGTTCAGCGATTGCAGTGAGAATGTCGCTGATGAAAAGACACGCTTCCCATATCTGTCCATCATTCAAGACTCTCTATTCGGAGGATGAACAGATGAGGAAGTCTCTGTAAGTTCCTTCTTGGTGGCTGCTGCCACCACAATAGCATCTACATGTACCCCCTTGGTTAGAAAATCCTTTCCCAAAGGAGCTGACAAGAATATTTGGCCTCCGAGGGACTGGCCCCATAGTGTCAGCTGATTCCAATGCCTTTCGACTAACCAGGTCCATTAGCTCATTGAAAGACGGAGACACCCAGGAGGCTTAAGTTTGAGATCCAAAAGCTTTCAGCTTTCAGGTACACTGACTCCTCATTAGAAGGGGTGGGGGTCTGCCAGCCACCTCTCTGCTTCAGGATCTCTAGAATATCTTCAAATGAGATATCAGAGGACAATTGTGGGGACGCTTCTGACTCATCAAGGTCAGTGTTTGAAGTGACGGACTCATCTGGGGAGTCTACATGCTTCCTCTTGCAAGTTCTCTTCCGAGGTGGCTCCTCAGAAGAATATTCTGGGGAGGCCTCGGAGGAGAGGGGTTCATCCATTGGAGGATCCTGCAGTTCTTGATCTCTGCTGTCCTGTGGAATGGGTGGTTCCGAGACAGTAGCTAGTGCCTTAGGGGGACAAGTACTAGTATCCTTCTGTGGTGCTGAATGGGTAGACAACACACTCCTCAACAGCTGAAAGGCAGATCCCCCTGGTTCCGAAGACTCTCTCGGCTCTGAGGAAACAAAGGAAGGCACTGGAACCAATGAGATCAGGCCCGAGGCTGATGTGGGAACTGAGCTAACCCGGGCCGATGCTCCGAGGGGTAGACTCGGCACCAAAGATTGGGGTGGAGAATCCCCCTGGGGCCTACCGGGGAACCCCGGCACCCAAGACTCCCCGGACGGCACCGAGAGAGTTGGAGCAGATGTCGGCTCCATGAACACCAAAGGGGGTCCTGGAACCGACGGATCCACAGTAAGCAGTACCAAGCACTCTGGCTCTGAAGGACCAGCTTGGCTTGGAGGAGGAACAACAGTGGGTATAATTGGTACAGTAGGTTCCATGACCAAATGGGTGGGAGCTGAAAATAATTTAGTCAGCTCCAGCGACTTCAGGAGTCTGCTCACCACCTGTTCCACTTCATTGGCCGATACGTTTCTGATGGACCTGGAAGATAGGGATGAAGAGGAAGACCTGTGCAGAATTAGAGATCTCAACGCCGGTGAAACCGGTGAAATATCCATGGACTGGCTCCGAGTAGAGTTATCTTGCAGCTCAGAGGACTTTGGAGCTGAAGTACCAGGCTTGTGAACTAATATAAACTCCAACGGTTCCGAGGACTGTGGAGCAGAGGTAGTGGCCTTGGAAATTTTTGGTAGGTTGACTGGAGGCTCCGACTGAGCCAATGTTGCAGGTGAATATCTTTTCTGAGACTTTTCCTTTTTAAAGGAAGGAGAAGAATAAGAGGAAGAACTATGGATAGCTTCCTCAAAAGTCGGCTTTAAGAGCCCTTTCAGAATCAGTTTGTTTCTCCTTTCTTGAAGTCCGCTTGCACTGAAAGAGTGACAAAAAGTGCATTCTTCTTGTAGGTGAAAAACACCAAGGCAGTAAACACATATGACATGTCCATCTGTGATGGACATTCTTTTGTGAGCACTTCTGGCATTTTTTAAAGCCCAAAGGCTTATGTTCTCTCTCTTTTGGGTCTTTAGACATAGTTAAGGTAAGAACGCAAAAGCAACAACAAGAATTTTGCTATTGAACAGCTAAAGCTACACTGAACAGTAACTATGAGAAACACAAGGAAAAAGACAACCAGGGAGAAAAAAAATAGGGCCTCTAACTCAAACAGTCCTATTTTCTAGACAAGACAACTACAAGCCCTCTAACTTAAATGGGCAAATAGCTCTCTAACTTAAACGAGCTACTGATAAACTTAACAGACAGAAACAACCACCACTACAAGGGATACCAGTAGGCCTACAAAGCAATGGTAAAAGCTGTGCCAAAGGAGATAAAACTATCACTAACAGTAATGTAATAAAATGCACAACAAATTAAATATAATTAGAAGATAAGCTATTAGGAAATATAACAATTTAGAGGAAAAATAAGAGAAAATTTGTCAACTTAGCCATGGCCAAGATAAGAGCATCTAACCTCGTAGAGCAGCAAATGAGATCTGGGGAATTACACCACTGCATGATGGGATACCTTCTTCCCACTAGCCAGGTTTGAGACTTTCAGCCGAGTCAGAGCAGGGAATCAGCTCCAAACCCATCATTGTAAGTATGAAGGTGAGAGAGGACAGCATAACATTTAAAGTTTTAGAATGGCCAAGCTAGAGCCCAGACCTAAATCCAATAGAAGATCTGTGGGGTGATCTAAAGAGGGCTGTGCACAAGAGATGCTTTTGCAAAGAAGAGTGAGCAAATATTGCCAAGTCAAGATGTGCCATGCTGACAGACTCCTACCCAAGAAGACTGAATGCTGTAATTAAATCAAAAGGTGCTTCGACAAAGCATTAGTTGCATCCAGCTTATTATATGTTTTTTATTTTTTCCCCTAACAGATTTGTTTTTCAATTGAATTGTACAGTTTATAGGTCACATTAAAAGTTGGAAAGGTTTTGAAATAATTTATTGTGGTCTCATTTTATTATATCACAAAAACCTGGCATTTTAACAGGGGTGTGTACACTTTTTATATCCACTGTAAGTGTTGACTGTGCAACAATGTTTACCTGTGGAGGATGAAACCAGTGGCAGTTGGTCTGGATGAGGCCTCCACATCATAACTATATTTAATGCTGTGTCTAGTTACTTGTTTTGCCTGATTAGGTAAAGACATTTGTTTAGACTCAGTCCCTTGTGAATCCACCACTACCCTTGCTTAAGGAACTGAGGGTGGATATCAAATATTTGGTTTTTGAGTCTGGTAATTTATTTCTATTTGTTTACCGGGATGGTCCACCGGGCGGAAGTAAGCCTATTTTCAGTGGAGGCCCAGGAAGAAGCTCCGCATCAACAAGTACATACAATAGAAGAGAGACAGTCACAGCTGATTAAACATAGGTAAAAAAAATTAACATTAACAGCTACAATAATTACAATACAATATAAGAGATACAGTAGCTGAATGCGCGTGTAAGAATTCAGTTAATTATACTGAGAAAATGTCAATAACCTAGCTTCTAAAAAATGTAGGTTATTAACATCTTGCAAAGATGCATTTTGCAAGATGTAGTAAGAAAATAAAGCATAAGAGTACATGCTGATTATATCAAGTCAGAAATACAGCTCAGGAATGCATGTCAAGCTCATAAAATGAATAACATTATCAAGCAGATATTTCAACATAGTAGGCCTAGATGATATTTTTATAATAATCATACTAATAGGTAGTGCAGTTTAAAGAGACAGCCATGACTGCCAAAGCAGAGGAGGTATGTATAAACCTTTTTACCCCATCTATCCATAGCCCTATTAAACTTGTCTGAAGGGAGGTCAATGTCATTAGGATGGAGCTTACAGGTTTATCAGGACAGAGATATTGCAGAAGGGTCTGGCACAAGATTTGTAAATAAGAATTTAGGATAATCTGGGATTTTATAAAACCTACAAGGCATCAAAGAAGGCCTCAAGAACAGGGGGGGATTGAGGAAGGAGTGGGAATGCCCATTTTCAAGACGTTGTAATATCTTTTCTGAACCTTTTTAATCTACTAAACTCCTACTCAAAATGTTTCATACTGTTTAAAACTCTCTCTCCAAATGACTCTTGTGAAAATAGCTACTTCACAGGAGAGTTCAGGAGAAAAGGAAATCTTCATCATCTGAATAGACTTTGTCAGGGGACATGAATATGACATGAAATTATCTGAATTACAAGCCTTCTCATTTTCAGGGGGAGATAAATCCACAGCAATATTTGTAGGGGGGGGGGCTGGGAGGAAAAGGATAGTGGCTTCAGGGCCACAATGGCTTTGTACAAGGCTTGAGAAAAATCTATCCATTCCTACTCCCGAGGAGGAGGGGGAGAGATTAAGTGCTTAGTTTTTTGTTACTGCTTTGGCGGGATGTCTGCCTGAACCAACAGTGGTGATTCAGATCCCAGACTTACTTCAATAAGTTTATCTGCAAACTCCTCCCTAATTAACATCGGCAGCATGTCTTCTGGACCCTGTGAGATAATATGTGGTCCAACTTTATCTACAGGCTCCTCGGTTAAAAGAGCTTCTGATGGGGTATTGGTAGAAGGCATCTCAAATGGAATTGCAGTGGGTACACATTAGACTCATAATTGATTCACTTTCTGACCTAGTTCTTTTATGCTTCTTCTTAAGCAGTAACAGTACTTCTGGGAAAGCCAGAATCTGTCATCTTGGAGTGGACCAAATGTTTAACACATTAAGTCTTCACATAACTACTGAGCAAAGACAAACAGAATCACATCATCTTAGGTACAATTGCCAAATGGAAACAGCTCCTAAGCAAAAAAGACACCGGGTATGCAAGCCTTTCTACAGAATTTGCCTACTAAACTCACACTCACCAGTAAGCAAAAACACTTTAGAAAAGCAATGGACAGTTCTCCAAAGGGGCACTTTGTTGGTTCCCTTGCTTCAAGTAAACAATCAGTCTTATGGATAAGCGACCTGTGTTTGGGCTGACGGCGAGATAGTCTGAGGAGTTATGCTCATAATTCCTTGTTATACGATGTTCTGATTGTTACCACTGTTATGAATACAACCTACCTCAGAATATTGAGTCTTAAAGGTAAAGCATCCCTATATGCCCACTGTTTTATATTAGGTATGCAATACATGAGATACAGTAGCTGAATGCGCGTGTAAGAATTCAGTTAATTATACTGAGAAAATGTCAATAACCTAGCTTCTAAAAAATGTAAGTTATTAACATCTTGCAATACACCAAACTCTTACACACTTCATTGCATAAAAGACTTGCATAAAAATAATTGAATCCTCAGTATCGTACATACCCAAATTCTTCGAAAGTCATGGATACAGCTTTGGTAGAAAAAATGTTATACCTACACTCAGTTCAGATTATTCTCAAATTTCAGGTGTCTAACCATCTAAAAGCCATTCAAGTAACACACTTAGAATTTTAGATCAGTCTTCATTGACAGAATTTTGCAGCCCTGACTAGAACCTTTTTGTATTACTTCCATTCTGATTCACTGCAAAAGCTTTCTACCCAACATCCTTCTCTCAGACTAGCAGAGACTTTTTTTCTCAGTTGTTCTGTAGTGGATGAATAGACGTCCTATACAGTGCCTGCTATCTGCAATGAGCCCCGCTTCACTAATGAAAGCAGAAGATGAAACTTTGCAGATGCATCGTCAGGATCACAAATGTGGCTGCTCCCTTGGAATGTCTCTTCTGAAACAGACTGGATACAACAGCTTAAATTTATAATTCCACATCCTGTACAGTTTCACTGCATTATGAAGTGATGCTCTATTTTGTCTTGGTATCTTTTGAATAATCATGCTCATATCACAGTCTTGTTTCTAGCACCTGTATTTCTTTTCTAGGATCCACAATTTTGACAAACCCTCCCTCACAGAGGGGGTCTGTAAACTTCACCTAGTGTGACTATATTGGAAAATACTATGGGTTCTCTCACCATACCAGTCTACTCCACCCAAGATACCCCCAGCCTTCTCTGGAATACCTTGTGATTTCTAGGTTTTTACACCAACCTTCTATATCCAAAGATTTTAGCCTATAAAAATTCCAGTATTGCTTTCTGAGATGGCTATAGTGTTTAACTTCCATCATGCTCCCACTTCAAATCTACCACCTGGCCAGCATGAGAACAGAGATCAAAGCAGTCTCCTTCTGCTGTAGAGGTCCCAGATAGCAGCTCATTGTCAAGAGGAGCAATTAGGAGCTGTGCTTTGACATCACCTGGCAGAAGGTTCTGGAGCCTCAGCCAGGTGTGCTCTCTGATAACAGACTCTGTGGCTGCTGCCGTGGATGATGCATTTACAGCATTACATCCATTTTTAATGAAATGCTCACTCCGTCACATTAATAACGTTTGTTTAGATTAATCATAACTGCTCCCTTTGTAGTGTGCAGGACACCTTTCAACTGTACATATTTTCTCAGAATGTCCAGATTTTTGCCTCATATTTTTTGGTCGATTTCTCATAAAATTGTGATTTAATGGGAAATCATTGAGGATTGAAGTCAGAAAATGACAGTGATTTGAGTTTCAGACTTCATAACCTTCAGAAAATTCATACTAATACAAAACCTGTTGTTCTATCTACTCCCTGAGTTTGTAAGAGCAATATTTAAAAAGTATCCCTATTTTTGAGCCTTTGTCCCACCATTATTTATTTATTTGTCCAGATTTCTTGCTATAACAGGTTGAGATGTATGGGGTGCAGTACTGACAGCCCCTAGGCTTTCAGGCCTCCCTACAACTTTGTTGTACAGGGCCTTTTTCCTTTTCTTCTGTTTGGGCTTGCCTTGTTTGTAACAGTAGAGCCAGGACTTAGTAAGGTAATTATTGCTATATTTTGGGGTGATAAAGCTGTCGCACAGTCTCCACTCTCCTCTAGCCTATTAAACACTCCTGCTGTAGAGGCTACAAACACTGGCTCCGTGTCAACAGGGGCATTCAGGAACTGTATGCTGATAGTGTCTGGAAGGTTTGGAGCCTCAGCCACACATGCCTTCCAATAACAGACTCTATCGCGGTTACACTGGATATTAAACCCATTGCATCATAAACATATATAATGGTGTGTTTTGCTGCCTATCAGTCTACGTGGATTCCAGTACCTTGACCTTCGATATCCACATACCCCCCCCCTCCTTTATATCATCTCCAAATGCCTGAGGACCTCTACCTAGTACTTAGTCATGTGCCTGACAACTGGGTGTTCATGACTCCATTGTGGCAGCCTCATATACCACCTTCACTAAGAAGTCAAGAATTCTGCACTCTCAGTCACAAGAAAAAGTATTAGGAGCTGCAACCAATTTGGGTCTCTTTTCTGAATCCAGCGAAAAGATTGCTGGATCAACTGTAGAACTTTGCACAGAAATCTTTGTGACTCATTGAACCTATAGACCGTGCCAGGCTTAAACAGGACAGGGTGATAGACGTCTGGTTCCTTTCAGGTAGCCACACAAGCATCTTCTAAAGCTCCAAATGACTACAGGAACTGATAGGTGTGGGTGCTCCTAACACAGGGTGGGGTCCATAGCATTGCTTCTGGGTATCAGATACCTCTTTGGCATCCATTATGAAACATCTCTTCATTCTGCAAATGGTGCCACCATGAGATTTCTTCTATAGGAAGTGTGGAGGAAGTCTTCAGTGTCTGTCATACCCTAAGGTAGATCTCAAACTCATAGGACCATAGGAAGTTACTAGGCTCATAGCCCTAGGACCCTTTCAAGCCTAGCCAAATTCTACCCTTATTTCCATAAGTGTCAACTGCCCCTATCCAAGAGAAAAACAGGTGGAACCCCTGGGGTGAATTTATGGTTACCCATCCAATTATCCAGATTGTGTTTGAAGAAGGCCAATGAGGTGTTCTGTTTGACATGAAGTGGGAGTCTCTTCCAAAGGTGTGGTAACCTCTGGGAAACCAATCTTTTCCTTCAGCGGGTTCTATTTACCATACCTTGCCCCCGAGACCATAAACAGTCACTCAAATCATTATAATTCTGAGTATACTACATTAAATTCCTAGCTGCAGTTGCTACTTTTTTGTTTTGTTTGGAGACTGGGGCCTTTGGTAGAGTGTCCTAGTTCTCATTCAGCTCTCATGGCCACTTGAGTAAGACCTCTGTCCTAATGGAAACTCATCTGGGAAACACAATGTACATCTTTCACTACTATCTGAGGAGTCAGAACCCCAACTTAGAGAAGGCTCCCACTTTCAGTCAAAAGAAGGGAATCTAGACACTGAGGGTTGGTCCACAGCTGGTTATAGATTCTGCAACAACTGTAAGGACCGCTGCGCCAGGGGAAAACCATTCCTGGGGTACAGCCTTGTAAAGGGGGGACTGTAAGGATCTGTTTGTAACTAGGTCCTAGAGTTAATGGAGCTACCTACAGTAAGCCAGAAGATATAACAAACATACTGAAAACAAATTCAGCTCTAAATTTCTCTCTCTCTTCTGGAAATACCATAAAATCTAACTCCCCCAACTAGGGAACAGGACCCACAATGTTCTTTCTCGAAGACCAAGAACACTGCATTGATGGGCCCCTAACAATATCCCTGAATGCCTTCCAAGTAGCATGAAACATAACCTATCAGGTCATCTGGAATCATCATTTAACCGTATCCTCCAAACAGGTTTTATGCCTCAAGAATGGAGAACGATAACAGTCATCCCTCTGCACAAATGAGGGCGATCAACAGACCCATAAATCTAACTAGCCTCGTATGACAGGAAACAGACCCATAAATCTAACTCGCCTCATATGACAGGAAACAGACCCATAAATGTAACTCGCCTCATATGACAGGAAACAGACCCATAAATGTAACTCGCCTCATATGACAGGAAACAGACCCATAAATGTAACTCGCCTCATATGACAGGAAACAGACCCATAAATCTAACTAGCCTCATATGACAGGAAACAGACCCATAAATCTAACTCGCCTCATATGCAAAGCCATGGAAGGGATCAATAATGACAGGAAACAGACCTATAAATCTAACTAGCCTCATATGACAGGAAACAGACCCATAAATCTAACTCGCCTCATATGACAGGAACACACACAAACAAGGAACACAACTCACTGCCAAAGGCGTTCTCACCAAAACCAGGAAGCAGAATAGATACGAAAGTGAGAACAATCACCAGGATACAGTTTCTTCAATGTAGACAAAACATCTCCAACATAAGTAAAATCCAGTAGGCAGTCACTATGTAAAACAAAGACTCTTTATTGCAAAATGAGGAATAAGCGCTTTCACGTAGTACAAGCTACGCTTCATCAGATACAGTCACACAAATTCACTCACATTTAAATACATGCCCTTTTGGCGGGCTCGTTAGTCTAATTGCTAATTTGCACATTCATTAATTGTAAAACTCAGTTGACAATGTACTGCAACCCATGTGCTCCAGCATAAAAAACAGCGTTAGCTTTTGTTTACATTAATATAAAAATGTCTTATTCTAGAACAACAAATCATGAATACTAAAACACAATCTTTAAAGCCAAACAAAACGCATTGCTCAATAAATGTAATAACTCACTCACACATAAATATTACCCTGTGAAGTGTTGGGATTACACATAAAAAACTGCAAATCCATATTCAATCACAACTCCAGATATTTAAATTAGGGAATGCGGAGTCGATCATATTTAAATAGCGTACCCTGCAAGAATTCTTTGCGATCGAACCATTAAATTATCCAATAATCAACATTACCTCAAACCATAATAAATCCTTCACTGCTAAGTTCTACTGAGTTCAGAAGCCTGATGTCCGACGCTAACTCACACAGCTAGCCACATACTATTGCTAGCATTGGTATAGGTCAGCTGGTAACCACGCTATAAAAGGTGCGCTTCAGGGTCCTAACGCTCCAATGTTAAAATAAGGTTACGAAGTTACTCATAGTAGAATCATAGTGCATCGCTTCAATAGAAACGCTCAAAAACTCTGGTGGTATAACTATTTAAATAAAAAAGAACACAATTTAGATTCTTAGGCAAATAAATAGACTATACTCGCGTACATAACTATAGGGTTATGTAATGGAATACTTACATATCCCTATACCGCTCTCAATATATATAAATAATCAGAAATCTAAATGCCTTCTAACAGACATGCAGCACCGCCTACATAAATCTTAAAAGTTGCACTAAAAAATCTACAATTTAATCCCTTGTGGAATAGACTCCAACAAGACATAAAACGACTGAAACTCATACATTATACATATCATAAACATATATAAAGAATAATACCCAGACTCTAAATTAAGTACTATTCTTTGTGAAAAAAGTTAAAATATTAACTAGTATACATCCAAACTACAAATGATGATTAAACCTCACATAAGTAACTAGTATGTAAAGAACTATTTTCTTCCAATTAATATGGGCTTTAATGAAACACAATTGTTCAATCCCGGTGGTAAATGTGCTGCAAACTTCAGGATCCAGTGGAGCTCAGCTTTTGCTAGAGTATTATCAGTATCACCCCCTCTTATGTTCATTGTCACTATTTGTAGAACTCTAAATGTAAAAGAATGCATATGGCATGCCTTCACATGCCTGGCTAACGCATTAGTGTCATCCTGCCTGCGGATATCATATTGATGGTCATAAATACGATCCCTCAACCTCCTTTTTGTCAAACCTATGTAGAAGGCTGTACAGAGGGAGCAAGTAGCTAAGTATATCACATTCTTCATGTTGCAATCGGCATAGTGATTGGGTTTAAAAACATAGTCCATATACGGATGTTGATATTCTTGTACCTTACTAAGACTATTACACCTGGGGCAGTGAAAACAGGGAAATGTACCCTTACTTACAATATCTCCCAGCAGTAAATTACTAGGCTTGATCACATTAGTAACCTGCTGGTCATTACATAACAATATCTTAAGGTTGTCACTATTCCTGTAGCAAAACCTGGGTGCAGCCCCTACCACATCTCTGACTTGTTTATTTACAGTTAGAACATTCCAGTTCTTTTTTATCACATGCCTGATCCTTTCCACATCACTAGTGTATTTAGTGACATAATTAATCTTAAGACCATGTGTATTGAACCCACTACTCCTATTGTACACTAATTTACTCAGCGACCCTGAATCACCCTTATTTGTAGGTTCGGTGTCCCCAATGACCTCCTGCCTTATTCTCTTGACCATACCCATATTATAGCCTCTATGTTTAAATAGAAGCTCCATGTTATCTGCTTCTTTTATCAAGTCACATTTGTTCTTACAGAGTCTAGAGATCCTGACAAATTGACTTTTCACTATGCCCTGAAAAGTGTGTGCCGGATGCATGCTGTCGGACACTAATATTGCATTCTTCCATACTGTTTTCCTATAGAGTGTAGATGTGACCTTACCTCCATCAGTCAGCCTCAGTGTGACATCTAAAAAATTGACCTGTTGATATGAACACTCCATAGTGAATCTTAGAAAATCCGTAGTGGTTTCCAAGTATCCCAAAAAGCCAACAAAACCTTCAACCGTGCCTTCCCATATTATTAGTATGTCATCTACAAACCGTTGATAGTATCTTATGTGTTTAGATGACTCATGTGGAAATAGAAACAATTTCTCCCACCAATAGACCACCAAGTTGGCGTAGGTATTGGCACAGGGAGTGCCCATGGCTACTCCCCATGCCTGTAAAAAGTACCTATCCCCAAACATAAAGACATTGCTATTAAGAACAATGTCTAATAACTGACAAACCAATAAGATCCTATCATTGGAAAAAGTGGTTTCTTTGTGTAACAATTCCCTGATGTACTGTATCCCAACCTCGTTAGGGATAGAGGTAAACAATTTCTCCACGTCCATAGTGATCAGGAGATATTGTGTATTCCCCACATCTAGACATATGTCATTCAGGCTCTCTAGTAGATGGTAGGTATCTTTTAAGATTGTACAACTATTATTGACAACAGGTCGTAAAATGTTGTCCAGGAAGGTGGATATGTGTGAGGTTATCCAACCTTCCCCTGACACTATCGGTCTCATTGGTATGGGCCATATCTCTTTATGAATCTTAGGAAGCCCCTTCAGGATCGGTGTAACTGGATAAGGTTTCAAAAAATACTCGCACAATTCCATACTGATTTGTCTACATAGCAACAGGTCATAAATGTTATCTTTCACTGTTTGTATAATGGCTGACACTTGTTTGATGGATATGCTCTCATAAGTCCTTGCATCCGAGAGCAACCCCTCCATACATTTCACATATTCATCTGTGTCCATGACCACAACACCCCCCCCCCTTTATCAGCAGGTTTCACTATTACCTTTTTGTCCTTCTTTAGTCTAGCTAAAGCATGATATTCATTTGTGTTGAGATTATAGAATCTTCCTTTCTTACTTTTTGATTCTGAGAACAATGCATAAAAATCCTTTTCACATAAGTCCAAAAAACACTCCACCATCGGGTGCATTGGTGGCATAAAAGCACTTCTGTTCCTGAAAGGTGTTGAAGACACAATAGCATTGTCATTCTCTTTGTCTTTAGGAAAAAACAACTTCAGGCATACTCGCCTACAGAACAATCTCAAGTCAATCAGAGACTCCTCTAAAGAGGACTTAGCTGCTGGAATAAAAGTAAGCCCTCTATTAAGAAGGCTAAGCATATCATCATCAAGGCAAGTACTGGAAAAATTAAAGACCAAAGAAGTCAATACCTGGTCTTTCTGTTTGGTACATTCCTCTCCTCTGAGTACTTGCGTTTTCTTGGCCCCCTGCTGTTGGAACGACCCCTTTGTTGTTGAACAAATTTCCTTTGATAAGGTAAAAAAGGGGGGGGGGGCTCCCGAAGTGTTACTGGTCTTGGGTATGGCTCCTGGGTTGCGCTGTCCTTGTAAAGCCTCCTGGTTTGGAGGGGGTGTGCCTATGCTTGGCATATCGATAGGATCCAGGCTACTGACCCTGGTAGATGACACATCAGTCTGTATATTCGAACGGGTATTAGTTGCCATCAGTGCCGAACCACTGGGGGCTCCAGTATCGTTCTTCATACCATTGATATTAGTTGCATGTTGTGAAGATGTAGAGCGATCTTCTTGAGCCCTTGGCCAAACAAACACATGGCCATTCTGGAAATCTAAAAAATCTCTCCTTAATTTGCGTTGTTTAGTTTTGCTCAGTCTATCACTGAAAGATTTCACTTTTGTAAGGACCGAACAAAGCTTATCTTTACAGTATTCAGAGGTAAAGCATTCTGTTAACCTCTTATATGCCATGTCAGTTTTATTGCGAAGGTCAGTCTCTAATGGCAAAAAATACTTAAGCAGTAGTTTCACATAGTCAAAGCCTAAGTTGATGTTCAGGTCTTGCCATTGTTTAAGCAAAGATGGATGAGAGTCCCCATACGTAGGCATGCAGAAAACCCGCATGCCTCTGGGGACTACTTTATGAAACAAACAGGCCTCTAGATGTAGCCTCTGCCATAAATACCTATGCATTTGGTATAGATTGTCCTCCAGCATTTTCAGCTGTTCATGGAACTCCATAAGATTCTCACCAGTTTCTACAGATTGTCCTATACCCACAGCTTCATTAAGGTCCAGCGACAATAAAGGGTTCGACTCTTGTAAAAATATACCCATCCAAAGACCTCGACTCTGGAACTGAAGCAGCAACAATATTCAAACTTTCCATCGTGTGCGTTGAGTTGTGATCAAGGAAAACGAGAACACACACAAACAAGGAACACAACTCACTGCCAAAGGCGTTCTCACCAAAACCAGGAAGCAGAATAGATACAAAAGTGAGAACAATCACCACGATACAGTTTCTTCAATGTAGACAAAACATCTCCAACATAAGTAAAATCCAGTAGGCAGTCACTATGTAAAACGAAGACTCTTTATTGCAAAATGAGGAATAAGCGCTTTCACGTAGTACAAGCTACGCTTCATCAGATACAGTCACACAAATTCACTCACATTTAAATACATGCCCTTTTGGCGGGCTCGTTAGTCTAATTGCTAATTTGCACATTCATTAATTGTAAAACTCAGTTGACAATGTACTGCAACCCATGTGCTCCAGCATAAAAAACAGCGTTAGCTTTTGTTTACATTAATATAAAAATGTCTTATTCTAGAACAACAAATCATGAATACTAAAACACAATCTTTAAAGCCAAACAAAACGCATTGCTCAATAAATGTAATAACTCACTCACACATAAATATTACCCTGTGAAGTGTTGGGATTACACATAAAAACTGCAGATCCAAATTCAATCACAAATCCAGATATTTAAAATAGGGAATGCGGAGTCGATCATATTTAAATAGCGTACCCTGCAAGAATTCTTTGCGATCGAACCATTAAATTATCCAATAATCAACATTACCTCAAACCATAATAAATCCTTCACTGCTAAGTTCTACTGAGTTCAGAAGCCTGATGTCCGACGCTAACTCACACAGCTAGCCACATACTATTGCTAGCATTGGTAGCCTCATATGACAGGAAACAGACCCATAAATCTAACTAGCCTCATATGACAGGAAACAGACCCATAAATCTAACTAGCCTCATATGACAGGAAACAGACCCATAAATCTAACTAGCCTCATATGCAAAGCCATGGAAGTCATCAATAATGACAGGAAACAGACCCATAAATCTAACTAGCCTCATATGCAAAGCCATGGAAGGGATCAATAATGACAGGAAACAGACCCATAAATCTAACTAGCCTCATATGCAAAGCCATGGAAGTCATCAATAATGACAGGAAACAGACCCGTAAATCTAACTAGCCTCATATGCAAAGCCATGGAAGGGATCAATAATGACAGGAAACAGACCCATAAATCTAACTAGCCTCATATGCAAAGCCATGGAAGGGATCAATAATGACAGGAAACAGACCCATAAATCTAACTAGCCTCATATGCAAAGCCATGGAAGGGATCAATAATGACAGGAAACAGACCCATAAATCTAACTAGCCTCATATGCAAAGCCATGGAAGGGATCAATAATGACAGGAAACAGACCCATAAATCTAACTAGCCTCATCTGCAAAGCCATGGAAGGGATCAATAATGACAGGAAACAGACCCATAAATCTAACTAGCCTCATATGCAAAGCCATGGAAGGGATCAATAATGACAGGAAACAGACCCATAAATCTAACTAGCCTCATATGCAAAGCCATGGAAGTCATCAATAATGACAGGAAACAGACCAGAATCTAACTAGCCTCATATGCAAAGCCATGGAAGGGATCAATAATGACAGGAAGCAGACCCATAAATCTAACTAGCCTCATATGCAAAGCCATGGAAGGGATCAATAATGACAGGAAACAGACCCATAAATCTAACTAGCCTCATATGCAAAGCCATGGAAGTCATCAATAATGACAGGAAACAGACCCATAAATCTAACTAGCCTCATATGCAAAGCCATGGAAGGGATCAATAATGACAGGAAACAGACCCATAAATCTAACTAGCCTCATATGCAAAGCCATGGAAGTGATCAGTAATGACAGGAAACCTCCATATACTGTACCCATCCCAATTTGGTTTTGTCAAGGGCAGGTCATGCCTACTTAACCCGATGGACTTTGAAAAGGTCACCAAGGAAATGGATGAGGGCAAAATGCTTCATACTGCCTATTTAACACAATAACCGACTCAGCCATTGTTGCCAAACTCAAGAGGTGAAGTATAAACCCTTATCTCACCCTGTGGATAGCCAGCTGGCTCACAAACAGGACCCAGGAAATTAGAATTGGAGAGTCCACCT
The DNA here is from genome assembly GCF_019279795.1 of Protopterus annectens. Lineage (NCBI taxonomy): Eukaryota > Metazoa > Chordata > Ceratodontiformes > Protopteridae > Protopterus > Protopterus annectens. The sequence continues at coordinate 88,366,442 of NC_056745.1, read as the reverse complement.
CTAAGACGCCAGTAAACAGCAGAATCTCTCAGGGATCAGTCCTGGGGTAGCTCCTTTTGGCATCTACTACTCTGAAGTCACGGCCAAAGTCATGGACCTCTGGCTAACCAAATTTGAAGACGACTGCAAATTGGGAGCAGTCATAGGTCAAGGTCATAGAATTCCCCACTGACACTAATGTGCTCCAAGAAGGGCTGAAACAAATAACTGGTGACAGACCCATGGACTAAAACTAAATACAAGGAATGCATAATGGTTATCCTTCAGGAAGTCAGCCACCCTCTGATAACTACCATATTGGCAAACTCCCAACAATTGACAAAGTAGCCAGGGCCTTGGGGACACAACAGTAGTCTAACCTTTTGACAATAATGTCTCTATAGCATTAAGGAAATTATTCTGTTGCACAACTTATAAATGAAGGTGTGGCATCTAGGTCCAAGGAGGTCGTAGTTCACTGTATTTAGCACTTATCAGACCTATCATTTTTTAAATATGCTTATTGAATTATCACATAAGGCATAGGCAAACGTACATTTATATACAAGAAAACAAACCATATTAACATATTCACATCTGTACAATCATCATCAATACATTACATAAACTGATAAATTCCTGCTTTCCCTTAAACTTAACTCCTGCTCTAAAACATTATTCTGCATGTACTGTTTCCATAATTTCCATTTTTTCTATGTATTTTGCTCCTACCATTTTCTGAAGATCACTCTTCCACTTCTTTTATTTCTTTTACAATATTCAGTACTTTAAATACAGTTGATTTAGACTTGGGTGATTTTCATTTTCTAGTAATTGCTTTTTTGGCAGCCACAAGAATTAAACTTAACAAGGCCTTACAATCTCTAGGCAATTCAGATCATGTATCCCAGCTAAAAAAAAAAATTCCTTATTTACATCCGTTTATTCACCCAATATTTCTGACAAGAATAATCTATAGGAAATTTTTAAAGTCTTCCAACTTATTACAGTCCCAAAACATGCTCCAATTGCCTCTTTTTCTCCTACCACTCCTCCAACATTTGTTATCTACCCAAGAGATTCATTGGAGTCTGCTCAGGGTACAAGAATACCTATGTAAACACTTCTAAGCTAAAATCCTGACTCTTCTAGGCTTTGCTGCATATTTGGGAGCCATATATATATGTCCTCCCAGTGTTTTCTTGTGGTTTGTCTATCCAAGCTGTCTTCCCAATCTTTTCTACCCTCTTCTGATTGATTCCTATAGTTATTGTGCAATATTTTCTGTGCCCTGCTAATTATCCCTTTTTTAACAGCAGCAGCTTTTCTGGATTCAGCTAAAAACTCTACCAGAGCAGGTAATTCACTTAGAATTCCCCTATGGTTGGCTTAATGGTCAAGGTGTTTACCTTACAGACCCAAGGTGCAGGGTTTGATTCTCACTTGGGGTAATTGGCTAGACTTAAAATGACCCACAAGGGTAGTTAGTCTAGTATGAATCTATGAACCTAATCCATTTCTCTTTGCCTATAGTCTGATATCAACCTCTGATAGGGAAGGCAGTCTATAACCTGCATTCCAAATGTCTTCTTGGCCTCTTCCCATCCTGTTATCTTTCCCTTTCTAGCTATTCACTCCCAATACCTTGGTTCCTTTGCCAATTTTCTCCACTAAATTCCATCCCTGTCATCACTTCTCTGTACCCCTAATTTCAGTCATTCCTATCAGCAAAATCTCCTTTCTCATGTTGACTTAGTTCTTAGAATACTTTCTGCTACTTTATAATATTCTGTATGGCTGTTATTTTCCTTAAAGATCTTCATAGAAAATCAGACTCTCTCCTTATTTATTGAATTTTCTGCCACTTCATTATCCCATTCTACTTACCTTACTGCTTGTATAGGAGCCTTAATTGTGTAGCTCCAAAACATCTCTTCAAATCAGGTAATCCGTGACCACCTTGTTCCATTGGAAGGATCAGCTTATCCCATTTGACCCTTGGCCTCTTCGCTTCCTAGATACAATCCTTTGAATCTTTATTATTGTCCAAAACTTCTCCTCTAGTTGATAAAAATATGCCTGACCTGTATATAAAAACTAAAGGGATTAAAATATTTCCAGTGCTTGTATCATGCTAGCCATATCTATAAACAAGAGCTTCCTGTTTTTCATCTTTTGTATTATATTTTGTTTAGTCTCTTCCCATATATCCTTAGCTGCCATAACAGAATCCTTTTTAACCCATAACCCTAAATACTTCATTTTATCATGTCCCCTTAAATACGGGTATTGATTAACCAATTCATGTGTGGGTTCATAGTTTACAGCTATAGCCTTTGTTTTACCTTCATTAATTTTACGTCCCACAAAAACTTGAAACTGTCTCAGAACATTCCACAACACGGAGATGTCCTTTACTTGTTTTATCAGGTATCATCTGGAAATAAAGCCAACTTTTCTTCACTGCCATACCAGTTATATCTTTGAATTTCTGAGTTTATTTTCTTTGCCAGTGGCTCTAAATATAATGCAAATAGCAAAGGGGAAAAGAGAAACCCCCTACCTGGTTCCTCTGTTCAGACACAATTTAACAGAGAGGAAATGTTTGCCTACAGTCCCACATATATTTTCCTAATTAACCCGATTGCATCAAGAAATGTAAATGTTTGCATTGTCCTAGTCATAAAATTCCAGCTTACTCTGCTGAATGCCTTCTCTGCATCAAGACCCACCAACAACTCATCAGACCTATCATGGAGTACAAAGCACATCCAAATACTGGAATCTTCAGAGAGATTCCTTAGTAAAAAAAATCCAGGGCTTAACATATCATATGCAGGCCACCTCAAAGCCCTAGCCAAACCTCTTCATACAAGAAATGTGGACAAAGGCCCAAAAATAGGGACACATTTTAAATATTGCTCCTATAAACTTAGAAAGTTGCTAGAATAACAGATTTAGTGTTAATACACATTTTCTGAAGGATATGAAGTCTGAAAGTCAATCATCTGTCATTTAGTGACTTAAATTCTCAAAGATTTGCCAGAAAATCACAAAATTTATGAAGAGCAGACCACAAATATGAGACAAAATCTGGAGAGTTGAGAGGGTATAGTCCTATCCCTGTATTATGTCACAGGCTGTTGAAGGGCAAGCTATCTGTAGTAAGCAAAATATCCTGAGACCCCACTCTGATGTACTTCCTGCATATCCACAAGAGAGCACCAGAAATACCTATTCTAAAGACTTTAACCTTGCCTATGATATAAACAGGACCTGTTGGAGAGATGGATATGTATCCTAGTGACTACTATTCTCTGGAACAGACTCCTTATTCATGTGAAGTAATTCAAGTGTAACTTGGACAACTAGATAGGGAACCAGAAACTCACCCGATTTGGTCCATATGTCTCAAAGGGAAACATGCAGCCTGTAAATGGTTCATCTCCCAAGACCCTGCTTACACTACCAAGGATACCAGAACTTGTTGGAGATTTTTGATGCATGGCTAGGCTTAAAAAGACCCCAGTGATCACTATTCTAGTATACACATCTATGTTGCAGATGCTGCACTTGGACATAAATGAACATAACTTGATAAAAAGATGATTGCACCGTGAATACCGGATAAAATATCAGGGACAAAGGAAACAAAAATGTATTTATTTATTTACATTAGTTTAATGGGAAAGTCCAACTGGGCAAATGCCCATTTTAAGCATAGGCCCAGGGAGAAAAGCTCCACTTACAATGAAACTATATATAATTAACTTTTTTAATTTCTCAAAGTCTTTTGGGTTTCTAATACCATGATGGGAATGGACCCCATTCGTAAGTCAAAGTATGATTAAAGTTCATGAAATTAGTATAGTTTCAATCTTTGTCAGCTAGTAATTCTCTTTGCAGCACCCGCAATGTGCCCAGTAATGACGACTCCTGCAGTTCGTATGGAGTTGCATGTACTGGTAATGTATCTAAATACGATTGTAATTTTTTTTTTTTTTATAAGACCCATTGCTCATACTACTATTGGAACTGACTGGGTATCTTTCTTCCACATTGCTCTTGTTTCTGCCTGCAGATCTTGATAATTTATGACTTTGTCTCTCTCTGTACACAAGACACTGTAGTCACTGGGTGTGGCAATTTCAATGATCAATGCTACTCTTGTCTTCTTTTCCTGGACCACTACATCCAGTTTTCTAGCATCTATCTTTTAAACTGTTGGTAATGGATAATCCCGTGTGATGTAAACTTCATTTTCTACGATGCTCTGTGGCTCATGTTCCCAGTATTTTTTGGCCACTTCAATACCATAATATTTGCACAATCCCCAGTGCAACAGTCTCGCCACATTATTATGCCTTTCAGTATAGTCCTTCTGTCATTAGTATGTCACAACCAGCAACAAGGGTTGTGCAACTGTTTCCAATTCAGTTTTACAAAACCTGCATTTGTCTGTTTCTACCACATGTTCAATGGGTTTTATAAACCAACGTGTACACAGCCCATAATCTTGGGCTGGCAATATTAACCTTTCATCTTAGTTTGAATTCACCTCTCCTTAACCATTCTTGTATTCGTTACTGATCAACATGAGGTTCTTCCAGAAGTTTTCTATACTTGCAACTATATTAATGCTTTTTCCACATTTCTTGCTTTCTTTTGTTTTTTGGCACATTCAGTTGCTGCCTAATTTTTATCTACTTCTGATTTGATTTCCATTACTGCTTGACATCAAAAAGCTTCTGCTAGATTAAGCAGAGAAGTCATCTTAGATTTATTCTCGTCATGTTTCAAAACTTTCATTATGTTTGGGTCTTGTGAGGTCAGCAGATATGCGTGGAGTCCCACGATTTCAGATCTATACATGTAATCAATTTCAAGGAGGCCCATCCCTCCTTCGGAACATGGAATATATAATCTTGGTATGCACTGATTTTTATAAATCATTTGGTGAGCATGAAGCATTCTTCTTGTTTTCCTATTTAATCTAGCCAACATGTTTTGGGGGCAGTCAATCACTCCAAAACTGTAAGTTAGGACAGGAAGAACAAATTGGTTTATAGCTTGGGTTTTGTTCCTAGATGTCAGTGCTGTTTTCAGGATTAAAACCTTCTGAAGTAATCCTTACTAAGTTTTATTCGCACTTGTTCATGTTTTATTGTTGATCCTTCATCAGTTCCCAAGTATTTATACACTCCTCCTTGCTTAAGTTCTTTTATGTCAAGTTCTTGTCCCAAACTGGTTTCCTGCTTTAAAGGTTGCTTTTGCAGATTTATCAAGACCAAATGACATTTTTATATCATCTGAAAAAGTTTTGACAACTTGCAGTTGTGCTTTCAGTTCCTCATCTGATAAGCTGTACAGTTTTAAATCATTGACAAAGAGAAGGTGAGAAGTCTTTACACTTTGTTGTTTTCTAGGAGCCAGATTATAGCAGTGGAACTAATCATGGACAAGGGGAGTGTTTACTTAATGCATTGCAACACAAAAGTATGAATTTTAATGACATTCTTAGTAAAATAAAATATATTTTTAATGATAAACCAAAAGGGGAAACAGTTTTAAATAATGGTGCTTACAACAACCTGTTTAAACTTGATGAAACATTGTATAAATACAAAATGCTTGATTTACAGAATGCATACCTGAAAGAATGTGTCAAGTTAAATATTGTACCAAAGGGGCTTAGGGTCTTATAAATACCCTAATAAAGTGAGAGAAGGCTCTAAGTTCCATAAGGAATTGATTAATATTTTTGATAATTGTGGGATTGAAATAGCAAAAGCTATTATTAGTGAGAGTGAGAATGAGAAAGAAAAGGACATACTATATAATAGGGTTGAGCAAGTCAACCAAAATATTATTAATGACTTGATGTTCACAGTGGACAGAGAAAAACAAATACAATGACATTTTGAGAAAGATAGAAGGGAAATGTAGGAATATTCTGCTTTTAACTGCATATTAAAACTTAAAAAGAGACCACAGCTCTGTCTCTTGTGAGTCAGGCAGAAATGAGTACAGGTCAGTAGAACAGGTCAGTTAAGGTTAATCATCTGTGAACTGAGGGGGTGGAGCTTGGAACTAAACCTTCTATTTAAGGGGTAAAATAAAAAAATACAGAGCTTTACTAGAAAGGCTCACCCAGACTCTGCTACACTTTGCTGTGAGGAAAGGTTAGTTTGCTTTTTATTTGTTGTATTACCTTATTGCATTTTTCTATTCTGAATAATGTGATTTGTTTTATTTACCTTGTGTTTTACTTGTATTTTGCTTTTAGCTGCATATTAAAACTTGAAGTGACCACAGCTCTGTCTCTTGTGAATCAGGCAGAAATTTTTTTCCCACACCACCACCTGGTTACTGTAGTGTTCTTAAACACCACTGTCTTTCTAGTTGCCCTCCCCTTATGTTAATTTGATCATATATCTCATTTCCTCTCTGTTTTTACTGGCTTGCGTAAGCACAAAATTACCATTTTGTGAAATCACTCTCCTTCAACTATTTAAATTTATTGGCCATCCTACCGTATTCCATAGTACCAGAATACAAAAGTGACCACCCCCTTTCAATCTATCTTGCTGTTTTAAAAATAGTGACTCTCTACTAAAACTTAACTTTTTAGACAAGTAAAACTTAAGTTACCTACTTTCACATCTAACTCCTCTAATACACACTGCAGTGTTTAGAATAAACCATTTTTTTCATCTTACCTTTAAGCATCCCTGTGACTAGCACTTGCTTTAAAACCTGCTGGAAAGCACTAGGAAGTCTTAAACTGATACAAGCACTCAACTCTCCTTGTTAATAAGGAGAAATTAATTGTAGGCACTAAACAGCCTATAATTACAAAGTACCTTGCTATAGTAAGGGAAAACAGCTCTTGTACTTTACAAAAGAAAAAGCATCAAACCAGGCATGTCCAAAGGTCAGCTTCCGGTGATTTCTCCTGTCCACCTGGTGAATCTGGGCATACTGGAGTAATGCAGCAATTGCCTCATGTACACAGACAAAACCTCTCCTCCTACCACCCAACACTACAACCTGCGAGAGATGCACTTACACAGCCAAACTGGAAGCAAAGCTCTCTCCATCCAAGATTGTGCTAGACAGTCAAGAGAAGAAGGTTAACACCCGCACTACACCTCAAGCAACACATTGCCCTTCTAAACCCACACCACCAACACCCACACATAGCAACACTAAACCCACATATGTGGAGGCCCTTAACAGCAACCTGCCCAAGCAACAAGGACCTCTGAAGCTGAAACGCAAACAAACACCAATCACAACCAAAGTATCACATAGCTCACAACACCAGTGTGCCACCCAAAAACAGCCCCTAAGGCAAGCCAATGTACCCAACACTTTAGTCATAGGTGACTCTATAGTCAGGCACACTAATGTCCCACTCACCAGGCTGAACAAGGAAAAAATTACAATCAGCTGCCTGTTGGATGCCAGGATCCACCACATAATGCATGCACTCAAGTCACTCCACAACAAGTACAAATATGACTCTGTCATCATCCATGTTGCAGTGAATGACTTGAGACATACCTCCCTGGACTACACGAAGAGAGACATGAAAGAGCTCTCCGATCATGTGGCCCAGGGAGGTATGACCCTAGCCCTGAGTAGTATCCTGCCTTCACTCAGAATGATACCACAGTATAAGGACAAAATGATTGACTTCAACAATTGGCTAAACTTCTGGTGTCATTCAAAGGGGATCCAGTATCTGTCTGCCTGGGATGACATGATCGAAAGACCACGATGCTTTGCCAGAGATGGTCTGCACCTGTCGCCCTTGGGATTCAGGTTACTGGCTAAGGCTCTTGCCACCCCTATAGTGCCTTTTTTAGGCAAAGTTCAAAGGACAAAGCCACCACCATAACAAGTACAAGCATGCAAAATCTGAAGGTAATACTACTCAATGCTAGAAGTCTAAACCTCAAAATGCACTCTCTCGAGGCACTCCTAAAAATGGAGAACATAGATGTCTGTGCAGTAACTGAGACCTGGTTCAAGACTCCAGAGACAGCACCCCTGCAACACCAGGCTACAGCTCTTACCACACTTTTCGGCCACCAAACCAGGACCGAAACACTAAAGGTGGAGGAGTGTCCATATTCACCAAGGATATTCACAACACCAGGCTAGTTGCCTAACACAATGCATCTGAAATTCTCCAGGTGCAACTAACACTAGGTAAGACTGCAATCCAAATTGTAGCTTGCTACAGATCCCCACCATGCCCCAAGATTCTCACTACACCTTTCGAAACATACTGGAAAATATTAAGATACAACCAAGCGCCCTAATACTGGGTGATTTCAACTACCCTGCCATTAACTGGGAAACCTACTCATGTACCAACAACTTTGCCCAGCAGTTCTTGGAATTCATAAATTCCAATGCACTGGATCAACTAATCCTTAGTCCCATCCAGTATCCTAGACCTGGTCATTACCAACATGGGAAACCGATGCTCCACACCTATGGTCAGGTCTGACCATAAACTAATCAGCACTGACATCCACATCCCACCCCCACCCCCCAGTAAGGAAACCAACGTAAAAAACTTCTCCAAATCCAACTTCATGCTACTCAAGTCAAAAGTGACAAACTTTATGACACCCATGCAGACGGGAACTGAAAGTTCGACTGCTGAGTCCTATACTAAGGCACTGTATGAGCACATCCACTCATGCATGAATTGTGCCATCCCCAATAGAACCAAGATGCTGTCCTCCAAAAAAGGAAGCCAATCTGATGGTCCCTTGTCATAAACAAACTTTACAACAAAAGGAAGAAATTGTTGCAGAAAAGAGAAAATCCCAGGATGCAAAAAACTCCATTACCAGCCTCAGTAAGAAGCTGAGGTCCCTCATAAAATCCTCCAAAGCTAGTTACAAAAATAAAATTGGCAAAGATTCCAAAGACAACCACAAGGCATTCTATAGCTATGTCAAGAATCTAAATGGCAATGCTCAGATTTGCTCTGAGCTACAACAGAATGGCATTAAATATACTGATCCCAAGAATATTGCCAATATCCTAGATCAATTTAGTGCAAACTTCACCCCCCTCTCACCCCGTAAAGGACCCATCTCAATACCAAAAGATTGCCAAATTCCGGTAATAATGGGCACACAGGTAAAAAACAAACTCTCCAAAGCTAAGAATACAGCATCCATGGGACCAGATGACATCGCAGGCTGTGTACTACATGAACTACAAAATGAAATGACACCTCACCTAAGTGTCATGATTAATCATAGCCTCACCTCAGGCTTCATGCCCACTGAGTGGCACACAGCTACAGTTATCTCACTCCACCAGGGAGGGATCCACCTTGGATCCCAGGAAGTACTGCCCCATCAGTCTGATGAGCCTGATCTGCAAGGCCATGGAATATATTATCATGGAACTTATAAACAAAGACATTGGCAACCCTCAAACATTGGACCCCACGTAGTTTGGGTTCCTGAAGGGCCGATGTTGTCTCCTGAAAATGACTGACTTCTTCAAATCAGTCTCCAGAGCCGTGGACAAGGGTAAGGTGGTCCACACAGCCTATCTGAACCTTGCCAAAGCCTTCAACACCGTCCCCCACTCTGGAATCATAAATAAACTTACTAAGCTGGGCATTAATCCCTATGTCACTCGATGGGTTGCCAACTGGCTTACTGACAGAACCCACACTGCAAAAGTAGCCGACTCCAAATCCAGCTACAGACAAGTGGAGTATCTCAGGGTTCAGTCCTGGGACCATTCTTGTTTGGCATCTACTTCTCTGAAGTACAGGCCAACACTAAGTGACTCTGGCTACCAAAGTTTGCAGATGACTGCAAACTGGGAGCCATTATTTAATCCCCAAATGATGTGGATATTCTACAAAAGAGCCTTACAGAAACAGATGCTTGGTGCCAGCACCATAGGCTCAAGCTCAATGTCAAGAAATGTATAGTTATCCCCTTTGGGAAAAAACATGTACCCGTGAATTACCACATAGGTGGCAGTATACTAAACAATGAAAGGGTGATAAGAGACTTGGGGACACAGGTGGACAGTGGTCTCACCTTTGATAACCACATTGCCACAACAGTCAGGAAATCCTTCTATGTGGCACACCTCATCACTAAGGTCTTTTCATCCAGAAAAGAGGAGGTCATTGTCCCACTGTACTCATCCCTCATTAGACCCATTATAGAATACAATGCCATTTGGTATGTACCTCTCAAGACATCTGCAACAACTGGAAAGGCCGCAGAAATACCTCACTAAAAGAATCACAGGCCTAAAGCAGATGCCTTATGTGGACCATCTAAAAAAACTCCACCTATACTCTGTCGCATATCGTCTACTCAGAGGCGATCTCTGCTTAACATACAAGGCCATGTTAAACCCAGAGCTGTTGGACATGCTACACTTAAAGAAATCCCAATCCCTCAGAGACACGCTCCAGGGATCTAAAACTTGTCATCACAATGAACAAAACATGCTGGAGGGATAGGTTCTTGACTCAGAGACTCCCCAGACTCTGAAATAGCCTGCCCATACATGTCAGCCAGAGTGCCTTTTTGGCTCTCTTCAAAAGGAACCTTGATGATTGGATGGGAGATAGGGAAGTCACCCCGGTGATCACGTCAGTCGCCCTGCTAGACAGGGGTCCAGGGAAGTAAATACTGTGGGAAGAAATAGCCAGGGAACTGTTATGGCTAAGCTTGTATAGGCCCTAGGGCCAATAGCCTAGTACCAACCTATGAACCTATGTTTACAACTGAAAAATAGAGAGAGTCATCAAGGAATACAAGGATAAAACTAACTACACTAGACCTAAGGAACAGTATAACAAAAATTATTGGTATGAGGGAGAAGGTAGAGATTTTTATGAGGAGGAACAACACACAGAACAACAACACACATCATCCTATGACATACATAACCCTTTAGAGTTTCCACCTCTCCGTCAATCAGAGAGGATAAAGAACACAAACATACTACAACCACAACAGAATGGGGTACAATAGGAACAATAAGAGGAACAGATAAAAGAAGCCAGCACAGAGTAGGAGGCAATCATTACTAGGAATGGGTGCAAATTCAGTTTTAATGGATATAATATTTTTAACTATAGTGATATTATTTTAAATGAGACACATTTTAAACTATTTTTAAATGGTTTTAAGTTTATTCCTCTAAGGAAAGTTGATGTGAGTAAATTATTTATTGACTTGAAGCTTTTTTTAAGGGAAAAAAAAACTAGAAATATTTTTCCATGGACAAGAGAAGAATTTTAGTCAAGAAGGAGGAACTAAAAGGAAAAGTATACTCAACCCTCTCTTTTACCCACAACTAAAAAATTTTAAGGGCATAGTAGAGAGAGAATTGAAAATGGGGATAGCACAAAATAAAGTGGTCCCTAACTCAAGCAAGGGAGAGAGAATAATATTGGATGAATTAAGGAGCAACAATTTTTTAAGAATTATGAGGCCAGACTAGGGAGGAGGTACTGTTTTTATGGATACTATGACCTATGAATCGAAAATGATGGAAATTTTAAATGATTCGACAAAATATACAAGGGTATTGATTAATCAAATTAATATCTCATACAAAAAGATTTTTGTTACTCTTAATGATCTATTATTGGAAGGGACAATTGATATCAAGTTAACTATTTACATTTAGATAAACCTAAGGTACCTTCCATATTCGGAATCCCTAAAATTCACAAGAGTATAGAAAATCCACCTTTAAGACCTATAGTGGCCTCAGAAGGCTCTGTTACTGCTCCACTAGCAAAATGGTTAGACAATGAATTAAAGACTATGGCGTATAAAGGAGTTAGTGTGCTGAAAGACTCATGGGAAATGTTAAGTATCAAAACAGAAATGTATAGTGAAAGAATAATTTTTGTAACTATAGACATAGTGGATTTATTCACGTCCATCCCCCCATGAGGAAGGGATGGAGTGGTTTGAAGAAGCTTTGATTAAATATGGTAAGTTTAATCAAAATGACTTCCGCCTAATATTAATTTTAATGGAAATGGTACTGAAGAACAATTTTATTCATTTTGAAGACGATTTCTTTCAACAACTACAAGGGGTAGTGATGGGTGCTAACTGTGCCCCAATATATGCTATTATTATTCTCTCCTACTGGGAGGAAGAATTTGCTTTAAAATCAGAGTATGTAAATAGTTGGACCCTGTATAAACGTTTCCTGGATGATATTTGTATTCTATGGATAGATATAGAAGAAAAGTTTTTAGAATTTTTCAATTATATCTCAGGGACTACATCTTTCTTGAAATTTACTTACAACATGGACTCAGTGAAAATGAACTATTTAGATATTACCATTAAAAAGGACAAGGTAGATTTAAGTCAGTGGTACACAGAAAAGAAACATTCTCCAACTCTTACTTAAATTATACCAGTTCCCACCCACTACATCAAAAGAGGGGGATTATAAAAGGACAGTTTGTCCGAGGATGTAGGATGAACACAGATGAGAATGATTTTTTTAAAAGAATATGAATTTTTAACTAAATTATTTCAGGAAAGGGGTACCCAGAAAATATGACTGACGAAATGAAAAAGAAAGTGGGTGAAGGAAGAAATGGCAGATTTGCACCCATTTTAGGACAGGAAAGTATTCCTTGCAGTAATGAAACAAGTGACAAAAATGGGAAAATAAATGATTTTGATGATGCATTTGTGATTGACTTCAATGGGGACTCAGTCATTATAAGGAACATCCTGGAAAAAGAAAACCCTTGAAATTTATATACAAAAAGGGACAGAATATCAAGAACATGCTTGAAAATAAAAGAAACAAAAATATGCGGAGAGAAGGTAAAGTAGGCACATATAAATGTGGTAGTTGTCCATAGTGTACATTTACCCAGACAGGAGATGTAATCTTTTTGAAGAATAGAAATAGAAAGTTATGTAGAAAAAGTTTTGCTAACTATAACACCAGTGGATTAGTCTATATAACCCTGTGTGACACGTCCCTCTTTTTATGTAGGGAAAACTGAAAAACAGGATTACAAGCATGACTATGACATAAGGAATAAGGTAGCAAATAATACCCTATACAAACACAAAAGTACATGTCAGGATGCCAGCTTCCACTTCTTTGTGGTAGAAGTGGCACCAAAGGACATGAGGGGGGTTGTGGGAGGCTAGGTTAGAATACAGGGAATTATTTTGGCAGCTAACCTTAGATGCCACAAAGCCCCCAGGTTTAAATGAAGCAGTATCACTGGCCTCAGTACTAAAATTAAGAGCAGCAAAACTGTAACTTAGGGTGTAATATTTTATTTGTCCACTAGATGGCAATTGGAATCTAACTGCAGCAATGTGCATGTTCCTGTAGTCTTTTTAACCATAGCTTTAACCCATTTTAAACATATGTGCAATATTTATTCATGGAGTGAATTTTATCATTTCACAGTAGGTTCATAGGTAGGTACTAGGCTATCGGCGCAAGGGCCTAAGTAAGCCTAGCCAACAAGGTTCCTAGGCTTACGCCACCCAAGAAAGTTAATTTCCTGTGCCCCAGTCAAGCAGAGCCACAGAAGTGATCCCCAGGGTGTATTTCCTATTTCCCATCCACTCATCAAGATTTTTCTTGAAGAGTGATAATGAGGAACTTTCCTTGACATAGATGGGTAGCTTGTTCCAGAGTATGTGAAGTCTCTGGGACAGGAATCTATCCCTCCAGCATGTCCTGTTTATTGTGGTGACAAGGGTTAGGTCCCTAGAGCGTGTAGCTCGGAGGGACTGGGATTTCTTTAGTTGTAGCATGTCCAACAGCTCTGGGTTTGACATAGCTTTATATGTTATGCAGAGATCACTTTGGAGTAGGCGATATGCTACAGAGTAAAGTTGGAGTTTTTTGAGACTGTCAGTGTAGGGCATCTGTTTGAGGCCAGCAATCCTCTTTGTGAGGTACTTCTGTGGCCTTTTCAGCTGCTGCAGAGGTATTGTGAGCTACATCCCAAAAAGAGTGTTGTACTCTACAGTGGGTCTAATGAGTGCTGAGTAGAGGGGAACAATGATCTCTTTTTTCCTGGATGAGAACCACATAGAAGGATTTCCTGACTACTGTGGAGATGTGATTATCAAAAGACTACTGCCCACCTGGGTCCCAAGGTCTCATCACACATTCGGCATTAAGTAGACTGCCATTTATGTGGTAGTTCATGGGTACAGAGGTTTTACCAAAGGGGATGACAATGCACGTTTTGGCATTGAGCTTGAGGCCATGCCTCTGACACCAGGCATCTGTCTCAGGAGGCCCTTCTGTAGGATGTCCACATAATTTGGGGGCTCAACTATGGCTCCTAGTTTGCAGTCATCCATGAACTTCATTAGCCAGAGGCTTTCTGTGTTAGCCTGTACTTCAGAGAAGTAGATACCAAACAGGAGAGGTCCCAGGACTGAACCCTGTGGTACTCCACTTGTCACTGGTTTGAAGTCAGATTTGGAGCCTGCAACTTTTACAGTTGCAACCCATCTTGTGACATAGGGATTTATACCTAGTTTAGTTATAATTCCAGAATGGAAGATGGTGTCGAAAGCCTTGGCAAGGTCAAGATAGGCTGTGTGAACCACCTTACCCTCGTCTATGGCTTTGGTGACTGCCTCAAAGAAGTCAATTAGGTTCAGAAGGCATGATCTGCCTTTCACAAACCCAAACTGGGTGGGGTCCAGAGTTTGGAGGTTACCAATGTCTTTGTTTATGAGTTCCATGATGATACGTTCCATGGCCTTACAGACCAGGCTCGTCAGGCTAATAGGGCGATAGTTCCCAGGATCACTGGTGGCTCCCTCTTTGTGGAGTGGGATAACTGTTGCTGTGTGCCATTCAGTGGGCACAAAGCCTGACGTGAGACTATGAATGAACATGGTGTTTAGGTGGGGAGCCAGTTCATGTAAAATGCAGCCTGGGATGTTGTCCGGTCCCATGGATGCTGTGTTTTTGGTTTCAGAGAAAGCAGCCTTTACCTGCATAGATGTGATTACAGGAACTCTGCATTCTTCCTGTATAGATATGGGGCCTTGAGAGGGTAAAGTTAGCACTGAACCTATCTGCCAGGATGTTGGCAATATCAGTGGGTTCTGTAATTTTCGTGCCTTTGTGGTGTAACTCAGAGCAGATCTGGGTGTTGCCTTTGAGATTCTTGACATAGCTATAGAATCCTTTGTGGTTGGCCCTTAGAATCGGTGGTGATTTTGTTTTTGTAACTAGCTTTGGTGGATCTTATAAGGGATCTCAGCTTCTTACTGAGGCTGACCAGGGAGTTCCTCCACTCATGGGATTTTACTCTCTTTTGCAACAGTTTCTTCCTTCTGTTGTACAGTTTGTTTATGGCAGGGGACCACCAGATTGGCTTCCTTTTTTTGGAGGATAGCATTTTGGTACTGTTTGGGATAGCATGATCCATGCACTCATGTAAGCGCTTATAGAGTGCATTTGTGTAGGATTCAGCATTCGTAGCTGTATTGTCCATCTGCATGGGTGTCATGACGTTCGCCACTTCTGTTTTAAGAAGCATGAAGTTGGCTTTGGAGAAATGTTTTACCATGGTTTCCTTAATGGTGGATGGGGGTGGGATGCAGACATCTAGGGTGATTAGCTTATGGTTGGATCTGACCAATGAGGAGTTGACTTCAGGTGTGAAACACCAGTCATGCATGTTGGTAATGACTAGGTCTAGGATATTGTTGCCCAGGAGGGGGTGTGGATAAGTTGATCCAGGGCATTGGAATTTATGGATTCCAGAAAGTGTTGAGTGAAGGAGTTAGTACAAGAGTAGTTTTCCCTGTTAATGGTGGGGTAGTTGAAATCGCCCATTATTAGGGTGTTTGGTTGAATGCTAATATTTTTATGTACATCAAGAAAAGAGGAGTGGGAATCCTGGGGCACGGTGGGGAATCTGTAGCAAGCTACAATTTGGATTTCAGTTTTGCTCAGTTAGTTGCACTTGGATAACCCGGGATGCATTATGCTGCGCAACTATCCTGGAGGTGTGGATATCCTTAATGAATATGGACACACCTCCGCCTTTGGTGTTCTAGTCCAGGTTAGATGGCTGAAAAGTGTGGTATGAGTTAAAGTCTGGTAATGCAGGGGTGCTTTCTACAGCCTTGAACCAGGTCTCAGTCACTGCACAGACAACAATGTTCTCCATTTTAAGGAGTGCCTTGAGTGGGTGCATTTTGAGATTTAGACTTCTAGCATTGAGTAGCATTACCCTCAGTTTTTGCTTGACTAGTGAATTTGGCATTTGAACCTTGCCTAAAAAGTCACTATAGGGGTGGCAAGACCCTTAGCCAGTATCCGGAATCTCAGAGGCAACAGGTGTAGGCCATCTCTGGCAAAGCATCGTGGTCTGTTGACCATGTCATCCCAGGCAGACAGATACTGGATCCCCTTAGAATGACCAGAAGAAGCTTAGCCAATTGAAGTCAATCATTTTGTCCTTGTACTGCGGTATCATTTTAAGTGATGGCAGGATGCTACTCAGGGCTAGGGTCATACCTGCCTGGGCTACAAGATTGTAGAGCTCTTCCATGTCTCTTTTCATGTAGTCCAGGGAGGTACATCTCAGGTCGTTCGCAGCACCATGGACAATGACAGTCATATTTGTAATTGTTGTGGAGTGACTTGAGTGCATGGGTTATGTGGCAGATTCTGTTACCCAACAGGCAGCTGACAGTAACATTCTCCTTGTTTAGCCTAGTGAGTGGAACATCAGTGTGCCTGACTGCAGTGTCACCTATGACTAGTGTGTTGGGTACGTTGTTTTGCCTTATGGGCTGTGGTTTGTTGGCACGCTGAGTCTGTAGGCTATGTCTCATTTGGGTTGTGTTGGGGGGTGGAGGTTGCTTGTGTTTCTGCTTTGGAGGTCTCTGTTGCTTTTGAAGATTATTATTGAGAGCCTCTGCAAATGTTTTTGTGTTTGGATTTTGGTGGTGTAGGTTTAGTGAGACTATATGATGGGCATGGTGTGGTGCAAGTGTTTACCTTCTCCTCTTGACTGTCAAGTTCAGTCTTGGTTGGAGAGAGCTTTACCTCCAGTTTGGCTAGATAACTGCATCTCTCACAAGTTGTGGTGTTGGGTGGCAGGAGGAGAGGGTTGTTTGTGTACGAGGCAATTGCTACATTGCTCCAAGATGCCCAGATTCATCATATAGACAGGAGATAACACTGGGAGCTGACCCTTGGACATGCCTGAATAAAAAACTACTTTCCTCTAGACAAGTGAGGAAAGTGAGTATAAGAGCTGTTTTTCTCTACGGAAGTGAGGAAAGTATTTTTTTAATGATGCTGGAATGTGGTAACTTATTTGTATTTTATATAAGTATGTTTTAGCAAAACTGTTTTAAACATTTATTTCTTAATAAGGTGTGCTTTGTGATTGTGAGTATAAATGGGGGCACAATTAAATGGTATGCATTCATCTGAAGTCTTTTAGGTGACAAAAACGCTACTTAAAAGTTTTAAGCATTCATGTGGTTTACTGTACTTTGTTTCTGTGTGGAATTAAAGGATTAAACTCAGTAGCAGGGTGGTGCTCCTTTTGTACTGGTTTATGGTAGTTTTTCTTTTCAGTGAGCACTTTATTTCCCAGTTTTTCTTCTTAGAAGGTGAGAAGTATTTATGGTTTGTTGTTTTCTAGGAGCCAGATTATAGCCATGGCGTCAGCTGTTGAGTAAACAGCTTAATGGATTACAGGAAAAATGGTGACAGTCATCCTGGAATATCCCCCTCTGAAGTTTTATCCTTGGGATAACAATTTGTCCGTTATCATGGCTTAATTGCAAAATGGTCTGGCACTGTTTCATGGTCACTGCAATGTAATCGATCAGTGTGAGGTGTATCACACATTTTTAAGTGCTTGTTTATCCATGAATGAGGGATACTATCAAATGCTTCTTTGTAGTCAATCATGCCATACTTAGATTCTTCCCCTTTTTACAGTTCCTCACTATGACTAACACTTGATCCTTTGTTCCAGGACTCTTTTATTGCCCTTTTGTTCTACTCCTATAATTGAGTTTTTATCTAAATGACTATAAAGTCTATCAGCATCAATTCCTATGTATAGTTTATATGTCGTCGGAAGACAAGTTATTGGTCCATAATTTTTAGGGTAGCTTGCAGGTTCACTCTCAAGTAGGAGCATTGCTTTTCCTGTTGCTAGCCAAGTTGGTGTCTGTTCAGGGTGCGCATATATATAGTTCTTACTCATGGCCAAATCTTTGTTCAAAGATGTTAATACTTTTAACCAGAAGTTAGGTACTGCATCTGGGCTTGGGGTTTTCCAATTAAACTTTTTTTCAATCTCTCTAGCTGTTACTTCATCCTATTTCATATCCTGCACCTTTAAACTTCTTATTCTTTCTTTGACGTCTTCTACCCATTTAGCATCTTTGTTATGCTCCACAGGATCTTCATAGATACTTCTGCAAAATGTATCTATTTCTTCTTTTTTTGGCAGTTTTTCAATTCCTTTTATCTGATTTCTCAGTTCTCTATAAAACCTTTCTGGGTCCTCAATAAATTGCTTATTTTGCACTTTTCCTTTATATTTATCTTGGTATTTTCTAAGTTTTTCCACCTGTGCTGAGATTTTTAGTTTACTTAGGGCAATTTAAGCATCTGCTCTAAGCAGCTTAAATAACATTGTAACTAGTCACATTTTCTTCTGCTAATTGTTTTAAACCTTGTTTGTAACAACTCACATACTTGTCTGCCAATTATTAATACTCTGTATAACTGAATTGCTGAGGAGCTTTTTTTTTCTCTCCAGGTCTCTGCTTTTAAGATCCTATAACTGATTGTTACTAATTGTTTTCTAGTCCTGAGGAGTTTTTCTCCCCGGGTCTCTGCTGAAAATGAGCCAAAAGCTCAGCCAGACTAACCTGATTAACAAATGTAAAATAAATTTGCGATAGTGCATGATTGATCCTGGTCTGTTCTAATCATGCTCATTGCTTTTATCACATCCATCTTTCTTAGTATTTTTGTTGATCTGTTCCCTCTTCTAGTCTACCAGTGACACTTCTTGTTTTAACTGCTTTATAATTTTCTCTATTCAGTATTTTCATGATGGTATTCTATTTCTCCCCTTCCTTTCCCTCACTACCCGGTGTTCTTGTGGTAGAACTTTATCAGCTATTAATTTAGCTGCACAGTAATATATCCGGTTTACTTCGGTTGATCTTGATATTTCTGTCCATGTCTATTAAATCAAGCAATTTTTCTCTTAGCTCATTTTCTTCCAAACTGAGGGCACATCCCTTGTTTTCTAATTCCTGTGGGCATTCTATAAAAGGTTATATAGCATGTTCCTGTGACACAGTCTCAGCAATTTCATCCTTTGCCATCTGTTGCTCCATCATGTGAGAACTTACTGACCTATTACTCCTCAAGATTGACTGCATCAGTTTCCTGTTCCTTCCCTTGCTGTCTAGCCTCAAGTGCACGTTTATACTGGTTTCCTGTGGAAGGCTCCAAATTATCTTCATGTGGTACCTGACCAATTGCTTCCTGTTCCACTGGGTTCCCCTTAATTTGGATATTCATTACCCTATCCTGTTGTGGTGCTTTCTGAATTAGATTCTCTACACTAAATCCTTCACTTTGCAGCTACTCCATAACCTCAGTTTCTATTTCTTTAACTTCTTCATTACTAATCTCCTTTTCTACTTTTCTTCTTTGTCTTCTTATTTTTTGTATTGTAAAGTTTTCCATGTCTGGATTCCTTTGCTGTATATCTCTTCAAATATCTTTGGTGCTGCTCTTTTTGTATTGGTTAGTTTTGCTTTCTCCTTTGCATAAATATTACACCATTTTAAATCTCTCTTTCCCATGCCCATATTTCTTCTTCAATGTTTTTTGATCTTTGTTTTCTTCCTGCTTTGGGGGCTCAAATCCATCCTACTGTGATGTAACCTGTGCTAGACCAACATCAAACCCTTCACTTTGCAGGCACTCCACAAATTCAGCTTCTATTTTTTTTTTATTCTACTTTTTTTAACTTCTAATTTACTGATCTTTTCTACATTCTGTCTTTGTGACATTTTTTTTTATTATGAAATTTTCCATATCCGGATGCCTTTGCCTGTATTTCTCTTCAAATATCTTAACTCACAGTATAAAGAATTACATTATATAGAAGCACAGATTATTTGGTTACATTTATAGAAAACAAATTTGTACAATTGTTACAATTACTAATAGAAGCATGAGAGCATGTTTAGCAGTAGAAACAGGACAGCAAATGCAGATAAGTAGAAATGTGCTGTGAGTTATTCTAATGAATTAGTAAGCTAACAGTGTAAACAAATAGGTGGACAATTTTAGTTTTCAATTAAATACTCCATCAGTAGTTCTGAAGTACTTCCAACTTGCAATTAAGTCTTCCTACAGAAGTTGAGTTAAAGCACTTGTGCAATACAGAGAGTGATGAGAGGTAGTGTTAACCTGAACCTATACGCATGCAGAGCCATGTATTATTAAAGTGATTTTTGAGTAGTATTTTACAATTGGAGATGTTTGGTACTGATCCGATTGATTCTGGTAGTATATTCCACATTTTTTGCTACATGGCTGGAGTAGAGTAAGCTTCCAGCAGTATTTTTAGTTTTGTTAACTGTTAGTAAGGTTTTGTCTGTAGAGCGAATTGAGCGATTGTTGGCATAGGGTCCTCTCAACTGTACTGATTTTTGCAGAACGTCCAGATTTTTGGCTCGTATTTTTGGCCTGTTCCTCTTTTTTCCTGGAAAATCACTGGAATGATGTCAGGATTGAAGTCACTAAATAATGACATACATTTAAGTTTGACTTCAAATCATTCAGAAAATGTATATTAAAACAAACCCTTTTACTCTAACAACTTTCTAAGTTTATAAGAGCAATATTTAAAATATGCCCCTATTTGTATCTCCATTTTGTCAAGCTTTGTCCAGATTTTTTGCGTTTATAGGTTGAGAGGTATAGGGTATGTTATCTTATGTGGATGGTGAAGTATTTTGTGGGTCACTGTCAGTTGATTATAAGCAAGTAGTTCTAATCGGGTGAGTTCTGTGAGAGACCGTGGTGAGTGAGTCCTATATGTTGAGTTAGTGGCAAACTGCTATTTTGTTACAGCATATTTCAAACTTTTCAAGGTCACTTTTCCTGAGGTTAGTGAGAATGGGGGAGGCATAGAAAAAGGTGGTGAATTCTACTGATGGATATTCTAGTACTATTGGTAAGGAATTGTTCATTTCTACATAGGGTTCAGAGTTTTTTGTTACCCTGTTTAAATGTTTGTGCTATGTGTTGATCAAATCTGATGTTGTCAATTACTACACCTAATAGTTTGGACTGTGGATCTGGAGTACTTATTGTATTATCTGAAGCTGTAATGATAAAAGAGGTCAGAGGATCTGGAAGGTTGGATGATCACGAGTTAGGTTTTACTAGGATTTAAGATGAGTTGAGCATCAGTGAGCCAGGTTTTGATAGCAGTAAAGGATCTTTGTGTTGTATCTTGGAGCTGTTGTGTGTTGGGGCA
This sequence comes from Protopterus annectens, assembly GCF_019279795.1. NCBI lineage: Eukaryota > Metazoa > Chordata > Ceratodontiformes > Protopteridae > Protopterus > Protopterus annectens. Next base: position 88,344,865 of record NC_056745.1, on the reverse strand, counting down.
GAGCATGTAAGTGATGAATTGTCTGCATATTGGATCAAGGTGGCTGAAGGCATGGCTATACTAAGGTTATTGGTAAATAGACTGAACGGAAGGGGGCCTAGTATGGATTGTTGTAGTACTCCTAATGTGACAAGGAGGAGGGGGGAGAGGTTATGCAACCATTTCACTGCTTGTTGGCATTCTGTTAGCTTTGCAACCAGTTGATGGCAGAGAGACTAAGGTTTAGGTCATTGAGAGTGGACAGTAACTTGGGATGCGATACTGTACTGAAGGCTTTAGACATGTCTAGGAAGAATGTTGAGACTAGGTTTCCTTTATTTCTGTCTTGATTAATGGTATCGATAAAGTTCAAGAGGGCTGTTGTGGTGCTGTGATTGGGTCTAAATCCTTGTTGATATATGGATAGTAGATTGTTGAGAGATGGTGGAAAAGTTGAAAGTGAATACATTTTTCAAAAATTTTTACCAGTGGGGATGGAATGGCTAGGGGTCTATAATTTGAAAGTTCAGTTGAGGTTCCACTTTTATGTAAGTTACTTATATGCAATATTTTCCAGATCTGCAGGACATATTGTTCAGAGATGCAGCAATTGATGAGAATGGAGACAGGGTAAGCGATTGCATCAGCTGCTATTTTGAGGAAGTTGTCTGATAGTTATTTTCCTGCTACTGTAGTGGGCGTTAGGTTTTTAAGGAGTTTTTGGACAGTAGAGACAGGGGTAGGTTGAAAGCAGAACACATTCTTGTTATTGTTTTTACCTGTGGATATAACTGACTGACCGGGGGAACTGTTTTTTTGTGAGTTTTAGAATGCTTTCAGTAAAATATATATTAAATTGTTCTGTAGTGGTAGTAGGATTATTAGGGGAGGATGGGGATGGGATTGTTGATTGTCCTGGTTTAAGTATCTTGTTAACTGCTGGCCAGAATTTTTGAGGATCTTTTTGATGTTTCTGTTGTAGGGTGGTGGTGTAATAATTTATTTTATCTTGTTTTATTTGGGATTCAGACTTATTCCTGAGTTTTTGAAATTCTAGACAATTTGGGTAGGATTTGTTAGTGTACTATAGGTCCCAGGCTTTGTTCCTTCATTTTAGTTTCCTTAGAAAGCCATGGAGTGACATTTGTTCTGGTACATATTAGCCTGGTTGGTGCGATGTTATTAAGGATTCTAAGGAAAGTTTAGTTGAAGTATCCCACACACCTGAATCTAGGGGCAGGTACTTAGGGAAGTCCATCTACATTGTATTAGTGTATGGGAATTGAAGTTTTTCATAGCATGAATTTGGAGATGACTGGGATGTTTGAGTGGATTTGTATGTCTTCTAAGTAGGTAGGTTGGTATACGGTCATGAAGGCCGTCAGTCAGACAGCCACAGTGTTGGGAGAGGGAGGGTTTGTTAGTGAGTATCCAGTCTAGGATAGTTTTTTTTTTTTCTATTCTGGTAGCAGTTTGGATTATTTGTGAGAAGCTGTAGAGGCTGACATGGTTAATAGGTGTTACAGGAGTTGCATGAGTACCAATCTATATTACAGTCTCCCATAATTATGCTTTCTTGGGTAATGGTATTAGATATCCAATTAAGGATATGGTCTAAGGTGGAGAGGTTATTACCTGGTGGGATATAGATAGCTATTACTAGGATGTGTTTGCGTTAATTTGAAGTTTGAATACTAGTATTTCTGCATTGTCAGACTTTGGTGAAGATTTGTCTATTAGTTGAAGCATGAGATTATTTCTGTACATTATGGCTACTCCTCCCCCTCTTTTTCCTTTCCTGTCAGCCCTAAGAATATTGTAGCTAATGGGAATGATCTTGTTATCGTTTAAGTGAGGTTTAAGCCACGTTTCAGTTAGGATGGCAATATCTGGTGAGTAGCATGTGTGAGAGTGGTGTGTAGTTCATTAACCTTATTTACAATACTTCTAAGATTTAGGTTAATAAGTAGTAGGCTGGAGGCTGAACAAGCCTGGTTGGCTGTGAAATGGGGTGGTGGGGTAAGTTTTTCTGTTTGGAAGGAATTATTTTTAGGGCCAGAATTAGGATGTATATCGCCACTTTTCATGAGTTTGGAAGCTATTTTAACTAGGGTGTTTAGAATTTCTGAGTTTGCTTATGATATCCAAGGGAGATGTTAGTTGCTGCCTTGACCCTAGGTATCTTATAAGTTGTACATTTATGGTGGTGTTATAGATAGATGTGGGTATATTTATATATAGTTTTGTTTTTTGTTTTGTGAAGGGCGATGTATTTTTGTGGTTGGGTGATGGTAAAGGAGTGAGAGTGATCGGAAGTGAGGTATGCTGCTGTAGAGAGCATTATAAGGATAAAAAAGTACTGTGGGATGACTTTATTTTATGGCATAATGGTTCCATTATTGTTTTAGGGGTTACAAGTTTTCAGAGATGGAAGGCAAAAAGTGCTTTGTAGGAGTTACCTAGACAGAATGTTTTACATGAAAGTAAGGTACTCTATTGAAGGGACACTAGAAATTTGTACCAGAGAAGATGATTTAAATCTAGAGGGAGGGACTGAATAATTTGGACCGGAAGTACTTAGCAATATTTTGATTGCAGTTAGTTGTTTTATATTGTTGACTGGTTGGGATTAAATGAGGTGGGGCTGGTTCGGTAAGGATAAATGTAATAGATACAAGGGGGTGGGTAGGAATGGGGATAGGGTAGGAGAGTGGAGTGAGTCCGAGCAAAGCAAGGGCAAACAGAATGGGTAGAGCCAGGTCTCGGCAAAAGAAAGCGTATGAGAAAAACAATCAGTAAAGCGGTTGTATAGCTGAGTAAATTCTCTAGACCCAAATTTAAGCATATAGTCAAAGAAAAACAGTTAAAAACTATCAGGGCCACAGTTTGAGGGACACTAAGAAACTGTACAAGGTTAAAGTATTTCAGTACAGAGCTATTGTCCCCAGTAGTGTTCACCAGTGCGGTACCTGGTAAGCAGTATGTACATTAGAAAAGACTAGCGTCTAAGATAAATTATAAATAAAACAATAATAAACAAAGGCACCACCAAAGGGTAAAAGCTCCTGTGGTTCCAAAGACAAGATAAAGAACCAGCAAGATAAAAACCATCCACAGAGGCTATACACGGCAGACAGTATCAACGAACACTAGAACACCACTAAACAGATCATATGAAATTATATGGAGACGCGGACTTCTACAAACAGTTCATATGAAATTATATGGAGACGCGGACTTCTACAAACAGTCCAAATTTAATCCCTATTTCCAATTAGAAATTAATATTCTTGGGTATACATATAGTTTCTTTCCTGTTGCCATTTTGTAGTGTTCTTTGGTTTTGGAGCATGCCACACAGTTTAAGGGGCTAGCATCAAGCTCCATTATTCATAGGCTGTGTTTATTAATACAGTTTCATTTCTGCTGCCATTTTGCAGTGCTCTTAATCTTTGGGTTTGGAGTGCTCCACACAGCTTAAAATGCTAGTATCGGCTCTGGTATTCATAGGCTGTGTTTATTAATATAGTTTCTTTTCTGCTGGCATTTTGCAGTGCTCTTAATCTTTGGGTTTGGAGTGTGCCACGCAGTTTAAGGGGCTATTATCAGCTCCAGTATTCAGGGACTGTTTGTTACTTTTCATTATGACTGAGTTCCACAAATGAATGGAATTCTACAGAAAGTGACACACATTAAATAAAACAGCATATCTACCCCCAAACAAGCCAAGCCTAATCTCTCCTCAGGATCCACCTAGACAATATCTGACTTTACTACTTTGTGATGAATGCATGAATACATTACCCTGCTTAACATATTCAGATAAATACTACATTGAAAAAAAAGGGGCAGCAACAACTGCTCTGATTGTAGTAGAAGATAAAAGATAACAATGGAAGATTTGTGGCAATGAGGTGTTACTGGCATGGAAGGGGAATTACCTTGGTGTACACATCTATATTCCCTCTAAAACCGCATTTACGGAGCTTAAAAGTATTACAGGAGAAATTAGTTTTCAGCTTGGCATTTTATTTTTAGGTGGTGACTGGAACTTAGTTTAACACAGAATGCGTACCAGGAGGCCTTGAAGGGAAACTATAACTAGAGAAAATAGATGTTTAATGTAGTATATGAAAGATGCCATTTCAGAAGCAGCAGTGCATAGGAAACTTGCATATTTTTCAAAATATAAGGCTAACAAAAACTATACATCACTGGAGAATGTGCACTTGGTCAAAAGTGCCAAGACCCATCCAATAACCATATCAGACCATGCACTTATAAGAGTTAAGATAATGATGAAAGAAACAAACATGTTGGCATTTTCCACTTATTAAAAAGTGTGGAATTTAGGGAATGGGTAATAATATTCCAAAGTTGTTACAGCAAACAGAAATTGCTCCAGAGGTACTAGTTAGGGCTTGGGATAAAATGAAGATGGATTTCAAAAGTATAGTGGAATTATGAGAAAAAGGGGTGTGTGAGAAAATTAAAAAATATTTAGAAAGTTTGACTAAAGGTAAAATGTTGCAGAGAAGTCTTACAGATGAAGAGGAGGAACAACTGTAAGGTGGTAAGAGCAAAATTATGAATTAGATGCATGGAAAGCAGGGAGATGGAGCTTACTTTTGCCACTTAGACCTTCATCTGTGTTCTCAGGTCACCTACTCGCAATCTGTTTCAGTGTATCAGCCATTTTCTCTGCCAGATCCCTCTGAAATCTGATCATGTGCACCATGTAGCTCAGGACTATGTCCAAAAATGTACTAGCTGGAGGAAGACTAGTTGGAGCAAGCATTCTCTGTGAAGTCTTTCTTGGTGGTTGCTGCTACCATTGTGGATTCCACAAGAGGTGTTTTGCTCCAGTGCTCTCTCTGTCCTTTGGGGACCACAGCATCATATCCAGTTTCTGAGGAACTGTTCAGCCATATCTGGTTCCTTCCTTGCCATACAGCAAATCATGTCCACAAACTTATCTGGCTGAGGCACTGATAATTGGGGATTGGGGGAAGGGGACTTTTAAGCAGTCTGTAAGATCTTTTTCTCAGGTTAGGTGGGGTCATTGAGCCAAGATCCCCTCTGCCTCAATTTCCAGGATATTGCTGAAGATAGTGTCTTCCAGACGGGGATTTGGGTAAAGCTTCCTCTTCATCAAGATCTGTACATTGTTCATAGGTAAATACTAGGATTTTATTCAGTTTGCAGACTACTACTAGCAAGAATCAAACTCTGTACCTTTTACCTGTGAAGTTAAGACCTTAACCATTATGCAAACCACTCTGAAGATATGTTGATGTGTTGCCACTTATACCACCATTTCCTGGGGGACTATGAGGAGGTCTCATTTGAACCTACAAATTCCCCTGTCCTAAGGGAGCAAGCATTATGGTTGGTTGAAAGTTCTACTTCATTAGTGTCTCAGGGTTGCATCAGTGAATCCTGCACCTATCCTTGCCAGGATCATGAATTCTCTCTCCTCTGTGGGGGAACACCCCTTCATCACCCCTGAAGTTATATATACCAATGTTGGGGTCAAACAGTGGAGAAAAAGGCAAACTCCACTGTACCCAAGAATAGTTTTGAATAACTTACATTGATGTATTTTCTTTGGCAACATGATGCACTCCCTCATACTGAGTTTAAGTCCTAGATAACATAATAAAGACTATTGGTGTCAGGGAGGAGAAAGGAGATTTTACCAATAGGAACAAGTATAAAGTACAGTTGTGTACACTTACCATAAATGGAAATGTTCGAGTGTATTCACTGTTGCAGTCATCACACTTGGGTTATCCCTGCCAGGGGTAGCCCTCAGTTGGCCCGAATACCAGAGGCTTAGTATTTATGTGTCAGTTGCTGTCACTTCAGTACTGACGTCAGGTCGTCAGAGGTATAAAAACAGGCAGCAGATGCCATTACATCAGTTTTTCTTGCCCCAAATGTCAGAAGGCCTCAAACAGGGAACTAAGTTATGGTGGAAAAAGACCACCAGTAAAAAGTAAATACCAATAGCCCTGTAAGGAGTGAGGAAGAGAGACAGATACAAGGGGGCTGGAGGGTGGGAAACCAGGACTACAACAGTGAACACACTCGAACATCTACATTTATGGTAAGTGTACACAACTCTATGTTCTTCATGTTTCACTGTTGCAGTCATCACACTTGGGTTGATTCCCAAAGCTGAAGAATGGGTGGAGGCAGTCAAGAAGAGTTGGGGCTGGCTAGTATGCCCTGCAAGACTGCTGTTGCAAAGCCCGCACTGAATTTGGAAAAGATAGGCAGGTGGTAATGCTTGGTGAAGGTATGAACAGAACTCCAAGTAGCAGCTTCCAGAATGTCCCTGGGTAGGGACTCCTCTGAGAAAGACTGTAGAGGTTGAAGTTGCCCTAGTGGAATGCGTTCTGATTCCCTGAGGGGGTGGTTTCCCCTCGTGTTTGTAACAGAAATGGATACAGTGTGCTATCCATTTGAAGATGGTTTGTTTTGATATGGCCTTGCCCTCTGCCCCTAGTGCAAAGCTGACTAGTAACTGGTCAGATTTCCTAAAGGGCTTAGTCCTATCAAGGTAGAATTCTGAGCTGTCTGTGCACATCTAAAGAGTGCAGGATCCTTCCCCTCTTATTTTGAGGAATAGGGAAAAGGGTAGGCAAATGGATAGATTGGTTGAGAGCCACACTGGACACCACTTTAGGCATGAAAGTTGGGTTAGTCCTGAGGGAGACCCTGTCAGCATGAAAAATAATGAGGGGTTCCACAGCCATAAGTGCTTGTAGCTCAGACACTCTTTTGGCTGAAGTGATGGCCAGAAGCAAGGCTGTTTTCCAAGAGAGGAAGTTTAACTCTGCTGACACTGCAGGCTCAAAGAGGGGCAGCGTGAGCTTTTCCAACACAAAGTTAAGGTCCCAAGCAGGGATGGGGGTTCTTCTTGGAGGCCTTAAGTTGTTAGCCCCTCTCAGGAATTGCTTGATGAGAGGGTGAGAGAAGAGAGGTGGCTCAGTGCTGTAATGAGCAGAGATGGTAGAGGCATGGATCTTAATGGAGGAGGAGGAGAGGCCTCTGTGGAGTAGGTCTGCTAGGTAACCCAGGATGAGAGGTAAGGAGGGCTGTGCTGCATCCACTCCTTTAGTGTGAATCCAGGAACAATACCTTTTCCACTTGTCAGCATAGGATTTCCTTGTACTGAGTTGTCTGGCTTCATGTATGACATCCAGTGCCTGCTTGCTTAGGCTGGCCCACTGGAAGAGAAGTCAAGGGATAGGCCAGGCTGCAAGATTCAAGGTCTGCAACTGTGGATGCAAGAACTGTGCCTCCTGCTGAGTCAGAAGAGTAGGGATTAGGGGTAGGTGTAATGGAGGAAATGGTGACAGACTGTGCAGTAGTGGGTACCAGTGTTGGCATGGCCAGTCTGGGGCAATCAGGATTGCCCTTGGTCTTTCCTCCCTTATCTTGAGTAATACTCTTGTAAGAAGAGGTAGAGGGGGAAGTGCATAGATTGAGAGGTTTGCTCACTGGAAGGATAGGTCATCCCACTTTCCAGGCCTTGCTATGAGGTACCCTGGTGCAGAATTTGCTGTGCTGGTGGTTGTAGGGGGAGGCAAATAGGTCCACCTTCAGAATACCTCATTTCTGGGTGACAAGGCTGAAGGTGTTGTGGTTTAATTGCCATTCATGTGGGTCTAGGAGATTTCTGCTTAAGTTGTCTGTCAGAGAGTTTTATTTGGCTGGCAGGAATTGAGCTTGCAGGTGAATGCATGGCTGAGGCCTTGTTCCACAGGGTCATGGCTAGCCTGCAGAGTGGGTAAGAGTGTGTCCCCCCCCTGCTTGTTTATGTACCAAATCACTGTGGTGTCGTCAGTTTTGATTAGTAAGGGCCCTGGAGAGAGTAGGGATCTGAAAGCTGTCAGAGCATGCTGAACAGCTAGAATCTCTTTTTGGTTGATGTGCAGATGAATTTGATTTGGGCTCCAGTGGCCCTGAATGCACCTGCCATCCAGATATGCACCCCAGGCATAATCTGATGTGTCTATGGTTAGGGTCTGGGCAGCGTGGGGTTGTGTAAAGGGAAACCCCTTGTTGTGGTTGCATGCTGCTGCCCACCAAAGGAACTCTTTCCTTAAACAAGGTATCATAGGTATGATTGTTTCCAGGTCCTGAGAATGTTGGCACCAAAGACTTTTTAAGTACCATTGAAGTTTCCTCATATGCAGTCTGGCATATGGAATTAGAATGCTGGAGGCCATGAACCCTAGAGCCTACTGGATTTTCCTTGCGGATAGCTGGGTTCTGGTGGCCATTTGAGCGAAGTAGCCTGTCAGATAGGCTTGTTTTTCTGGAGTAAGGAATGCCATCTGGGATGCTGTGTCCAAGCTTGCTCCCAAGAATACAACTTTTTGACTGGGGACTAGTTTGGATTTTTTTCGTTGATAGAAGGTCCTTTACAAATGTCAGGTGCTGCAACAGCTGTTCCTGACTGTCTGCCTAAATTAGGCAATTGTCCAAGTAGGGGTAAATTTGGATATTTCACGGTCTGCAATAGGCAATGACTGGAGCCAGGCATTTTGTGAAAACTCTGGGAGCAGTAGATAAGCCAAAGGGAAGTGCAGAGAACTGATGATGCATAGATTCTGCCCTGAAGCGTAGATATTTCTTGCAGTAGTCCCTTATTGGGATGTGCAGACAGGCCTCCTTTAGGTCTAGGGTGCCTAACCAGGCATGTTTGAATAGCACAGGGAGAAGCTGCTGTAGGGTGAGCATTTTGAATTTTGGTACCACCAGGAAGGTGTTTAGAATAGATCAATCCAAGATTGGGTGCCAAGTGCCCTCTTTTCTGGGTACAAGAAAAAGTCTGGAATAAAACCCTTGGCCTATCTGTTCTGCAGGAACAGGCTGAATTGCCCTTATGGAAAGTAGGGACTGAACTTGGCTTTGTGCCTCTGCCCACTGGTTTGAAGGAAGATCTGGGAACCCTTTTGGGGTTGGCAGCATGTGGAAATATTTGTACCCCTGGGATACTATGTTGAGGATCCATCGATTGTTGGTAATGGAAGTCCAGTTTTTTGCATGGTGGGCAAGTTTTTCTCCTAGGGGCATGAGCAATTGGGCACAGGGGTGGAGTTGAGAAGTCATTGTGAATTCTTTCCGTAAGGGGGTGGCTTAGCACTCCTTACTTTAGAAGTGGAAGTACTCCATTGCTTAGCTCTATGCATACCCTAAGACTATAATCTGGGGGGGTCTGTTTCCCCTGGGTCTAGTCTGAAATGTCCTTGAGGGTGCTGGAAAGGACCAATGTTTTGAGGGGCAATGCCTACTAAATCTTGGAGGCTGCACTTGCAAAAAAAATCTTTGACTGTCTGCATAGACTTGGCCTTTTCTTCCATCTTTTTTAAAACCTCTTCTGCTTTGGTGCCAAACAGATTGTCCTTGTTCAGAGGAGCGTCAAATAATTTTGATTTGACATGGTCTGGCAAGGTCTTCTCCTTAAGCCAGGCATGCCTTCTAAGTACAGAACCTGTGACTGCTGCCCTGCAAGATGCTTCTAGGGTATCAAACCCACATTGCAGGGTATACTTGCTGACTTGGCTTCCAGAATGCATAAGCTCCTGTAATTCTTTATTTTCTGCACAGTCAGGAAAGGTAGATAATTTTTGCTTAATAAGTTCCATAGTATGTTTCTGGTTTTTCAGCATGTGGAACTGACAATTTAATGCTCTAATGGCAAGAGTTGCAGAGGTGTATACTTTCTTTCCCCATCTGAGGGTATGGGATTCTTAGCTATAGTTGCTTTTATTCCTTTAGGTCCTTGGGAGATGACCACTGGGTCAGCAGTAGGATTTTTAAAGAGAAATTTGTGAGAGTCAGGGACTCTGTAGTACCTGCCAGGTTTCCTTGAAGCAGGGGGTAAAGTATCAGGAGTCAGACTGGATTCCATAAAGACATCATCCACAACATCCAGAACAGGAAGGCTAGCTAAGGGTCTGTGCTGTGGTAGATCTAAAAAGTCAGAGTCTCTTTTTGGACTGAGGATAATCCTGGCATTCCCAATGGAAATGCTCTCTCAATGTATGTAGGGTTTCACCAAAAGAAAAATCCTCTGAAGGGGAGGCAGAAGGAATGGCTTTCGCTGCATCCTCATAGGCAGATAAGGCCATATCTTCATAATCAGAAACCTCAGAGTCGGACTCGGTCAGATAAAGCTGCTGGAGACCAGTCTCTTCTTTTAGCAGGGGAAGGCTGGCTTCCCCTAACCTAACCTAAGATCAGGTCTTCTGCCATTTCAAGCATCTGAGAATGTGACAAGGAAGCAGGTGCTTGAGATTGGGTCATTTTTTTAAGCGTAGCTCATACTCAGCCTTAGAAACGTGGTAGTTTTAGAAAGAACTGAAGATGCGAAAGAAGTCGGTTTGTGTCACATATTGGTAGTGCAGAGAGCTTCCTCAGAAGCTGGTGCCTGCACAGCGGTTCCAGACTCATCCAAGGTAGAGACATCTGTAGGTTCCGTAGTCAAAGAAAAGTCTTGCAGCATACCAGACTCTGAACAGGTCTCAGTAGCAGCCTGCAAATTCATCAAAGCAGGCATCAGTGGCTGCAAAAGTGCCTCACTGAGTACCAGTGAACTGGCGACTAGCTTAACGGAAAAGTCACCGGCAGTTTTGGACCTGTGCAGTCTGTCTCTGTCTTTATCCTTAAGTTTTTTCAGAAGACCAGTAGTCGGATGACTTACCGAAGCCATTTCAGAATACGGAGATTGAGAACAAAAGTATTTAGCTACAATAAGGGCCAGACGAATAGTTCGGGTGTTGAACAAAGCACAAAACTGACAGTGAGGTACGTCGTGATCTGGGCCTAAACAGGTGACAGTAAGAATGGAAATCTCGGTGTAGTATTTGCTTTCCACAGGCGAGACAATTGTTAACTTTTTCTGACATCGGTTAGAGCAAGAAAAAAGGATCCCCAACGGGGTACTTAGCTTTAGAAGACTTCAAGATGATTCAATTTTGGAAAAGAAAACTCAGGTAGTGGCTGACTGGCACTTGTGCGAACTGCTTCGGATTCCTCGGCAAGAAAGACTGATGTAATGGTGTCGGCTTCCTGTTTTTATACCTCTAACGACCTGACGTCAGTACTGAAGTGACAGCAACCGACGGAGAAATACTAAGCCTCTGGTATTTGGGCCGACTGAGGTCTACCACTGGCAGGATAACCCAGGTGTAATGACTGCAACAGTGAAACATGAACATCATCTAAACATACAGAATAAACATGCCATAAATGGCAGGCATTAACTGGAGTAAACCAAAAAACAGCCACACTACCAGGAGCAAAAAGTGATACAGCAGCAGAAAGCCAAGCAGGTGCTTGTCTTGCAGGTCAAAGAATGCCTTCCACATCAGGGATTGCTTGCAGAATATAGACAGAGAAAAAGCAGTATAGAGTGAAAGGCCAGCTTTGGTAAGATTTTAGGTGGAACCAAAAAAAATACAGGAACGCAAGTGGAGCACCTACCTTATTGCTGACATTCTGTTGGACTGTATTCCTTCCTCTGATGTTCCAATTGCCAGATAGAATTTTTCTTTCAGAGGAAAAACAGTTTAAATTAACTGCACTGACGTGACAGGACTTCAAACACATGCAGTGTGCTTCCAGGTCATATGTCTCATTTTATCAACACCCATGAGAGTGAAACAGGTGAAATTGTAAAGGATGTAGGTTATCACTGTGAACAGACCCTCCACACCATTAATTCAAGAGGAGGTTAATTTTATATGTATACAAAATTGTACAATATTGTACAAACATTCTGGCAGTGTTTACCATATACACTACATGACCATGCTGCATTAGCTGGGTCCATGCAGCATGGTTGGTTCTGTGAGATGAACAGATGTAAAGCTATTTAAAAAAGTGTGTGTGTGCATATATATATATATATATATATATATATATATATATATATATCTATATATAGGGTCCACTTTCAAATCTCAAAATACTGAAATATCAAATTTCAATATCTCGAGATGACAGTGTCGAAAATGCAGTTATTCAAAACTGCATTTTCATGACTGTTGCGTTACTGAATCTGCGGTAGTAGTTGTCCAGTGTTTTTATTTTGGGTTGCTGTCTCTTTAAGGTGCAGTGTATTCTGGGATTTAGACATGGTGGCTGATGTGTTTCTGTCCAGAAATAGGTAGGTTTGTGTTTAAGGGTTTTGTGTAGAAATATTTTATTTGTTTGGAATGTTTTAAGAGTAGGTTGGGGTAGGTAGGCAACTCTGTGTGTAAGTGATTTCTGTACATGTGTAGTGTGCATTTCTCATGGGAGTACATGTGAAAGTGTGCAGTGGAAGTGTAGGGCAAGCAGCAGTGGGTTTGTTGCATTTGTGGAAGTGTGGCTTTGGAGTTGGTATATATAAGTAGTGGGGGTTGGTATATATAAGTAGCGGGGGTGCAGTGGGGCTTGCCCCCCTGCTATAAAATTTCTTGTTTTTTTTGGTGTGTTGTGTTGGTATGTTATCGTGTGGGGTAGATTGTAGTGTTTGTGTTTTTGCTTATGTGGTGGAGGGTGCATTACAAAAACTGAGCATCACATACTGACAATTTGGTATTATGAATTTTCAGTATTGGGACATTTGACTTTTTAGTTTTTCATTGTAGTGAGTTTTAGATATTCTTGTTTTAAAATACTGAAATTTGATATTTGAAAGAGGATCCATATATGTCTAGTTCTAAATTTTGAAGTTTCAAAATGTCGACTTTCTCATGGACGAGACCATAACATCAACGTTTTGAAACATCAAAATTTAAAACAATTTTTTTTTTTTTTTTTTACATTTTTACAGGGGTCAAGCCCCCTACTAATTAAATATACCAACTCAGAGATCATGCTACAGCAAGGAAAACTGTAAATATACCATTCCCCACTGTACGACGATCTCCATTTAAACAGTTCGAAGTGTCAAAACTTCAATTATATGGTCTTGAACATAAAGTCGGTGTTTTGAAACTGTAAAATTTAGAAGTTGACACACATATTATATATATAGATATATATTTTTTATATAGTTTTTTTATATTTTAAATAAATAAAAAAAAAAAAAAAAAAAAATATATATATTTATATCTTCTTCTATTGATTTTCCCAGTTAGGGGTCACCACAGCAGATCACCTGTCCGCTCATGATTGGCAATTGAGTTTTAAGGTGTCGAGTTCCAGCCCGGCACCCAACCTTCCACAGAAGACACACACACACTCATACCTAGGGCCAATTTAGTGTGTCCACTCCACCTACAACATGTCTTTGGGATGTGGGAGGAAACCGGAGCACCTGGAGGAAACCCAAACGACCACAGGGAGGACATGCAGACTCCGCACAGAAGGCACCCCAGCCAAGGATCAAACCAGGGAACCTCTTGCTGTGAGGCGACAATGCTAACCACTGCATCACCGTGGCCGCATATATATATGTACATATTTATAATAAAAACAAACATGTCATACATATAATGTAAGTGATATGAGGAAATCTCTTTCCTGGTTTCATTCTCTTTTGTAAAGACCACTCCTCTAATTATTTTATTTTACATTACTCCGTACTTAAATTACAGTTGGTTTAGATTTTAATTTCCATTTTCTAGTTAAGGCTTTTTTGGCAACCAATAGCATTAAACTCAGTAAAGTCTTTTATATATATAGTTAAATTCAGATCTTGAGTCCAAGCTCAAAATAAAAATAATTATTTCCTTAGTTATAGACATTTGCTCCAACTTTTTTTTGAGAAAGCACTCTGCAAGTAATTTTTCAGATCTGCCAACTTGTTACACTCACAAAAAACATGATTTTAGCTTCCAGCATTTGCTAGCTGCCTGAGGAAATTTTTTTCTGAAACTTGCTTGGGGTATAAAAATATATGTACAAACGGGTCTACTACTAATGCCCGAAATGACGATTTCCCGACAGAAAACTCACCGACGCCAGATGACCGACAGGTAAGTGTACCGACAGGGTGATTTGCCAACAGCGGAAAGACCGACAAGGGAATGTGCGATCGCGACGCGGTAAGTGTGCGATGGTGACGGAGTTAGGAGCGGTCAGGTAAGTGCTCGAGATTGTGGGATGTCGGGTTAGGCTGTGGGAAAGGTGAGTGTGTGTTCGTGTCGGAGGTATGGTTCGGGTAAGGTAAGTGTGTGCTAGTGAGGGACTGTAGTTTAGGGACGGGTTAAGTGAGTTAGAGTTAGGGTGCAGGTAGGTGAAGTGTGCGTTAGTGTCGGAGCTTGGGCTAGGGGTGGGTTAAGTGAGTTAGGGTTAGGGTGCAGGTAGGTGATGTGTGCGTTAGTGTCGGAGCTTGGGCTAGGGGTGGGTTAAGTGAGTTAGGGTTAGGGTGCAGGTAGGTGAAGTGTGCGATAGTGTCGGACCTTAGGGTTAGGGTTTGGGTCAGGGCTAGTGTGTATGCTATGTAGTGTCGCGTGTTGTTTACGTTCCGTGTGTCGGTGTAATGGTGTTCGGTGTTTTGCGTTGTCGGGTTTGTGTGATGTCGGTCATCTGGCGTCGGGGAGTTTTCTGTCGGGGAATCGTCGTGTCGGTAATTAGTAGTAGACCCATACAAACACTTCCAAGTAAAAATCCTAAACCTTCTGGACTTTGTTGCATACTTGGGAAACGCAGACACTTTCTAATGGTTGCTTTGTAAATTGCTGTTCTAGTCTCCCCTTCCCAATATTTTCTAATGTCGGATTCATTCTTAGATGGCATGTAATATTTTATATGTCCTACTAATTATCCTTTTTAACAGCAGCTTCTATTATAGACTTCACTAAAAACAGAGCTGGTCATTCACTTAACAATCCTCTATCCCTTTCTATTTGGCAGTAACAAAGTGTAAATACTTTGATATCAATCCCAGAAAGGAAAGGCACTCTAATCTGCAGTCCAAACTTTTGCTTGAACTCATCCAGCTCTATTATCTTTCTCTATATACATTTGCTTCCAATACCTTAGTTCCTTTTCCAGATCCCTCCTGTAAATTCCAGCTACTCCTTGCCAATTTCAAATAGGCCTACTTGTAGGCATCCATATTAGCAAAAATCTCCTTAATCCATTCCAGCAACTTCATAGGAGAGTATTATATCAGCTCAAGAGCCCTTACAAGCATAGTCATTTTTACCCAGATTTTACCCAATTTTGATCCCTAAGGGCTAAAGTACAGCTTAGGTTTGTGCATGTAACAGACTGCACCTGTCCAATAAGGGACATGGGTGCCATCCCAGGATTGAATTGATGATTTCCCCATCCATTGATCCAAACTGTGTTTGAAAGGGTCAGGGAAGGGATCTTTTTTAATGATAAAAGGAAGTTTGTCCCAGAGAAGGGAGTAATCTGAGAGACATAGCCATCTCTCCAGCATGTTTTATTACTGTCATAGCCCAGGTTTAGATCCTTAAATTGGCTGGTCATCATGCAGTTTTGTCTTTTGAATGTGTAACAGTTCCATCAAGGATGAATTTCAGAGTGCCTTTTAGGTTAGGCATAGGTCACCTCATAATAGTTGATAGTGACACCAGACCAATGGAGTACAATGCACCTTTTAACATGCACTTACCCATGCATTTGCAACAGCTGGAGTGCCCCAAGAGGTTCCTTACAAAAAATACAGCATGTTCTATGTACCAACACCATGGTTTTGGGCTACTTCAACTACCCATCCATTGACTGGATAAATTACTTGTTCACAAACTCACCTGCTCAAAGGTTCCTCGACTTTAACTCCAATGCCCTGGACCAGCTGGTTGAAACCCCCAGAACTGGTAATGATAACACATATACTGAGCCTGTGGACATAGCTAACCTGTTGGCTGAAAAGTTCTGTGAAAACTTCACTCTTCTGTCTCAGCAATGCTTTCTCTAAGGCCAAAAACACAGCATCTATGGGACCTGATAACATCCCAGGCTGCAACCTACATGGGCTCCAACATGAATTAGCAACACCATTAGGTACTCTTTTCAATCACCGGCTTTGTATCAGCTGAATGGAAAAAGTACAGCTGTGTACACTTACCATAAAAGTAGATGTTCGAGTGTATTCACTGTTGCAATCATTACATTTGGATAATCTGCTTGCAGGTTGCCCTTAGTCGGCCTGATTAACAAAGTCATGGGTCCTGCATCGGTTGCTGTCCCTTCTTCCATGATGTCAGGTCGTCAGGGGTATAAAACATGCAGCTGATGCCATTACATCAGTTTTTCTTGCCCCAGAAGTCAGGTGTCCCCCTAATGGGGAGCAAATAAACATAGAAACACAAAGGTATACCTCCAACAAAAATCAAATACACCAAAAAGGCTTTTAAGCATAGTAAAGGAAAGTATTGGTATAGCCAGAAGAAATTAGGGGGCTGGAGGGAGGGTAACCAGGACTGCAACAGTGATCACACTCGAACATCTACATTTATGGTAAGTGTACACAACTGTACTATGTTCTTCGTGTTTCACTGTTGCAGTCATTACATTTGGGTAGATTCCCAAAGCTATGGTTGGGAGAAGTTTATATAGCATTAGAACCAGCTATAAGGCCCTGCAAGACAGCAGTCGCAAAGCCAGCTCTGGATTTGGAGAAAATTGGCAACTAATGCTTGGTGAATGTACAGAACTCCAGGTAGCAGCATCTAGGATGTCCCTGGTTGGAACACTTCTGATGAAGGCTGCGGAAGTAGATGCAGCCCTGGTGGAGTGAGATCTGATCCCCTGGGGGATAGGTTTTCCATGGTGCTTGTAGCAGAAATGAATGCAATGGCTTATCCAATTAGAAATGGTTTGTTTTGAAATAGCGTTCCCCTCTGCCCCTGCAGCAAATGCTAGCAGCAGTTGTTCAGATTTTCGAGGTTTAGTCCTGTCCAGGCAAAATCTAAGTTGTCAGTGCACATCCAAGGAATGCAGAATCCATTCCCCTTTGTTCTGTGGATTGGCAAAGAAGGTTGGCAAATGAATGGACTGATTAAGAGCCACACTGGATACCACTTTGGGCATGAAGGATGGATTGGTCCTGAGTGACACCCTGCCCGCATGAAAGATGATGAAAGGCTCCACTGCCATAAGGCCTGTAATTCAGATATCCTTCTAGCTGAAGTGATTGCTAAAAGGAAAGCTGTTTTCCAAGAAAGAAATTTTAAGTCTGCAGTATCAGCTGGCTCGAAAGGAGGTAGAGAGAGTTTCTCCAATACAAAGATAAGGTCCCAAGCAGGGGTCGGAGCTCTCCTGGGTGGTCACAAGTTTTTGGCCCCTCTGAGGTACTGCTTGAACAGAGGATGAGAGAAGAGGGGAGGTTCTGTGTTATAATGAGCTGAAATGGCTGAGGCATGAATTTTAATGGAGGAAAAAGACAGGCCCTTGTGAAGCATCTCAGTTAAGTATTGCAAAATCTGAGGTAAATTGGGTGCTGCTGTGCTCATCCTTTGAGATTGGTTCCAGGCACAGAATCTTTTCCATTTTTCAGCATAAGATTTTCTTGTACTAGGTCTCCTTGCCTCTAAGATGACATCCATCACAGGTTTGCTGAGGGATGATAAGGGTGAATTTAAGTGATTAGCCAGGCTGCAAGGTTCAATGTTGGAAGCTGAGAGTGCAGAATTTGGTTCTCCTGCTGAGACAGCAGGGAAGGGGTATGAGGCAGGTGCCATGGAGATAACTGCGACACACTGCGCTGGAGGGGGTACCAGTGTTGGCGCAGCCAGTCTGGAGCAATCAAGATCATCCTTGGTTTGTCCTGTTTGACTTTTAGCAGTACTTTGGAGAGCAGAGGCAGCGGGGGGAAGGCGTAGACTGATAGGTTTTTCCAGCTGAAGGACAGAGCATCCACTTTCCAGGCTTGTTTGTGGGGAGTCCTTGTGCAAAACTTGTCCAACTGGTAGTTCTGGGGGGAGGCAAACAGATCTATGTCTGGGCTCCCCCATTCGTTTGTCAACATGTTGAAAATTCTTGGTTCCAGTTTCCACTCATGTGGGTCCATGAGGTTTCTGCTTAGTCCATCTGCCAGTGTATTTAATTTTCCTGGCAGGTGCACTTGGTAGCTCAATGCTGTGTTCCACAATGCCATGGCCAGTCTGCAGAGGGGGTAGGAATGTGTACCCCCCTGCTTGTTTATGTACCACATAACCATGGTGTTGTCCGTCTTTACCATTAGTTGTCCTGGAAGAATGTAGTCCTTGAAGGCTGTCAGAGCATTCTGTACAGCTAACATTTCTTTTTGATTGATATGTAGGTGCATTTGACATGGGTTCTGTTTGCCCTAAATGCACTTCCCTGCCAGGTGAGCCCCCCCATGCATAGTCTGATGCATCTGTTGTTAGGGTTAGGGTTTGGGTGGCAGGGGGTAGTGTGAATGGTAGTCCCTTGTTTTGGTGGCAGACCTCTGCCCACCAGAGGAACTCTAGGGCATAGGCAAGGTATGATAGGAATCATTGTTTCCAGGCTGTGAGAATGTTGACTCCATAGGCTTTTTAGATACCAGTGTAGTTTCCTCATATGCAGTCTTGCATATGGAATTAGAAGAATGCAGGAGGCCATGAACCCCAAGGCTTGCAGTATTTGTCTTGCAGATAGCAGGGTTTTTGTGGACACTTGTTTGAAGTTTGAAATAGGTTACCAAATGAATTTGCTTTTCTGGCATGAAGTAAGCCATCTGGGAAGTTGTATTCAAGCTTGCTCCCAGGAATGTAATTTGTTGACAGGGTACCAGTTGTGATTTCTTTTCATTTATGGTGTACCCCAGACAAGTTAGAACCCTTTTTACAAACGCCAGATGATTCAAAAGTATGCCCTGGCTTTCTGCCTGAATTGGACAATCGTCCAGGTATGGGTATATTTGAATACTTCTTTGCCTGCAAAATGCAATAAATGGAGCCAGGCACTTTGTGAATACCCTGGACGCAGTAGACAAGCCAAAGGGCAGTTCAGAGAACTGATAATGCATGCAGCCTGCTTGGAGGCGTAGGTATCTCTGCAAGATACCCTGATTGGGATGTTCAGCTATGCTTCTTTTAAATCTAGTGTTGCCAACCAGGTGTCTTTGCCTAGCATAGGAAGTGATTGAAGAGTCAGCATCTTGAATTTTGGAATCTCCAGAAAGGTGTTTAGAGTAGACAGGTCCAGGATTGGATGTCACGATTTGTCTTTTCTGGGTACCAGAAAAAGTCTGGAGTAGAAACCTTGTCCCTTTTCCTCTTCTGGTACCAGCTGAATTGCCCCCATGCTTAAGAGGGAAAGTACTTGTTTTTGAGCCTCTGCCCACTGATCTGGGGGCAGGTCTGGCCACCCATTTGGTGTTGGCAAAGTTTGGAAATTAAATCTGTATCCCAGGGACACTATATTTAAAACCCATTTGTCCTGGGTTATGAGCTCCCAGTTCTTTGCATGAAGAGCAATCTTTTCCCCCAAAGGGGCGGTCAAACGATAAGTGCTTGGGAATTTTAAAAGGAAGTCATTGAGACTCTTTACCATAGGGGGGGTGTCATATTTCCAGATTTGGAAGTGGAGGCCCCCCCCACTGCTTAGTTCTGAAAGTCCCCTGGGACTGAAACCTGTGGTTTTTGCTGCGTCTGGGTTTGGCTTGAGAAGACCTGGAAAGGACCAATTCTTAGTAGGCCAGTGCCTACTAAATCTAGGAGGTTACACTTGTAAGAAAGCCTTAACAGTTTGCATAGATTTAGCTTCATCTTCCATCTTTTTAAGAACTTCTTCAGCCTTGTTGCCAAACAGGCGGTCCTGATTTAAAGGAGCATCTAACAATTTAGCTTTAACATGATCAGGCAAAGATTGCTCCTTAAGCCAAGCATGCCTTCTAAGCACAGACCCAGTAACAGCAGCCCTGCAAGAGGCCTCTAAAGAATCAAAACCACATTACAAAGTATGTTTTCCAACTTGTTCAGCAGAATGCACTAAGTCATGTAAATCTTTATTTTCCACACAGTCAGGAATCAATATCATTTTCTGTTTAAGCAGTCCAATAACATGTGCATAGGTAGGTACTAGGCTATCGGCCCGAGGGCTATGTAAGCCTAGCCAACAAGGTTCCCTGGATTACGCCACCCAAGAAAGTTACTTTCCTGTGCCACTGTCGAGCAGAGACACAGAAGTGATCCCCAGGGTGTATTTCCTATTTCCCATCCACTCATCAAGATTTTTCTTGAAGAGTGTTAATGAAGAACTTTGCTTGACATAGATGGGTAGCCTGTTCCAGAGAAGTCTCTGGGACAGGAACCTATCCCTCCAGCACATCCTGTTTATTGTGGTGACAACGTTTAGGTCCCTAGAGTGTGTAGCTGACTGCAGGACTCACTTTACTATTATTAACTCATGGACATAACCATGCAATGTCAGCAGGCATATGCTAGCACCACCACATTCTTGTGCGTGAGCGATGGGCACTTGTTTACTCCAGTGATACTTTTTAGCTTGTGAGTGTCAGAGATCTGATTTCCATGGAAGGATGTTGTTTGTCTAATGAATTTGCTGAAGCAAGATCCATTTCACAGAATCTTTCTGACACTGAAAGCACTCCCACAATTAAATGCAACCTACCTCAAAGTTCTAACAACCACAGGGAAGGTTATATGTAGTTAAAAGATTAGGAGACATTCTTCACTAGCCCAGATTTGGTTACATTAGAATTAAGGCAAAGTGATTTGGCAATTTTTTCCCATATGTTCCATCACACTGTCTACAGGACTAACTAAATTACTGTTGTATTAAAACTGCTCCCAAACTCGGTTTAGGAGGTGCAAGGCATAAAACACGGAAGTGAGGATCCACTTTTATTTAGTATGGGCTTGGCTGATGGTAGTCAGAATACATCCACTGACTGGATGGGGAGACTGTTTTCCTGTTTACTTGGCACTGTTGGCAATTCTAATAAATGGTCACTTCATTAAGCAATATTTGTCTCAAATATGGCACATCAACTCAGACTTTCTGATCAATTCCCATTTGATCAAGCAGAACAGGCAAAGAACAAACATTGTATGTGACGGGAAAGCCTGCTAAACTTCCAGCCCCCCACTCCACCTGTTATTTATAACAGACTGCCAAACCTCAGGGGTAAGTTATACATTTCATCTAACTGTGCCAATTTGGTATACAAGGTTTGACTAAATGGCTTCAAGGTCTCCAAATAACCACTCTTCTCTCAAAACTATTTTACTAGGTTAGATCAGACATTTCATTCCTTACTCCCATACACAATTCATTTCTTCCACTAACTGGTTGGAACACAGTTTCTCATAGTACCTCCAAGACTTGCCTGCTATAAAAACACCCTTTTTACCTGTACTGCAACAATGCAGTTCTTTTGCAAGAACATTGAAGAATGATGTGACAATCAAGAAAAAAAAAAAGTTACATCAATTTTCAGGGTATGAATTAACATTTTTTTTTTTTTTTTTAACTTGGCTGCTTCTTATGATAAGCCCAACTAAGTCCAAGAGTTTCTTTAAGGAGTAACCTAGAAGCAGCACCAGGTTAAATAACTTCCTCATATCATAAAGTCCACCACTACAAAGTGACAGAATGAATCTCCATACCACAAAATGAAACATGTTAGCAGATCATTGGTCTTAGCCCTTTGTGATAAACTGCCATATTCTACAAAATAAATTGTGGCTAACAAATGTCACTCATTTAACAAATAAACAGCAGCAAAATACTGATTTTCTTCAGTCCTTAACTTTTATATTTTACAAAAATGGAAAACAGGTACGCTTTTAAATCATATGGTCTGCTCAAAGAAGGCTGTAGCTCTGAAATGCAGATAAGAGTCAGGAATGGTGAGAAACTACAACTATTTATCAACTTACCATAACAGTAAATGCTAGAGAAGATTACTGTTGCAGTAGTCCTTACTACTAGAACTTCAGCTGCATGAAGACTAAACACCCAGTCTAACCTACTGAGATTTGCACCTTTCCCCCATTTGGCTGGGAAGATGGCTGGCTTTATGTATGTCAGGAAACTCCTTGCATAAACAGTCTATGTCCATCCATGCCATTTTACAGTTTTCTTGCCAAGGAAGACAGTGTAACCACTCTGATTCTAAGCAAAGTATCAAAAATTCTAATCGAGCAAGAACACCCCAAGTACATTCTCTGGACCAGGGACTTAAGAGAAGGAGGACTTTGGAAGTCTATCCAGACCGGAGACTCAGAAAAGTGGCTGTATAGGGATAGAATATCACACCCCAGTCCAACAGGAGTAAGAGAGGTTGGGTGGAGGGAACAAGTACTGCAACAGTGATCTACTCAAATGTCGACTATTATGGTAAGCTCTTATGCAACTATACTATGTTCTCGGTACAGCTTACTACTGCAGTAGTCCTGAGTACTAGGACGATTTCCAAAGCTTTCAAGGCTAGGTAGGTGAACAAGCTGCAACAAGGCCAGAGGAATGGCAGTTAATCCAGTTTGTGACCTAAAGGCAATATCTCATCTGTAATGCCTAGAGAAAGGGTAGACTTGCACATGAAAGGAATGAAGAATTCTCTCCCTCTCGTTTTGGATTTTAGGAAAGACGAGAGGAAAGTGAAAAGTTTATATGAGGGAGAACTTTGTCACTACTTTTAGCATAATTGCAGGGTTAACATGAAAGGCTAAAAGGACTGTGCATGAGGGTCTGTAGTTGTGAAATTCTCATAAAGTGATGGCCAGTCACAAAACAATTTCTCAGGTTGCTGATATTTTAACATGAAATTGGCAGTTTACAGCTCTGATTGCCAAGGTTGCAGAAGTATAAACCTTTTTAACCCATCTATCCAGCGCCCTGAAGTCTATCAGAAGGGGTAGGATTTTTGGCAGTAGAAGCCTTAATGCCCTTGGGCCCCTGAGAAATAGTCTCTGGATCTGCAACAGGATTTTTGAAAAGGAACTTGTGGGACTCCGGAACCCTGTAGTATCTGTCAGATTTACTAAGAGCAGGAGGCAGGGAATCAGGGGCCAAACTGGATTCCGAGAAAACATCATCAACAATGTCTAGTACAGGAGGTATAGCCAAAGGCCTATGCTGAGGCAGAAGAAGGAAATCCCTAAGCCCCTCTTTTGAATCAGAATATTCCTGGCTTTCCCAGTGAAAATGCTCCCTTAAAGTATGTAAAGTTTCCCCAAAAGAAAAATCCTCAGGAGGGGAAACAGAGGGAATAGAATCCTCTGCATCAGAATCCTCATAAGTAGGTATGGACAAATCCAGGTCATTAGAAGAGCCAGAAGAAACAGAATCCTGATCAGAAGATTCATAATCAAGCTCAGCCCTAGGCCTCTTTGGAGGGGGGGGGGGTGACTACCCCTGATTAGAGTTATTAGATCTTCAGCCATTTTTATCATTTGTTTTTTAGGCATAGGGGCCTGAGCATGTGGCCTGGGCATCGGTTTTTTAGACCTGGATCGAGATTTAAGCCTTAGTAATGAAGAAGGTGTCGATTTAATATGCAAGTCTGTAGGCCTGAATACACCCTCAGAAAACAGTACCTGCATAGGCTCTGGACCCATCCAAGGTAGAGACATCCGCGGGTTCCATAGCTGAAGTATCTTGCGGCATACCAGACTCTGAATAGGTCTCAGTAGAGGATTACGAATCAGAAGTAGCGGGTATCAGAGGCTATGAAAGCACCTCACTGAGTACTGGCAAACTGGTGACTGGCTTAGGAGAAGCGTCGTCGGCAGTTTTGGACCTCGGCAGCCTGTCTTTATCTTTGCATTTTTTTTGGAATCCCAGTAGTTAGATGGCTAACAGATGACATTTCTGGATAATTAAACCGAGAACCGAAATATTTAGAGGCAAAAATATATCGACGATGGATAGTGTGCTGATTAAATAAGGCATAAAACAGACAGCAAGGTATGTCGTGGTCAGGGCCCTAGGCAAGGAATACAGTACGAATGAAAATCTTTATGAGGCATTTGCTTTCCACAAGTAATGCAATTATTAACTTTTACTGACATCGGTAAGGAGGAAGAAAAAGTTTCCCCAATGGGGTACTTAGCTTTAAGTTGAAGACCAGTTCTGAAACTCGAAAACGAAAATTTCAGGAGTCGGCTGACCGGCACTTGTGAACTGCTTCTGCTTCAGGCACTGCATGGCAAGAAAGACTGATGTAATGGCGTCGGCTGCATGTTTTATACTGCTGATGACCTGACGTCATAGAAGAAGGGACAGCAACTGACGCAGGACCCAAGACTTTGTTAATCAGGCCGACTGAGGGCAACCTGCAAGCAGATTACCCACATGTAATGACTGCAACAGTGAAACATGAAGAACATTAGCTACTATTATTCCCTCGCACAAAGGTGGTGCTTCCACTGACCCCGGGAACTACAGACCTATTAGCCTGACTAGCCTTATCTGCAAGGCTATGGAACGAATCCTCATAGACCTTATAAACAAAGATATAGGTAATCTCTATACACTTGACCCTACTCAGTTTGGATTTGTCAAAGGGAGATCATGCCTGTTAAAGCTGGTGGACTTCAAGATAGTCAACAAGGCCCTAGATGAAGGGAAATCTGTGCATACAGCCTACCTGGACTTAGCCAAGGTGTTTGACACTCTCACTCAGGCATCATTGACAAACTCACCCAACTAGGCATCAACCCTTATATTGTTAGATGGGTTGCTAACTGGCTCACTGATAGAACTCATAGTCAAAACAGGGGAATCCACCTCCAACAGCAGATCTATAACCCGTGGTGTTCCACAGGGATCAGTCTTGGGACCTCTACTGTTTAGAATCTATTTCTCCAAAGTACAAGCAAAAACTAAAAGTCTGTGGCTGATAACGTTTGCTGATTGCAAACTGGGAGTGGTCACAGAATCTCTAAACGATGTCAACATCCTACAGGAGGGTCTTACGCAAACAAATGATTGGTGCTAAAGTCATGGCCTTAAACATAATGCAAAAAATATCCTTTCTTTAGGTAAAAGTGATGTTTCTGCTAACTACCACATCAATAGCAACACCTACGTACACACTCAGTGGTGACAGACCTGGGCATACAGGTTGACAGCAACCTTAACTTTGACCACCATGTCTCCACAATGGTAGGAAAGGCATTCTATACTGCTTATCTCATAATGGTATTGCCTTCAGAAAAAAAAAAGTTATAACCTCCCTGTACTCTTCCCACATCAGGCTAATAATGGAGTACATTGACTCTTCTGGTATGTACCTTTCCAAGCACCTGGCAATTGAAGAAACCACAAAGGATCCTCACAAGGAGAATTCAAGGTCTTCAGCATTGTCCTATGGGGGATCACCTGAAATCACTGTCACTTTATTCTGTTTCATACAGAACTCAGAGGTGATCTCTGCCTTGCATACAAGGCAATCTCTTGACCCTGCTTTATTGGAAATGTTGCATATCCATAAGTCAAATGGTACACGGGTTACTTGCTCTAAAGACCTTAACCTAGCATGTGACATTAATAAAACTTGCTGGAGGGACAAGGTTCATCTCCCAGAGGTTACCACACCTTTGGTACAGACTCCCAACTTCATGTCAAACAGACTACCTATTTGGCCCTCTTCAAATGCAATCTGGATGGTTGGATCCACCCTGGGGTTTACACCTGTGTCCCTCTTGGACAGGTGCAATAGGTGCTGATCATGGAAATAAGGGTAAGAATGTGGGTAGGCTAGTAAAGGCCCTAGGGCCATTACCCTTGTAACTTCCTATGATCCTAAAAGAAGGCAGGACTTAAATGATCTATGTAGTGCTTGACTGAAAATGATTAGGTAGGTTATAACTCATTCCCTCCAGTAGAGCTCTTTTGAGTGTGTACCTTTAAACCCTAGTGGGCGTGGCTTCAGCATTTAAAAATTGAAGTTATCACCTTACATTTTTAACAAATACCCATTGACAGAGGTCATATATCAATACAATTGTGTTTGTCATCATGTATGCGTCAAGATAACATTTTCCAATACCTTGTATGTAACATGGTTTTGGAATTACTACAAATATGAACAGGCAATATTTGACACCTAGAGGAGCAGTACGGTGTAACTGCAGAAATGCCTGGAGAGGTCACTCAGCTGTAATGAGATAAGTGATGTACAGTGTTTGCAACTAGGAGTGTGCCAGTATGGTTTAAGATGTAAAATGCTTGCAACTAGGAGTGTGTCAGTGTGGTCTGTTTTCATTTATATAAATGTTTGATTGCTTATGGCATAAGTGGTTTAATAAAGATGTTTCTTGTTTAAAAATGGCAGGAATTTAATAATTTATGTAATGTTGCTTAGGTTATATGATATATAGTAATATATATGAAGTATAATGTTTGTTAA
Source organism: Protopterus annectens (assembly GCF_019279795.1). Lineage (NCBI taxonomy): Eukaryota > Metazoa > Chordata > Ceratodontiformes > Protopteridae > Protopterus > Protopterus annectens. Next base: position 88,318,575 of record NC_056745.1, on the reverse strand, counting down.
TGTTAACTTAATATAGTTTACTTTTGTATAAATGTAAATGTGCCTATGTCACAAGTGATAATTCAATAAAGGTGTTTAAAAAAAAAAAAAAAAAAACAGTGAGGACATCACACTTGGGGGGGGGGGGTGTGCAATGCTCTCCTATATTTGTGAGTACCACGTCTAGGAAATCTGTACCCTTAATGGGAGTTAAGACGAGCTTCTCCAGGGCATATGCATAGACACAGTCTATGGAAAATTTCCAGCCTGCATGTCAGTGGTCATGTATACTTCGAAGTTAATGGATGGGTAGTTGAAATCCTCTATGGGTTTGATATTGGGCTGAATGGCAAGTAATTCTAGTAAATTCAGGTATGGTGTATGGTTTTCCTGGTTCATCATGGGATACCTGTTGCTAGTAAGGATATGGTAAGGGATTTTTCCTCTGATTAGTTGGATATAGAGTAGCGCAAGGCTGTCATTGTTTGACTAGATGGATACACCTCCAACTTTTGCTATTTCATGTGCAGTGGATGATCGAAATGTGTGAAAGGCATTATAGCCTTGCACTGCTGGGGTGCTTTCAAAGGCTTTGAACCATGTTTCACTAACTGCACAGACATCAGCATTTTCCAGGGTGAGGAGTGCTTCATGGGAGTGCAGTGTCTTGTTGAGACTCCTAGCATTGAGCAGTAATACCTTTAACTTATCCTGATTAGATTATGCTATGATAGAAGGTTTGTCTGTTTGGCAATGCCTAAAAAATGCACTATAGATGTGGATAATGCTTTGGCCAGTATCAAAAAGCCAAGTGGTGACAGGTTTAGCCCATACCTGGAAAAGCAATGGGGCCTGTCAATCATGATGTCCTTCCATATCACTGTTGCAGTATTCTTCACTAAAGGGATCCCGTGCCAAGGTAGCCTAATTTTTGGCCAGTATACCACAGCCTTAGGTTTTCAAGGACATTGTATGTTACACAAATGCTCCCAGCTCATGGCATAGGGCATAAAGGTGATGTACGGAAGAACGTACCTCAGACCTTATTTGCCCCAAGTCCAAATGCAGTCCATCATTAGTCTGTGCACATTGTGCTGGTTACCATGCTGTAGTCAAATAAATGCCCTGTTGGGGGTTTTCTCGTCTCTTTCTTATTTGTAGGTTTGTGAGTTTACATGTCATCCAGAAAGGGAACTGTTATGAGCAGTGTTTTTTTTTTTGTTTGGGTGCATCTCACGACCATACTAAATGCTCGATTTGTCAGGCATTTGCTCCCAAGACCTGAAGTAGTCGACTCTCCTCATCTAACTACCTGGAGAACCAACAGTTCAAGTTGTTGGTGCAGGGTGCTATGGTGGAATCCTCCCAATGGTCAGCCATATACCAAAAAAGTTAGGTCAGATTCGGCTGCTGTATCACCACCTCCCCAGACTGCTATCGAGGCTGGAGAAAGCCCAGAGGATCATCCAATTATTTTGTAGGATTCCTCTGCCGCTACCACATTGTCGGCCAGAACAGATCTCACTTCTTGCATGTCCTCAGAGGCTCTGCAGGCATCTGTTATGGATGCTGAGGAGGAACCTCAGCTGATTATTTCAGACAGACCAAGTGGTTGTTCCACAGATTCTTGTTCAGGAAGAGATTTCCACTACATTGCTTGCTGGCAAGGGTCCAAACCTCCTAAGGTCTTTAAGGCTGAAATCCCTTTAAAGAAAAAGCAGAAAACAAAGCACGTCTCCCCAGCTCCTAAGGATTCCCAGGGAGAATGGCAGGTTTTTACTCAGGGATTGTTTAATGCACTCAGGGCCTTGAAGCCTCCCCAGAGAGTTTCTGTCCCTGCTTCCCCTTGGTCTTCTACTGCACTTGAGGACTAGGGACCATCCACGGATGAGGACTTGGGTTCAGGGGAAAGAATTCTTGGCATATTCCTCTCAGATTTTTTCACCACTGGACTTTGGTACTGAGCAGGAAGATTCCATTAGCGCTGATTCTCCCTTTGAAGAACTCTCTTTTGGGAATACTATTGTATGATGAAATTCTTTAAATGGGATTGTTCTCAGGTTTCTGACATTTAGAAAAGGTATTACAAACTCACCCATATGGAATCCCTTAAGCCCTCTGCTGTTCCTTCAGTCCTGGCTGCCCTGTTGGGCACCTTTTCAGCAGCTTCTCAGGCTGATTCTTAAACTCCAGCCCCTAAAAAACTGACAGGTTTTATAAGGTGCCTGATTAGTGTAAGTTTCCCTACAAATGCCCCTCTGCTGACCCTTCTGTTGGGTCTGGCTCTTCTAACAAACCTTCTAAACTGTTTCCTTTGGATAAGGACAGTAGGGCTATAGAATGGCTGGGCAGAAAGGTATACACGGCTGCTACACCTTGGCCTTTCAGGCTACTAATTATCAGACCCCTATGAAAAGATACATCTCATCTCTTTCTCCTCAGGCCTTCCAGGTTTGTCTTTCATCTTCCTGATTCTGATGTAAATGTTTCAGCCCTCTTTTTATTGGGCTCACCTTCCCAAGTGGCTTGCCATTCTATTAAATGTAGTTATGATGCAGCTGATCCTTTTTCTACAGGTGCTGCTTTGGTTCTGTGTTGAGGTGTTACTCTTTGCTTCAACTCCAACCTTTGCCTGGTGATATTAAGGCTAAATTGTTGGATGCTCCCCTTGATAATGAAAACCTCTTTGGTTCTGCAGCTGCTGAGCATTTTACGTCACTTCAGGACACAGGCAAGGCCTTGCAGGAATTGAAGCATTTTTCTTTCTCCTATTCCTAAATTTAAGAATTATCATCCCTCTAAGTCTGCTTTTGTTCACAGACAGTCCCACCCTCCTTGCAAATGTAAGAAGGGTTCTAGACAGGCTCCTCCTGCTAAGTCTACTCAGACACCCACTACTCAGAAATCTCCTTTTCAAGATAAGCCAGGTTCTGTCTGAATATCTGCTTTCCTCTGTCCTAAGTCAGGTCCCTTTTATCTCTTTGTCTTTCCCTCTCTCTTCCCAACTGGTTAAGAATCAGTCAGGATTCTTGAGTTCTGTCCATCAGGGATACTTCATAGTAAAGACATTTCTTCTTTCTTTTCTGGGCATTCCCCAGCCTCCACAGGAACAATTGCCTTTCTTTCCAGAGGTTCTTCTGGGCCTTTTGTTTCAATGCACCATTCAAGCAGTCCCCATTCCCCAGGAGGGGAAAGGTTTTATTCCATAATATTTTTAGTTCTCTGGAAAGTAGGCACCTGGAGGCCCCATTCTGGACCTTTCTCAGCTCAACACCTTTCTGAAGATTCCTTCCTTTTGGATGCTGTCCCTTCAGGCTTCTCACTTCTTCCTCAGGCTTTCCTGGTCTCACGGGATCTCAAAAATACTTACCTTCACACCCCTATTCATCCCTGTTTCAGGACATATTTGTGTTTCCCTGTTTCTTCCTTGTATTTTCAGTTCTCTGCTTTGCCTCTCTACTACCCCAAAGGGTTTCCCCAAATGTCTCACTCCTGTGAGTGCCTTTTGCAGGATGAGTGCAAATAAATATTTTTATTACCTAGACTACCTGCTCATTCAGGCTTCCTCCACAGAGACCTTGCTTCAGCATCTTCACTCTATGCTATTTGCCCCTTGCAAAGTCTATGGTTTATGACAAATTTTCAGAAATCCATCCTGACTCCTTGAGAATCGTGTTTTTCTTGGTTGGAGGCTCCAGACCATTCCTATGCTGGCTTCCCTGTCACCACTCAAGGCTCTTGCTCTAACTGGCTTCTTTCAATCCATTTCTTCCTAGAGTCTCAATTATGGCTGGGAATTTCTACAGGCTCTGGTACTCATGGTTTCTACCATTCCTATGCTACCTATATAGCAAGACTAATGATTCCTAAAGTCAGTACGACTCCAACACCATCAGCCTCTAGACTTTCGAGTCCCTCTTCTTCGATACCTCAAAATAGAGCTTCAGTACTGGACTCATCAAGCTGTCTCTCAACCCAGGGCTTCCTTTTCAGCTCCCATTGACCTCTCAGGAACTTTTTCTGATACCTCAGATGTTGAGTGGGGTGCTTCTTTAGTCCCTCTCAGTGTTCAGGGTTTTTGGCTCATTTCATCAGAGGTTAGACCACATAAACACCAAGGAGATGAGAATGCTCCTCCTTGTTCTTCAGGGCCTTCATACTCTTTCTTCCAGGGCCTCTCAAAAGCTTTACACACAACACCACTGTGATGTGGTACATCAACAAGCAAGGGGGAACAATATCCTACCTTCTCTGCAAATTAGCTCTTCAAGTTTGGGATCTAGCTATCCAATATCGGGTCACTCTTCATATCAGGTTTATATTCCTTCGGAGCACAACTTGTGGCAGACCCTCTGAGCAGGTCCACAACACAGGCTCATGATTGGATGCTTCAGACAGATGCATTTTTGGACACTGTCCACTAGTGGGGTACCCCCTCAGTAGACCTTTCTGCCTCCTCTCTGAACGACTTCCTCTTTTTTGCACCAGAGTCCCAAGTTCGATGGCTTGGATGGTGGATGCCCACTCTTTTGTGGAAGGGGATGTTTCTCTACATATTCACTCCCCTTCCTCTCACACAGAGGTCCTGCTCAAGGCAGGGCAAGACTTCCCCAAAATCTTGTTGGTGACACCTTTTTTGAACCAGACAGCATTTGTTCCCTCCTCTTCTGCACCTAGCCAAGGACAATCACCACACACTACCTCACAGGGTGGGACCTACTCATCCATTCTCACTTGTCCCCTCTTCAACCGACACAGTGGGTGATAGGATTTTGATCCCTTTTAGGCACCTTTTCACTGAGGACGTGCTTCGGGTTTTGCAAGAGGCCAGGAAATCCTGTGTCTAAATGGGAAAGATTTTTTATCTGGCGCCTTGCTCATAACCAGGATCCACTTGTCCCCTGGGTGTCTCTTATTTGTGTGAATTACTCCACTCTGGGTTAGCGTATTACTCAGTGAAAACTAACCTTTCAGCTATTTCCACTTCTCTGTGTTTGATTCCTCCTTTGGCCTCTAGGTTTAAGGTCAAACTATTTCTTTATAGAGTCTTTCATATTAGGCCTCCCAGGCAACCTATTCCTCCTTCCTGGGACCTTAATTTTGTTCTTGAAAAATTACTCAGGCTCCTTCCGAGCCTGCAGCTTCAGCTTCCTTGTAGCACTGTACATGAAAGACTATTTTGGCCCTTACTTCAGCTAAGGGAGAGCATGAGTTGCAGACCTTTATGGCTGTTGCTCCTTTTTTGTTTTTTTTCATAGGGACAGTCTCTCTCTCCATACTAATCCTTTTATGACCAAGGTGGTTAATGAATTGTCTCTAATAGTTTACCCACGTTTTTTCTTTCTCCCCAATCTGCTAGTCAGAAAGTTCTTCACCCTTTACATTTGCATAGACAGCTCAGGTATTATTTGGATAAGACTATGGCCATTCACAAGTCTGAGCAACTTTTTGCCTCTTCATCCTAGATCTCTAGGTTTGGCTGTTTTCAAGCAAACAATTTCTTCATGGACCTTAAAGGCCATTTCTTCTTGTTACTCCTTTCATGGGAAGTCTTTCTGTTACAGTTCATTCTAGCAGGGCTGTGGCTACCTCTGGTAATTTTTCAAATTCATGGCTACCAATTCCATTATTGAGGCTGCCACTTGGTCATTTCCATATCTTTATGAAGCAATACAAATAGGATGTTTCCAGGGAGAGAACTGGGTTTGCCAGAAATATTCTGTATGGCTTTCTTGGGGGCTCTTCTGGGCCTCCCTCCTTCCAAATTTCCTCTGGAGCTTTTGAACTCTCTCTTTAGTGAAGAATACTGCAATAGTGATATGGAAGGACATAGCACAGTTGCACAAAATCTTAACAGTAGATGTCCTCTTCACTGCTGCAGTATTCACTCCCTCCTCCGCTCTACTCCATTTTCCTTCTGGATGCACGTTCCTCCGCCTCATCTTGGACTGTTGTTCCTTCTGGGACATTTCAGTTCTGAGGTATGCACAACCTGTAAGCCACCTTTATGCCTATGCTGTGACTGGGGATGGTATACATGTGATGTACGACATCCTTGAAAACCTAAGGCTTTGGTATACTGTCCAGGCAGGCTACCCTTGGCAGGGGATCCCTTTAGTGAAGAATACTGCAACAGTGAAGAGGAGGACATCTGTTATGTTAAGATTTGACACAACTGTACTTTCTCCCAGACTGACAAATACTGGACCCTTACGGAATGAAACCAGTAGCTAAACCAATTATTAAAGTCAATTATTTTCTGTTGGTATAGGGGATGGTAGAATACTGCTCAATGACAAGCTCATACCTGTCTGTGACATGTATTCTGAGAGCTCAGTCATGTCTCTCTTCATAGTGTTCAGGGAGGTACGCCTCAAGTCATTTACTCCCACATGGACTATTAGTTATATGTTTAGTGACTGGAGTGTTTGCTTGATCTGGTGAATCCTAACCCCTGACAGGTAACTAACTGTAACCTACTAAAACAACTAAACAAAATTAAAAAAAATAATAAGCGACTGTAAAGACCAGGATCCACCACTCAAGCAAAATTTAATAAAACCTCTAGTGCCTTGGCAATAGCCTTCCAAGAAGAATACAAAATAAGAACTGAAGCACAAGTTTATATACTACAATCAATTTAACTGTAACCTCCTTATCCAGCCTGGTGAGAGGGACATCAGTGCGTCTCACGATGGAGTCTACTATGACCAAAATATTGGGTTGCGTGATGTTATACCTTATGGGTTGGTAGTTGAGACAACATGACATGTAGTTTTATGTGCTGTGGTGGCAGTTGTCCTGTTTGGGTGCATGCACAGTTTGAGGACTGCATCTGGGAGACCTTTGATATTTGGGTAAGTTGCATTGGAGCACCTCCTCATATGTGATTGTGTGTGTGTCTGGTCTTTTGCAAGTGTGGTATGTGTCACTGACAACCTGCTTGGCGCTTTTTTTTTGTGTGTCTATATGTGAGAGTCTTGCCTCAGTGAAATTGTGTAACTACATCTTCACATGCTGTATTTGTCGTTTTTTAAATTAAGTAGATGTCAGTGTATATTAGGCAATTACTACATTGCCTCAGGCTGCCCATGTCTACTGAGCTAGATACAGAGAAAGCAGGAAACTGCCCCTATCCATGGCTGCAGGTCCTTAATAATGGCTTTACAAGGCAAAAGAATGTGGGTGGTTTGCAACACTTAGTGTAATCTACAGCTAACCTATGCAGTGATGCTGCCCAGCATGCAAACCAGCTGCTCTTTGAGCAGCAATACTTCTGAGTGCAATAATGTAAGCTAGAGCTTAATGTGGCAATGCTGCTCAGCACACAAACTACTTGCTCCTTGAGTAGCAGGGGACTGTGGAAAAATTCAGAGGTCGTTTTTACAGGGAAAAGCACAACTTCTAGTGACTGCATATATACAGGGCACCACTAACTGCTGCTGCACAATAAGCAGCGTCGGGTAAGCACAATGCTTAAGTACAAGCAGAAAAAAGCAAGCTTTAAAGTAGGTTTGCCCACAGGCCAATCAGGTAAACATACAATAAGCTTTCTAACAGCAATTCCCAGTGTAAATGGGTGAAATCAGCCCTCTCTTACCACAAGAGGGCAGACTGACTCTCAATATAAAATGACTGGTTTGTCATGCAAGTGTAGGGGGGGCCACAAAAATAGATGCCCAAATGTACTGAAAACCACAAATACAATGTATTTAGAGTACTACAACTGCAGAACAGCAGCCCTTACAACAGTGGAGAAATACAACTTCAGACCAAGTGTGTGCAGGAAAATAATAAATAGCATAGAAATCATCCCTCTGCTTGCATTATGTATATGGACTTTAAATGGGTAACTCTGAGGTAGCCATTCAAATCAGTTAGTCCTAAACCACCTTAGTCTATGAGAAGGATCAGCTTCTCTCTCTCAAGTCGGGTCCCTTTCCCTTCCCAAATAAATTCACTCAATCATCATCCACAACTTCTCTTGCTGATAAAAATATACCTGACCTGTTTATAGCTAAAGTGACTAAACATCCATAATCAAGAGCTTCCAGTTCCTCAGTTTTTGTATCTTTAGTTTCTTCACATATCATAATTGTCATAACAGAATCAGTTTAATCCATACAACAAAATACTTTTGGTTATCACTACCCCATAAAATTTGGGTATTGCTGAACCAATTCATGAGTGGGTACATAGTTTACTGCTACAGCTTTTGTTTTATCTTTATTTTACATCCCAAAAAAATAACTGGAAATCTCTCAAACTGTCCCACAACACTTAAGTGTTCTTTTCTGGTTTTATCAAGTAAAAATATCAGGAAATAAAGCTAACTTTATTATACCACTTATATCCTTGAATTTGAGTGTCCCTTACTTCATTTGTTTTATATTTAGAGCCTTTGACAAAGGGAATGAAGATACCCCCACACAGTTTCTCTGTTTAAACACAGCTTGTTGGAGAGGAACCCTTTCACTTTAATTCTTTCCCCAACTCTTTATATATCTTCCTAATTAACCATATACAAATACTAATGCCCTATTCCTAAAATCCCAAATATCAAATGCTTTTGATGTATTACGACCCATAAAAGCAGTAGTACTTTCTTGCATTCTGCCTCCACATGGATCATTGTTAAATTAATGTTGGCAAATGTTTGCCTTCCCTCCACAAATCCAGGCAGATATATACCCACCAATCTTGGTAGCACCTTTGCTATTAGCTTGCATAGCTAACACTTTATAACTCTATGAAACTCAGTCTGAAGGTTCTTTATCCCTCTTTGGGTATACAGCCATTACAGCTTTTTTCCAAGATGCTTATGCTGCCCCATTTTAAAATGTTTAACAAAACCTTCCAGATCTTTATTACTTTCTTACCTCCACAGGAATACCAATTGGCTCCTAGAGACTTCCCTGTCAATTAGATTATGCATTGCCATCTTTATCCAAGCAATTAATAAATAAGGAGGAGGTAAGTCTCTTTTCCCTCTAACCTTAACACAATTAATCCTTCCATAAATATTTCCATTTGTGCCTTTTCTTGGTTCCCAGGTTCCTCTGCATTACACGTTTAATAAAATTTCCAAAATATCACATACCTTTAGAGGACTCTGGGTTACTGTTCTTGTCATAGGCTCCCTAAGTTTGTTGACAACCCATTCAACTTTCTGTTGCCTTAAGTCACTGTGCTAAATGTTTTTATGCTGTGGAGTTATCAAACATAGTTGATGAACAGCAACCTTTCTAAACTTGCGCATATTATCCAAATACTCCCTTATTTTTCCCTTTAGCATTCTGTGGTAACTCTTCCTCCTCTTCTGTCATGAGTCCTCTTATTTTGCAATGTTTTAAGCTTTGTATGTCTGCAAATAATTCATCTTGCTTCTTTCCTATATTCCTAACATTTTTAAACTTCATTTTATCTCATTTACCTGCTATCCCATCTGAAAAAATTTCTATCTTCCTAACTCCTTAAATAATTTCTACTACCCTTTCCTTAAATGCTTCTTTTCAACAAGTAGAGACACTCATTTTTACTTAACTACTCTGTATATCTTAGTTTTCATCTGTGCATATGAAATAGTTTTTGGATGTGTCAAAGCTTTCAATGAAGTATATATGCTCCTGAGAAATATAAATGCTATCCAGTCTAGCCTAGTTATGGTACCGTGGGAAGCATGCACATTCTGCCCGATTTCCTTCTACTGAATTCACATCTTCCATACCAGATATGCTATTTTTCTACTACCTGTATGTTTTGGTTATATTTTCCCTTTTAGATCATCCTGATAATTCCTCACTACCTCAAATCCAAGTTCCTGTCCCCTCCCATAAGCAATATTCCCTGCATCGGACTTCATTAAAGCTCAAACAGCAGTTTTTGATGGAATATAAACACATGCCAGCATAATACTCCTCTTTAGTCAATAACCTCAAGCTACCACAAAACTACCACAATTCCCCCCATCATATTGAAGCTCCTCTAGCAATCAGTATTACTCCCCTTTTCCTTTGTCCCTGACAATGTTGAATATCCATCCTGAAATCCTCTGTCAAATTCATATACTTATTTATATCCAAATGAGTCTCCTGCAACATTTTGTCCTGCGTTTTTTTTTAACAATTTAATACTCTCTGCCTTTATTGTCTATTCCTGTAAGGCCATTTACATTACAGAATACGAACAAGGGCACCAATTATGATAAAAAGCTATTACCCCCACCTATTACAAATGACAGTTCTTTTGAATGTGTATTTTCAACTTTTAGCAGGCTCTTTCATACTTCCTCCCATCTCCTTCTGAACATGTCACATTTTCAAAACTTTTTGCTTCAAGGAAATCAAAAAAAAAAAAAATTAACCCCTCCAGAAAGGAGTAGCTGTCTCAAATTGACAGCAAATCCCAAAGGTACTACTTGAACTAAAATTAAGGCTACCCATGCTAAAGCACATATTACAGCCTGCAATCCCACTTAAACTGATTGCTATATTCTGTTTCCTTCTATTTCTCTCCCAGATGTGAAAAACACATTACATGCTTTCAGTAAAAATTACCTTTCAGAAAAAGTACACAGACTACCTTTAAATAAACTAAATTGTGGACTGTTCTATTAAACAATGCATTAAAATATAAAGACTGCTGAAGAATCTACTACTAATCTACTTCTCACAATTTTAGTGACCTGCATGTCACAGTACTTTAAAGCTCCACATTTCTGTTAGTAAACAATGCTGAGAACGCTCAACAGCATGTACCTGTAGTCAGTCTCCATGTAAAACCAGTCAGCAATGAGAAAACAGCTATGCACTTTGCAGATGAAGGAATCTAAAATTTAATGTATGGACTTCCCCAGACCAACTGACAGCACCTACAGACTTCATGTCTCCCACAAGAGCATTTGCTAACTAAAACAAATTAGCAACTTTACAGCAAAAGAAGTGTACTATTCTCTACGCATTTCACCAATTAGTCTTATTTTTCATACATATTCCTTGCCTGTAACTTAAAACAAGGACATTCATCTAGACATCCATCCATATCAACACAGGAAATTCAATCTACATATATCAATACAGTTTTAATGCCCAAAATCACATTACAACTTTACCTTTTTTGTAGCAAGCCATTCCTATCTTGTTACAGTATAAAACTGTGCATCTTAAAACTAATAGTACTTGCATGCTTCAACATCTTTTAACATACACAGCAGCCACTGATACAACTCCTACATCACACTTAAAACTTTGACTGCACACTATACTGCATTACAATATAACATGCAATTTACATCATGACTTTTAATGCAAAGAAAATCAGTTTTACTTTATTTCGTCATTCCTTTCAATGTCCTTCTGAGCACTAAATAGGGGATATGCTTTATTGTAAACCCATAATTTTAACAAAGTCAAGTCTTTCTCAGCTACATTTTCTTGCAAAGCCATTTTTCACATCTGTTCCTATATCTATTGTGATTGATGCTTTATGGTTTCACATTTATCACTAGCTTCAGTTTTGATGGTCTTTTCCAGATTATCTCCATCTCCTAAACTAAGTCCAAGGTAATTCTGATCCTTGTTGTCAACCCCTATGCTTTTTCCCCAGTCTCTCAAGTACTCTCCTTTGGAAGAATGGAAAAGTTTCAATGGCAGTCTCTCGATGAACTTTGCAGTCAGAACAATGAGTGCAGTCCTTTTCTCCTTGCTGGCTCACTCTGCTGGATAAAGTATTTCATCTTTAGCCCATTCTGCACAAACAATGCCTCTGGATCCCCCAGGAAAAAAAATACTCCTACGGTAGATGGATATATCAGTTGAACATCACACCTGCCTCTTTATATTCCCTGGTTACTGCAATAAACTTGTTTCTCCTGCTTGGTGTACAGTGAATAATTTTCAACACAGTAGACTTTACAGATTCTACAGGTAATTTTGTAGGACTGTATCAGGTGATAACATGACTATCATGTATGTATGAGCCTGTTAGCACAATCTAACATTTTAACATATTGTTAGGCCAGCAGTTTAGATAAGCTTTTCATTTTTATATCAACTATGTGTAGGGTTCTGACTGGATGTTTACTATTACAGGATATTTGATTTTTAAGAATAAAGTTTCCTAGTATATCAAAATACCTCTGTTGTGGGTAGGTCAATGCACAGAAAGCATCTGACAGAGAAAGCTGGGATTGAGTAGGATACTGGAAGCATTTGCATTCCCTGATAAAATAAGGTTAATTAGAATGATATACAAAGAATTATTTTTTTTTATTTTTATTTTAACATTTGTTGACCGGGAATGTCCGACTAGGTTCCACAGATCCTGTTTTTAGCAGAGGCCTGGGGAGAAATGCTCCAGAAGCATGTCTTTAGAATGTGGGAGGAAACCGGAGTGCCCGGAGGAAACCCACGGGAACGCAGGGAGAACATGCAAACTCCACACAGAAGGCACCCCAGCCGAGAATCGAACCAGAGAACCTCTTGCTGTGAGGAAACAGCATTAACCACTGCACCACCCGAGGGTGGGTTCCTCTCAGAGGCGGTGTATTTGAACACAGGAACCAGACAGGGGTACTCTCTTTCCCCTTTACTTTCTTTATATTTAGAGTCATTGGCAAAGAAAATACGAGACTGAAATAAGGATATAATTGGTATGGCAATCAAGAAAATCTGGCTTTATATGAAGATATTTTATACCTGATAAATCCAGAAAAAGGACATCAGTGTTGTAGAACATTTTGAGACAGTTTTAAGTCCTTCTGGGATACAAAACTAATAAAGATAAAACAATGGCTACACCTGGAAATGATGTACTCTCACACAAATTGGTTCAGCAATATCCATATTTATGGGGACAATGTTTTTAGTCCCTTTAGTCTTGTATGCGGGTCAGGCATACCTTTATCAACCTGACGAGAAGTTACAGACAAAGAATTGAAGGAATTTCTCTGGGAGGGGAAAAGGGCAAGTGTTAAGTGGGATAAGTTGATCCTGCCAACAGAACAAGGTCATTTAGGTTTGCCCACTTTGAAGGGGCATTTTACAGCTACACAGTTAATGTTCATATACATAACAAAATAGAAGGTTACAATTCAAATTGGACAGGGATGATGACGCAAACGAGAAGTTCAAGAAACAAGGAGAGAGCAGAATTAGGGATGCAGATCCTTAAGGAGAAGACAAGCCCTACAGAATATATTAATAAAGCAGCAGAAAGTATTCTAAGAACTAAGCCAACACAAGAATGGAGAAAGGAGATTTTACTGATAGGGATAACTGCAATTAGGGGTACAGAGAATAGGCAAGAGAGATGGAATTTACTGGAGAAAAATGGCAAAAGAACCAAGGCATTGCAATTAATTAGGGAAAGGTAACAGAATGGGAAGAATGCCAAGAATACAACTGGATTGCAGACTGACTTCCCTATCAAGGACTGATATCACAAGTATAGGCAAAGAGAAAGGGATAGGGGAATCCTAAGTGAAAAGCCAGCAGTGGTAGTTTTTTTAGATGAATCTAGAACAGAAGCTACTGTCAAAGGGATAATTAGTAGGGTATATAAAGTATCACATGATATATATATAGGAATTCATCAGAGGAGGTGAGAAAAGATTGGAAAGGCATACTGGATAAACAAATCACAAAGAAACAATGGGAGGATATATGTATGGATACCAGATATGCAAATGTCCAGATCCAGAAAATTTAGGATTTTTGCTTGGAAGTGTTTGCATAGATATTTTTATACCCCAAGCAGATTGCCAAGAATTTTTCCTCAAGTAAACTGTAAATGTTGGAGGTGTGATGAGGAAGAAAGAGGTAATGGGAACATTTTTTTTTTGAATGCAGTGAATTGGCAGGCTTTAAAAACTCTTTACATGCTACTCTTAGAAATACTGGGCATGCAAATTGGTGTAACTAAGGACATTTTTTAGCTGGGATCTGAACTGCCTAGACATAGCAAGACCTTGCTAAGGTTAATTCTGGTGGCTACCAAAAAACACGATTACTAGAATATGTAAATCAAATTCTAAACCATCTGCATTTAAAGTAGTGACTATAGTAACCAAGATAAAAGAAGTGGAATTTTTAGAAAAGGGTAACCACAAACTACTTAGAAAAAAAATGAGAATTGTGGGAACAATACATGCAGAATAATACAAACCAAAGAAGGGCCAGGAGTACACTGTAGATTCCAGTATAAAGATTATTTATTGTAGAAGAGACCACAGAATAAAAAACATAAGCGCTTTCGTAGGTGTGTACCCCACTTCATCAGATGTAAATATGTTGCATCTTAACCTTCATTTTATACTCTGAAAGCACTAGTCACATGCTATTAATCACATGACCCAAATATTTAAAGCCATACATACATATATACCTTATATATAATTGTAATCACTCTCTTATAAAAAGTTTTTCAGAGTATAAAATGAAGGTTAAGATGCAACATATTTACATCTGAAGATGTGGCATACACACCTACGAAAGCACTTATGTTTTTTATTCTGTGATCTGTTCTACAATAAACAATCTTTATACTGGAATCTACAGCCTACTCCTGGTCCTTCTTTGGTTTGTATGCTTCTGGACTCTTTTGGCTTTTTGGACATGGAGACCTGTTTTTGGTGGTAGCTATGTTTTTGATTCTACATGCAGAATAATGTTTTGCAGGAGAAATGAGGTTTAAGGGAAAGCAGTAATCGAGAGAGCTTGGTAATGTTGGATTGGCAATAACTGTACAGAACATTATAGGTGATGTACAATGTTTGTAACAGAATATGTCAATGTGATTTCTTTTCATTTATATAAATGCCTATGGCATAAGTAACTCAATAAAGATGACTATAGAAAGGAATATACCAACCCAAATTACAAAAAGCTGGAAAATGGATGAAACATTTAGCTACCCACAGGAACTGATAAAACTGCAAAAATCAGAGGATGAAATGGTGAAAAGACTGGATGACTGAGGGTTTTCAAGAAGAGACATTTCCAAAAATACTAAAATTAGAAAATAGTGCATGCAGAGAAAAAAAGAAGTTATGTACTTACCATAAATTCCATTTGAGTTGTTCACCTCGCCTTCATTCAACTGCAAAGCTCGAGGTCTTCAAATAGCTCGAGGTCAAGTCCTTATCCCATGATGCACCTGGAATTACCTCAAATCTTGTTTACTGCGTATAATACCATATGTCACTCTTTCACTCCCAAGAGAAAGGTATAGAAGGATTGAGCAACCAGGATGAATCCAGCATCTCGGTCATCTAACAGCCCAGGAGGGAGGGACGCAAGAATGAAGGTGAGATGAACTCACATGGAACGTTATGGTAAGTATATAACTTCTTTATGTGAAGTTGTTCAATCACGCCGTTCATTCTTTACTGATGGGTAGCGTCCCAAGCACCATCAACCTCGGGTGGCTCACGGGAGTATATTTCTGAGGACTGCGGATCCAAAGGAGGCCTTGTCAACTTTGTAATGAGTGATAAAGGTATGAGGTTTTGACCAAGTGGCTGCTGCACAAATGTTATCAATGGGAAGTCTGGCAGAAAAAGCAGATGATGTAGAAACTGCTCTGGTTGAGTGAGCTTTAATCTTATGTTGCAAAGGCATATTTGGCAGCTGAATAGGCAAAGGTGATACAATCAGATAACCATTCAGACAGAGTTGTTTTAGCCACTGGTCTACCCTTCCTGGAGTTCGAGAATGAAACAAACAAAAAGCTGGCCTGATTTTCTGAAATCTTTTATTCTATCCAAATAAAATCTGAGCTGTCTGTGAACATCAAGTTTGTGCAGCATATGCTCTAAATTGTTCGAATGGTTGGGGAAGAACACTGGTAAATCAATAATCCGGTTGAGATTGGTTTCTGTGCAAACTCTGGGCAAAAATGAGGGGTTTGTTCTAAGTGAGAGACTGTCAGCATGTAATATCAAATATGGAGGCTTGATGGATAAAGCCTGAAGCTCTGACACTCTGCGGGCAGAAGTAATAGATGCCAGAAAGATGGTCTGCCATGACAAAAGTTTGAGCACACAAGAGGAAGCTGGTTCAAATGGTGGAAGAATTATCCGGGAAAGCATAAAATTTAGATTCCATGGAGAATAAGGAGATTTCACAGGTGGCCTAATATGAAAAGTCCCTTTGAGAAAAGCTTTGGATAACTTGAGACGCATGATATTCGACCTTTCAAATCCAAGATGAAAATTAGAAATAGCAGCCAACTGAACACGAACTGTTGCTGCTGCAGCTCCTTTGTTAAAAATCATAGTCAAGCACTCTAAAATGGAGGCCATAGGGGCTTGGTAAGGATCAATATTATTTTTAGAAGCCCATACAGAAATTTTTTTTCCATTTGCTAAGATGTAGCTTCCCAGTAGAAGATTTATGAGAAGATAAAACGATCTGTTTTGTCTCAGAGAGGTTATGGAACCTGGTTATGATGGGAATTGGAGCAGCCAAGCTGTCAGAGACTGCAAAGAGGGATGAAGATCCCCAGAGTGCATCAGAAAGTCTGGAACTGGGTCCAGAATCCAAGGGTCCTCCAAAAGATGAAGTCGAAGGAAGGGGAACCAAATCTGACGAGGCCAATAAGGGGCTATTAAAATGATGGTCCTTCCCAGGGTTTTTGCTTTCTGTAGAACCTTGGGTATCAACGGGATTGGTGGAAATGTATAGAGGAGACCCGGAGGCCAATCATGTACGACTGTGTCCCTTGGGGCTTTTCCCAGAGTGGGAATCAGGGCAAAGTAGCTTCTGCATTTGGTGTTCATGTGACTGGCAAAAAGGTCGCAGCAAGGCTGGCCCCACCTGCGGAATATCCTGTCCGCTATTTCTTTCTTGAGGGACCACTCGTGGGGCAACAAGATAGCACTGCTGAGCTTGTCTGCTATCACACTGGATTGCCCCGGGATGTGCATTGCCAACAGAAAGCACTGGGTGGAAATAGCCCACTGCCATACTCTGAGAGCCTTGCGACAAAGGGGGTAAAGACCTGGTTCCTCCTTGTTTGTTCAAATACCAGACCACCAACATGTCTGTCTGAATCGCAATCGTACCCAGAGGAAGAGAGTCTTGAAAGTATTGCAATGCCAAAAGTACTGCTCTCATCTCCAAGACACTGATATGTAGATGCGTCTCTTGATCGGTCCATGTGCTTTGGGCTGTCTTTCCCTGAAAATGCCCCCCAACCCTATTGGGGAAGTGTCCGTGGTCACTGTGGCCACTGGGGAGGGTAGCACAAATGGGCGTCCTATCGTGACATGAAGTGAGGTCAACCACCACTGAAGGTCTTTTTTGCAGGAATTTGTGATTATAGTGAGAGACATGGGAAGTTCTTGGTAAGACCATTCAGTGAACAACAGCCACTGTAGTATCCGCATGTGCATACGAGCTAGTGGTATGGCTAGAATTGCTGCTGCCATGATGCCCAATAATTTCAGAACTTCTTATGCTGGTGTACTGTCTTTTGATATCAGAATACTGACATGCTGAAGAAGAAAGACTTTTTATTGGAAGCCTTAGTGTGGTGGTGGTGTCCAACTCTGCCCTGATAAAAATGATATGCTGCAATGGCAACAAGGCAGATTTTTCTGAGTTGATTTAATGCCCAGATGATTGCAGAGTGGACTCCCTGGCCTGAATGAGTTGATGCCTGGTGGTGGTGGTAAGGAGCCAATCATCTAGGTACGGAAACACCTGGAATCCTAGACGCCTCAGGTGAGCCGTGACCACTGCCATGCATTTGGTGAACACACTGGGGGCTGTAGTGAGACCAAAGGGCAGGGCTCGAAACTGGTTATGATTGACTCCCAGCCGGAAGCTCAGATGATCCCTGGATGGCCTGGCCATTTTTATGTAGTAGTACGCATCCTTGACATCTATCAAGCACATCCAATTGTCTTTCCCTAAGAAGGGAAGTATAGACTGAAGCGTGACCATCCGGAACTTCTCTTTCTTTACATATTGGTCAAGTCTGCTTAGGTCCAATATGGGTCTCCAGTGCCCCTTCTTCTTTGGAACCAAAAAGAATCTTGAGTAAGTTCTGGATCCTGTCTGGTCTGCTGGGACTGGTTGGATGACTTTCTTAGCAGCGTTTGGAACTCTATTGTTGCCTGTTCCCTGTAACTGGGTGGAATGTCTGGGATTTTTCTTATGGGTGGAGGGAGTGTGGCAACTGGGATGACGCATCCTCTGGAAATGATACTTTGTACCCAGCTGTCTTATTTTGAGCCAGGCGGCAGGATACAAAGCTAAGTGACCCCAGACTGCCTCCAGAGCAGGACAGTCAAGCCTCCTCTCAGGAGTGCTGGTAGGGCTTCCCAGAAAAGTGATCTCTGTCACCCTGGTGTTGCGGACCTCCCTCTGCCACGAGGGCTGCGTCTTCCATTATTGCCCCCTCCTCTGCCTCTGGATGGGGGGTTCACCAAGTGAGTCCTGAAAGGATCCTTGGGTTTTTTGGAACCACATTTTTCCTCCCCTTTGACCTATAGGGTAGGGCCGGGTAGGGGTGGAAAAATGGACCCCGATGGCAGAAAGTCTTTCCATCCTGTTCACACCTAGTTAAGGTTTTCTTCACTTTAGGCCCGAAGAGGGACGAGCCATCAAAGGAAGTGTTCACGAAGTATGACTTGAAGGGCTCCATGAAGGAACACAAGTGCATCCAGGGGTGTCTCCCAAGAGCAACTCCTGTACCTGTTGCCCTACTCGTTTCATCAGCTGCATAAGAAATGAGATGCATGGATGAGTTGACTACAGAAATGAGGGTAGCAAGCTGAGCGGCAACTATGTCGGAAGCTCCTACAGCTACTGTACCCTGAAGGGCATCTCCTTGCTCCTTAAGACGATCGCTTTGTAACCTGGTAAAATGGGTTAAACAGTTGAGCGAACGAAGAGCAAAGGTCGCTGAACTAAACATGCGCTTCCCATATCTATCCATAACCCTGGAGTCTGTTAGGAGGATGGATAGATGAAGTCTCAGACATTTCCTTTTTGGTGGCTGCCGCCACCACCATGGCATCAACTGGAACACCTTTTGTTAAAAATGGGGGCAGAAATGACTTTTAGGCCTTCTAGGGACAGGCTCCATAGTAACCGGAGACACTCCCATGCCCTTCGTGAGACCAGCTGCATCAGCTCATCGAAGGGCGGAGACAACCAAGACGTGGAGGGTTGAGATCCGAAAGCCTTCAGGAGAATTGACATCCTCAGTAGGGCTTTTGGACTGCCAGTCACCCCTCTGCCTAAGGATTTCAAGTATCTCAGCAAATGAGATATCCTCAGAGGGGGACCATGGGGACCCTTCTGACTCATCTAAGTCAGTATCTGATGTTAGAGACTCCTGAGGGGAGTCTAGATGTTTCCTCTTACACAATTGCTTCCTGGGAACCTCATCAGTGGGAACTTCTGGTGAGGTCTCGGAAGAGCAGGGGCCTCCCAGTCGGGCTTCCTGAGGCTCTGGGTCTCTACGCTTGGTCAGGATATGTGAGGCAGAGGCAGAAGCAGACATAGGCGTGTTAGGGCTAGAGGAAGGCAGACCTGAGGTCGAGGATGTCTTAGGAGACATGATTCTCCTCATGGCATCAAAAGCATCTCTGATCCAATGTGAGGGAACCGACTGATCCGAAGATACCGTCGACACCCCCAGCACTGGGACTGTGAGCTCCAAACCAGAGGTAGGAGCCAAGCTCATCCGAGCTGAAGCTCTGAGAGGGAGGAGTTGGAACTGACAAGTCTAGACAGTGTTGGCTCCGAGAGTCCTCAATTGGCACAGAGGATGTCAGAGTGCACGGAGCCGAAGACACTGGAGCAGGCGTCGGTTCCGAGGGTTCCACTATCATCAGGTCTGACTCCTCCGGCTCCGAAGGACCAGCATGGCTCAGAGGAGGAATAGTTTGAGCTGGTGCAAGGGTCTTCAGCTCCGAAGCCATTTGGTTAGAAGTTGCCAAGGCTGATGCCAATAACGGCTTCTGCACCACACGATCCACATCCAGATCTGACAGGCTGATAGAGGACTGAGAGGAGCGCATTGAAGGTGGTACCGACTGAAGTAATGGACTCTCTGGAGCTTCGGACACCGGTTCCAAGACTGGGAACCGGCTCTGAAAGGAAAAGATTGTCGGTTCCAAGGGCAGTGGAGCTGAAGTCGAAGATTTTTTTTTATTTCTTAGAGTCTGAAGTCTTGGAAGACTGAGGACCTGCTGGATCCATCTTGGTCACTCAAAGATTTTTGAAACAAAGGTTTTAACAACCCTCTGTTGATAAGTTTTCTCTTCCTTTTCTGAAGGACCCTTGAGAAGAAGGAATGACAAATAGCACAGCTGTCTTGCAAATGCAGGGCTCCTAGACAGTATACACAATTCATGTGGCTGTCTGTTACAGACATCTTTTGGCCACACTTTGGGCACTTCTTAAACCTAGACTTGGGATGCTTGGTCTTGGTCAGTCATTGGAAAACTTGGAGAATTACTGTCACACATGGGAAATTTTTCTGGAATTTACAGATCTTCCCTTTTTAAAGACAGGACCTTTAAAATTCATACACAAAAAGGGCAGAAATCTTAAAAGCCTTCTAGAGTCCCATAAGGGTGATAGGGGATGTTCTAGTAGAAAGCAAAAAGGTACATTTAATTGTGGAAGCTGTCAACAATGTGAATTTATTTCTAACAAAGATATAATCAACTTAGTAGGGATAAGAAGTTGGTGGCAAGTGAACATTACAATTGAAATAGTGAAAGGGTGGTATACCTTGCAGAATGTAACAATGTGGTTCACTCTATATTGGGAAAACTGAGTGAAGGTTGAAGAGGCCTATATATGAGCATATGTATGACATAAGGACAAGAAACATGAAAAATGCACTTTTTAAACACACTAACATATGTTGTCAAGCTAGGTTATGCTTTTTTGTTCTTGAGAGTATCCCTGTGGGTATTAAGGGGGGACAGTGGGAAACCCGCCTTGCATACTGTGAATTGTTTTGGCAAGTTACCTTAGATGCTAGTAGACATCCTGGCTTGAATGAGCATTTATCTATAGTGCCCTTATTAAAACTTACAGCAGCAAAGCTGTAATGGTATTCGACTAGTTTAATATAACTTGTAGTTTGCTGTGTGGTTTTTGGTATTTTATATTGACCAGTAGCTGGTGCTATTGCCTTTAGATAAACACATACAGAAGCTATGTGATTTTTAGGTTTAGATGGTTTATTTTATATAATATATATTTTTTACATACAAGTTTTTTATACAATTTTTAAATGTATTTATATTGGTATGAGCAATATTAATCATGTGTATTTATGTATTATATGTAATTTAGTATTTATAAGTAATTGTGGTGACATGTTATACATCTTCATGTCATGTACTAATATTTATGAAGCTTAGAACTTGATTGGTGGGTTTGTAATTGGATTATTTAAGACAGTTGAGGAAATGTGCTTTGTATTTCTGATGAAGTCTGTTTTGAGACGAAAACGTGTGACAAGCTGTAGCATTTATTTTAATAAAAGGTTGACTACATCCTGCATTCGGAGCTCTTCCTTGCACCTTTTGGATTGTTACAGACTAAGGGAAGGGACTAAAGTACAGTAACACACAGTATAAAGCTGTAAGAGCTTTAATAACTACCTAAGCTATTTAAACTAATTATGCAAATGTAAGTAAGAAATAAGTAGAAAAACAATTTTACTGGCCTGAGCGAATGCAAAACCTCTGCTCTATTGCAGCGGCAAACTAGATCTGAGGTAATTCCAGGTGCATCATGGGATAGGGACTTCACCTCAAGCTATGCAACTGGCTGTATCAGAGCTGAGGGATCAGCTCAGAACCCATCAGTAAAGAATGAATGGCGAGATTGAACAACTTCACATCAGATTTTTTTGCTGTGCCAGAAAAACTGAAAGGAACAGACAGTATTAATTTTATGAAAGAAGAAATAAGCAACTGGACTAATGTAACACAGCAGGATTTACTTAAATGGCACATCATATTTGCACTCCAAACTTGGCCTTGAGAAAAGTACAGTTTTGTACCTACCATAAATGTAGATGTTCGAAGATCCACATTGCTGCAGTCCTTACACTTGGGTAGTCCGCTGTCCTCGGTCGGCCCGAATATCAAAGTATAAGGCTGACGTCGGTCAAGGCGCATTTGACTGACATCAGGACGTCAGGGTACAAATGCGCATGACCGGCGTCATATCCTCAGTCTTTTCTTGCCCCAGATGTCAGAAGACCCTAAAAATAAAGGTCAAAACCAAAAGACAGCAAACAAACATCCAAGCACCCTTGCCCTAATTATATGTACAAAATATACACTATATACACAATATGTACAACTCAACCCACACAACCACCTCTAACTACAGAGGGGAAGGAGGGAGTAAATTGACTGCAGCAATGTGGATCTTGAACATCTACATTTATGGTAGGTACAAAACTGTACTATGTTCTTCATCTCACATTGCTGCAGTCCTTACACTTGGGTAGAATCCCAAAGCAGAGGTATGGGAGGATGGCCAAACTATAAGGAAGCAGGAGCTGCCAAAATGCCCTGCAAAACAGCAGTGGCAAAACCAGCCCTGGATTTAGAGTAAAGTGGCAGGTGATAATGCCTAGAGAAAGTATGCACTGAACTCCAAGTAGCTGCCTCCAAAATATCCTTGGTTGCCACCCCCCTCAAAAAGCTGTCGAAGTGGCAGTAGCTCTAGTGGAATGAGGCCTAATCCCGGCTGGAATCTCCTTGCCATGATGGGAATAACAGAAAGCAATGCAAAACCCAATCCACTTAGAAATAGTTTGTTTTGACACAGGCTTGCCCTGAGAACTCAAAGCAAAAGAAACAAATAACTGCTGAGACTGCCTGAACCCTTTAGTTCTGTCCAAATAATATCGCAACTGCCTGTGTACATCTAAAGTGTGCAAAATCTTTTCCCCTTTATTTTGGGGATTTGCATAAAAGTAGGCAAATGAATAGTTTGGTTTAAAGCCACACTAGAAACCACTTTAGGCATAAAGGAAGGATTAGTACGTAAAGATACCCTATCCTTATGGAAAATTAAGAAAGGCTCAACCGCCATAAGGGCCTGCAATTCAGAAACCCTTCTTGCAGAGGTAATTGCCAACAAAAAAGCAGTCTTCCATGATAAATATTTCAACTCAGAAGTAGCTGCAGGCTCAAAAGGTTGTAGAGTGAGTTTCTCCAACACAAAATTGAGATCCCAAGCAGGAGTAGGAGCTCTTCGTGGGGGTCTTATATTCTTTGCCCCTCTAAGAAATTGCTTGAACAAAGGATGAGAAAACAATGGTGGGTCACAATCATAGTGAGCGAAATTGCTGCAGCATGAACCTTAATAGAAGAGAAAGACAAACCTTTGTCCAGTAACTCAGTAAGATATTGAAGAGCCACACTCAAATTAGGCTCAGAAACATCAAAATCTTTTGCTGCACTCCAAAATAAAAATCTCTTCCATTTATCTGCGTACACTTTCCTTGTACTAGGCCTTCTAGCTTCCAAAATCACATTCAAAACTTGTTGTGGAAGTTGAGACCCTCTATGGTTCAAAACAGAATATGCCAGGCTGTTAGGTGAAGAGAGTGAAGTTTGACATTCAGCAAATGGCTGTCCTCCTGTGACAACAGGTGTGGAATCGAAGGCAAAGGCCATGGAGGCTTCCTGCACCAGACTTCTCAGTAATGGGTACCAGTGCTGTCGAGGCCAATCTGGAGCTATTAAAATCATCCTTGGCTTGTCCTGTCTGACCTTTAGAAGTACCTTTGGGAGGAGAGGCAGAGGTGGAAAGGCATACACATGAAGATTGCTCCAATTGAAAGAAAGAGCATCCACTTTCCAAGCTGTGGGATGAAACCTTTTAGTGCAAAACTTTGGCAGCTGATGGTTTAGTGGAGAAGCGAACATATCTATGTCTGGAGTTCCCCATGACACTGTCAATTTCTGAAATACATGAGGATCCAATTTCCACTCGTGGGGATCCATAATTGCCTGCTCAACACATCTGCTAAGGAGTTCTGTGCTCCTGGCAGAAACCTTGCCTGAAGATTGAGCTGTAAACTGAGAGCAGTCTCCCACAAAATCATTGCTTGCCTGCATAGAGGATAAGAATGCGTTCCCCCTTGCTTGTTGATGTACCACATGACAGTTGTGTTGTCTGTTAGAATCAACACCTGCCCTGGAAGAAGTAAATCCTTGAAAGCTATTAATGCAAACTGGACTGCTAACATCTCCTTCAGGTTGATATGTAGATGTTGTAGTCTGGCAGGCCACTTGTCTTGTATCCATTTTCCATTTAGATGAGCTCCCCAAGCTTTGTCTGAGGCATCTGTCGTTAAAATCTGACTCGCCTCTGGCCGGGTCACAGAGAGTCCCTTGTTTAGGTGACATTCCTGAGCCCACCACAAAAATTCCTTTTGAATGCAAGGTATTATTTGAATGACAGTGTCTAGATCCTGGCAGTGCTGTGTCCATACAGGTTTGAGATACCATTGCAGCTTCCTCATATGCAGTTTGGCATTGGGAAGCACCAGAATACAAGATGCCATGAACCCTAAGGCTTGAAGGACTGTCCTTGCAGTCAGCCTGGACTGATGAGATAGCTGATGGAAGTAAAGGGATAGACTCTTTTGTTTGTCCGGGGTTAAAAAGGCCATCTGGGATGCTGTATTCAGTCTCACACCCAGAAAGCACATGTCCTGAGAGGGTACTAGACTGGACTTTATTTCGCTCACAGAATACCCCAGGCATCTTAGCACTGCTATCACATATTCCAAATGATGAAGAAGCTCTTCCCTTCCTTGAGCCAGAATCAGGCAGTCGTCCAAATAAGGATAGATCTGTATTCCTTTTAGCCTGAAGAAAGCTATCACTGGTGCCAGAACTTTCGTGAACACTCTGGGCAGTAGATAAGCCAAAGGGCAATGTAGAGAACTGATAGTGAGAAGTCCCAGCTCGAAAACGCAGATACTTCCTGCAACTTAGTCTGATAGGAACATGAAGGTAAGCCTCCTTGAGATCCAAAGTTACCATCCAATGATCTTTGCCCAGCAGAGGTAAAAGCTGCTGTAACGTCAACATTTTGAACTTGGGAATGTCCAGATAAGTGTTGAGGGTAGATAAATCCAAAATTGGTCTCCACGTGTTCCCCTTCTTTGGTACTAGGAACAGGCGAGAATAAAATCCTAGGCCCACTTCTGGCATAGGGACCGGCTGTATGGCCCCTATTTGGAGTAACAGAGAAACTTGCTTGTGAGCCTCTATTCTTTGTTGAGGAGGAACGTCTGGCATGCCTTTGAAAGGAGGCAAGGTATGGAAATAAAACCTGTAACCGTGGTGTATGATATCCAATACCCATCTGTCTTGGGTAATTAAACTCCAATTTTCTTTGAAAAGTGCCAACCTTCCTCCCAAAGGTGCTGCCAGACGAGAAGGCTCTGGCAGCTGAAAAGGTAGGTCATTGGGTCTGTTTACGAAAGGACTGACCCCTGCCCTCACCAAGACTGTGCAGGAGAACTCCTGTTCTAGGCCTGAAAAGCCCTGAGCTCTACCCCTACCACGCCTAGATCTACCCCTAGACTGGGAATCATAAGAAGGATACGCCCACCCCTTAGTAGGCCAATTTCTACTAAACTTTGGAGGCTGCACCTGCGAAAAATCTTTAACAGTCTGCATAGACTTAGCCTTGTCTTCCATTTTCTTTAAAACTGCCTCAACAGGAGGACCAAACAACACGTCAGATTGTAAAGGAGCATCTAAAATCCTTGTTTTAACATGTTCAGATAAATTTTGATCCCTCAGCCAGGCGTGCCTGAAGAACTGACCCAGTGGCAGCCACCCTAGACGAGGCCTGTACAGCATCAAAACCACATTGCACAGAATGCTTACCCACCTGTTCAGAAACATGTACTAAATCTTGCAACTCTTTACAATCAATACCTTCTGCCAGAGCATCAACCTTAGACTTCAATTGTGAAAGGAGATAGTTTTGGTATTTCAACATGTGAAACTGGCAATTCAAAGCCCTCATAGCAAAAGTGGAAGAAGTATAAACTTTCTTTCCCCATCTATCCAAGGCCCTGGCCTCTTTGTCTGCAGGAACCGGATTCTTTACAACAGAAGCCTTAACACCTTTAGGTCCCTGGCTAACAGTTTCTGGGTCTGCCCTAGGACTCTTAAAAAGATACTTATGAGCTTCAGGCACCCTGTAATACCTATCCGGTTTAACAGGAGCAGGAGGCAAAGAATCAGGATTAAGAGAAGCCTCTGTAAAAACATCTTCCACTACATCCAAAACAGGAGGTATAGCCAAAGGCCTATGCTGGGGTAAAAAAAAATTCCCTAAGCCTTTTCCTGGAATCAGCGAAGTCCTGACCTTCCCACTTAAAATGCTCCCTCATGGAATGAAGAGTTTCTGAAAAAGAAAAATCCTCAGGAGGAGAAGCAGAAGGAGTAGAATCATCCACATCAGAATCAGAATAAGGAGAGTACTCCTGCAAGTCTTCAGCTCATGTCTCTGAAATATCTGAAGCCTGCTCAAAACTCCCTAGCTCAGGCTCCACCCTAGGTCTCTTATCAGGAGGGGGCATAAAACCCCTAATCAAAGTAATCAAATCTTCTGCCATTTTAAGCATATGCTTCTTGGGCCCAGTTCCTGAAGAGCTAGGGGTAACACCAACTGAAGCTAAACCTGGCCTGCTCCTGGGAGAAGCCTTGGAAACAGAAGGAGAGGGCCTAACCACCCTAGGCAGGGAGGGGAGTATAGTAACCTGAGAAGCCCCATCAGCCTGGCCTGCCTCCTGAGAGGCCACATCCTGCAATAACAGAGTCTCTCCCTGGGATCCCAAAGAAACCTCCGTGGAACCACCGCTCCACTGACACCTCTAAAGAACCGCGTCCGTACTGACGGTTCCTCTAGCCTAGGTTTAACTGTTTTGTCCTTGCGCTTCTTCGAAGAAGCGGCGCCGGAACATCCGACGGCATTTTATAATTGCACCGCTCAAGACTAACCTGGCACAATCTAATCTTCTCTTAATAGTGCGCTTATTGAATCTAGCACAAGAGCGACACCCAACAACGTCGTGCTCAGGCCCTAAACAAGGAATACACAAAGTATGGTAGTCTCTATGCGGTATCCGTTTCCCACAGGAAATACAATTATTCACTTTTTCTGACATCCGGTAAACCACTGAGGCAAGAAAAAAACAAAATATTACCCAACGGGGTACTTAGCCAACTTTGACTCGGTCTGAAACTCCGAAATCGAACAATTTCAGAACGCCAACCGGCACTTGCAACGCTGCTTCTGCATCGGACCATGCGGCAAAAAAGACTGAGGATATGACGTCGGTCATGCGCATTTGTACCCTGACGTCCTGATGTCAGTCAAATGCGCCTTGACCGACGTCAGCCTTATACTTTGATATTCGGGCCGACCGAGGATAGCAGACTACCCAAGTGTAAGGACTGCAGCAATGTGAGATGAAGAACATGCAGCAAATGTCTTTATTAGTAAAGATGCAATCATATTAGCAGAGCTGCATCTTACAAAACTGTGGCAGAAAGGAAAAGTATTAGCCAAAAAAAAAAAAAAGAGAGCAGCCAAATGAACTTGATCACTTTTGCCCCTCTTCTACGAGGGCTTTTTCAAAACTGATTAAACTTGGCTTGAAATTCAGACAGTTTTTGAGCAGAGGTTATAGCTACCAAAAGGTTTTCCCAGTTAAAAACTTTAGTTTACATTTTGCTGCTGGATTAAAGGGAGATTGAGTCAAAGCTGGTAATACTAAATTTAAATCTCATTGGAGTTGGATCTTTAAAAGGTGGTCTCAGAAGATGGTTACCCCTTATAAAAGCCTTACAAAGCTTTGAGGAAGCTAAGGTAGAATTAACTCCTACATGAAAATTAGAAATGGCAGACAGTTGTACTTTAACAGTTGAGGAACTAGCCCTCTCATTAAAGATAGTGGCCAGAAACTCAAGAATTTTATCTAATGAGGATGAAAAAGGTGAATGTCTTTTTGCTGCAACCAAAAAACAAAATTTTCCATTTACTTCTGTAAATCTTCTTAGTGGCAGCTTTATGGGAAGATAGAAGTATATGATGGACAGGGGAGGAGAGTCTAAGTTGTCTGGCTATCAATGGAAGCGGAGAAACAATGTGGTCAGCTTTAGGCCTGAAATGTCCAGGTGAATCATGTCTGTCCAGTGAGACAGCTCTGGAATTGGATCCAGAATTCAGAAAAGGTATACTATATGAGGCCAAAGAAAGGGGAACTAAACCTGACAAGGCCAATAAGGGGCAATAGGGATGACTGCGCTTCGACTGGGATGCTTTCTGGAGAAATTTGGGTATTAAGGGGGTTGGGGATATGCAGAGAGAAGATGGGGGGCCAATTGTAAAGGACAGCATCTCTCAGTGACTCCCCTGGTGGGGGGATTAGGGCAAAAAGCCCACTGCACTTAAGGGGAGATGCAAAGGGGTCGTAACAAGGTTGGCCGCACTGGTAGAATATCTTTTCTGCAACTTTTATGTTGAGAGACCACTCATGAGGTAACAAAATGGACCTGCTCAACTAGTCTATTACGTTAGATTTCGCTGGAATGTGCACTATCAGAAATTGGATGAGATCGCCCATTGACACACACTGAGCTTCTCGATAAAAGGGGTAAGATCTGGTCCCTCCTTGTTTGTTGATGTACCATACAAATGCCATACTGTCAGTTTGAATCACAACAGTCCTGCAAGGGAGTGTGTCTTGAAAGGCTTGCAATGCTAGGAGTACTGCTCTCATTTACAAGACACTGATATGCATATTGGCCCTCTTCAGGGAACCATGTATCTTGGACTGTCTTTCCCAAGAAGTGCCCACCCCCAATTTGAGAAGCATCCATGTTTACTATGGCTACGGGCTGAGGGAGAATGAAGGGACGGTCTTGTAATACCTGATCTGATCAAATCCATGAGAGGTACGTCTGGGCATGCCTGAGTTATCCTGATCTGGGAGAACATAGTAACTCAGTGGTCCACTCTGTTTCAACCTAAGATCCACTGAAGAATTCTCATGGCATCTTGGTAGTGGAACTAGAACTATTAAGGCAGATATTGGTTCCAAGGCCTGTAGAATTAATTCAGCTGAAAACGAATTCTGAATTATATTTTTGACATGAAATCAAATAGTCTGTACCCACGGTAAGGGAAGAAAAGCTGTCACTGATATTGTGTTGAACAGTCCTTATGGACCTTAATATCTGCAATGTTTCTAATTGAGATTTGTGGCGCTTGACTGCAATCCCTAGATGACACAAATCTGGAGTACAAAGTCTCAAACTTTTATCAAAAGATGCCTGGTAAGAGCAGTTATGAACCGGTCATCCAAGTACTGAAACACCCGGAATACCTACAGTCTCAAGTGAGATGCAATAACTGCCATACATCTGGTGAACACCCTGGGGGCTGTGGCGAGGCCAAAGGGCAGTGCTCTGAACTGATGGCAACTGGCTTCCAACTGGAAGCGTATGTATCTCCTGGATTGTCTGTTCATTTTTATGTGACAGTATGCATCCTTACAATCTGTTGAGCACATCCAGGTGTTCTTGTGCAGGAAAGGCAAAATGGAGTAAACTGTGCCCATTCAGAACTGTGTACACTGAACTGATTTGTATAGATTGGTGACTGATGGCAACTGGCTCCCAACCGGAAGCGTATGTATCTCCTGGATTGTCTGTTCATTTTTATGTGACAGTATGCATCCTTGCAATCTGTTGAGCACATCCAGGTGTTCTTGTGCAGGAAAGGCAAAATAGAGTAAACTGTGCCCATTCAGAACTGTGTATACTGAACTGATTTGTATAGATTTGTGAGATCCAAAACTGGTCTCCAGTCCTGTTTTCTTAGTCACTAAAGAATCCTGAGTAAGTTCCAGATTCGATATGGCCTGGGTGGACCTCTTGGATTACTTTTTTTAAAGAAGCTTTTTTATTTCTAGTGCTGCTGCTTTCCACTGACTGGGTGGAACATCGGGAATTTTGTTTAATGTTGATGGAGGGAGAAGAGAAAAGGGAATTATATAACTTCTGAAAATAACTCTCTGCACCCATGCATCTTTTGTAATGTCTAGCCAGGGTCTCTGTTGTAAGAATAAATGACCCCAACTGCCTCTAGATGTGGGCTGTTGGGCCTTCTTTCAGGAGTATTTATAGGGTGCCAGACAAGGAATCTCAAGAGCTCAGCTTCTGCAGGCCTCCTCTGCCGCGTGGACAGCGTGTTACAGTTCACCCTCTGCCACTGGGAGAAGTATCTCCATGTGGATCTTGGAAAGGACCCCGGGACTTTCTGAACCACATTTTTTGTCGTCCTCTAAGATTTCCAGAGAAGGATCTTTAAGGTGTCAAAAAAATGTACACCCACTACAGACAGGGTCTTAGCATCTTGCTCACACCTGGAGTGTGCGCCCTTTACCTTAGGGCCAAACAATGAATGTCCAAAGGGTGCACTGAAGGAGGAGGAATTGAAATGTTCCACAAAATCAAACAAGCACATCCAGGTACGCCTCCTAATGGAAATGCCTGAACCCATTGCCCTTGAGATACCTTCAGCCGCATGTGAAATGAGCCTCATGGATGACTTTGTGATGGACTGCAGGGTAACCAACTCTGAGGCAATGGAGCTCTGTGCCTCAGAAGAACTGGTTCCAGAGAGGGATTTGGAGAGTTCTTTAATCAAATCCCTCTGTAATCTAGTGGTGTGTGCCAAATAATTCAGTGATCCGAGTGCAAAGGTTGCTGAAGCATATACATGCTTCCCAAATTTGTCCAACATCCTGGACAACCTGTTGGGGGGTGTACAGATGAACTCTGTTCTGCAAGTTTTTTTCATGGCTGCTGCTATGACCAAGGCATCTATTGGTACTCCCTTGCTCAAACTCTTTTGGTGGTGCCAGGATCCTGTCTGGTCTCTTGGTGATTGGCTCAACATAGTTGGGTTCCTTCCACACCTCCTAGAAATCAAATCAATGAACTCATCTTCGGGCAGAGTCACCTCAGTGGTAAATGGGACAGGCCCAAAGGTTTCCAGGAATATAGATTCCTCTTGGGAAGCGTTATCGGAAGACCAACCACCCCTTTGCTTGAGGATTTACAGGATGTCTCCAAAGGAGACATCATCAGGTGGTGATTTTGGGGACTCTTCCCCCTCATCAAAATAGGTATCTTCAGTGACAGACTCTTTAGGAGATTCTAAGTGTCTCCTTTTGCACCTTCTCTTTCCCCAGAGTTCTTCAGTGGTATGTGCCGGAGAAGTATTGGATGACACAAGTATACTCTGCTAGGTAACCTGGAGTCTTTGGGCTTGCTGTCCCTGTGGAGTAGAGGGCCAAGGCTCACGGCACAAAGACATGTGGAATTCAGTGGGAAGGTCCGAGGTGGTGGAACCATTTGTTATCCAGAAGCAGAGAAGAGCATCTCTACTACCTCAAAGGCAGAGCTTTCTGGGAGAAGGCAGCCAACGAAGCAGAGAAGACATGCTTCCGGACCATCGGCTCCCTTTGACCTGAAGGCAGAAGTCTGGGCTGAGTTGTCCAATGCCGAGGTTTCACGGGGCAGAGACAGCTCTGACAACTTCAAAGTAGACTCCAAACACCTCAGATCTGACAACGATGTTTTGGCTCCAAGAGTCATCCGGCTCAGACACGCTCAGAGCCAGTGCACTCAAAATATACTGGAGCCAAAGATACGGCAATCTTCAGATCACAGACAGACTGTCCCGGAAGACTCTGATGCAAGGGCTCTGAAGGGAGATCTTCCATCTGAATCTGTGCCAAGAGAAACTATCATCCTATCCAAATTCGCTTCTGTTAGGCTACTGGAAGAATGAGAGGATGAGGCCACTGAAGGGGACCCGGAATGTTGGCATCTCCCCAAAAAAGGGGATGGCACTTGGGAAGGGACAGGATCCAAAGAGGATGCATACCTCATTTGACGTAAACGTTTCAGATCCGAAACAAAGAAGTTATGTACTCACCATAACGTTCCATCTGAGTAGGTACTTCATTTGTCTGCAACCTGTGGGTATCGGATCCGACTTCGGATCTGAGCCGGCAGCTTTCCAAGCTACAAGATCCGAGCTCCTAGCTCCTCCCCCTACCCATAATCCCCTGCTACCTGCTGTATTACCTCAGATCGACTTTTTTGTCTCATCACCCAATTAATAACCTCGAGAGAGGAATACATCAGATCTAATCTCCTGACAGACTTACAGGTGACCAGAAAAATCCCAAAACGGTTCGGGGGATGGCAGGGGGGGTTGGTTGCAGACAAATGAAATACCTACTCAGAAGGAACGTTATGGTGAGTACATAACTTCTTTATCTGAAGTAGTTACTTCATTTGCTCTGCAACCTGTGGGACAGAGTCCCCAGCTACTCAAGAAAAACCCTGGGTGGCCTTTACAGAAGGATATTCCGAAGCACCGCGGAGCCAAAAGAAGCCCAGCCTCTCGAAATCATATCCAGTTTATAGTGAGAAATGAACGTATGAGAAGAGGACCAAGTGGCTGCTGAACATATGTCATCCAAGGGAACCCTGGACCAAAAGGCTGCTGAGGTGGCTACACACCTTGTAGAATGAGCATGGATTCCAATAGGGGCTGGTATGCCTGACGATATGTACCCATGAATAATGCACTGACAGATCCAATTTGCTACGGTCACTTTGGAAATGGCTTTACCCATGGCTGATGTTGCAAAAGATACAAACAACTGGTCCGACTTGCGAAAATCTTTAGTTCTGTGCAAGTAGAAACATAGTTGTCTGTGTACATCCAGTTTGTGTAACTTGTATTCTCCTTTGTTCTGAAAGTTTGGGAAGAACACTGGTAAATTTACTGATTGATTAACATTTGACTCTGAAGCCACCTTAGGTAAGATAGACTGGTTAGTCCTGAGGGACACTCCATCCTTGTGAAAGATAAGGTAAGCAGTTTTCATACACAAAGCTTGAAGTTCTGAAACCCTCTTGGCCGAAGTTATAGCCACCAAGAAGGCCGTTTTCCATGACAAGAACTTTAATGGAACCGAGGTCGCAGGCTCAAAGGGTGGACTTGTCAGGGCTTGTAAGACTAAGGTCAGATCCCATGGGGGCACCACCGTTTTCACAGGCGACTTCAACAGAAAGATGCCCCGCAAGAAGGTTTTGCATAATTTTGCAGATGCCAAGGACCCTAAGCCATCACCTACTTGAAAATGGGAGATGGCTGCCAACTGCACTTTGACCGTAGTAGCACTTGCTCCCTGCCGAAAGATCAGCGACAGGAAGTCCAGAATAGTCGGAATAGGGACTGTAAATGGGTCCAGACCCTTGTCTTTAGCCCAGATGGAGAAACGTTTCCATTTACTATTGTAAAGTTTTCTGGTAGACGGCTTATGAGCCGCGACCAGTACGGCCTTAACAGGAGATGAGATACTGGGAGTCCTAGCCATCATTGGAACTGGATCAACCAAGCCGTAAGCTTGAGATTGACCAGGTTCGGGGTTTGGCAACCCGCTTGATGCGAGATCAGGTCTGGAATGGGATCCAGAATCCACGGAGGAGCCGCACTGCGAGACCGCAGATAAGGGAACCAGATCTGACGAGGCCAGAATGGGACTATGAGGATAACTCTGCTCCCCAACCGACAGGCTTTCTGTATGAACTTCGTCATAAGCGGGAGGGGGGATAAGCATAAAAGAGACTGGGAGGCCAAGCATGAACTAGAGCGTCTCTGGGATTCTCCCCTTTGGGGGGCAGTATTGCGAAGTACTCGCTGCATTTTGTGTTTAAAGGAGAAGCAAAAAGATCACAGCGAGGCCAACCCCACTTGCGGAAGATCTGCTTCGCAACAGACAGATTTAGAGACCACTCATACGGAGTGAGAAGTACCAGACTCAGTTTGTCCACTATGTTGGACCGTCCCGGAATGTGCATTGCTACCAGAAAACAGTTGGTGGATATCGCCCATTCCCAAACTCTCATGGCCTCTCGACAAAGGGGATAAGATCTGGTCCCTCCCGGTTTGTTTATATACCAGACTACTGAGATATTGTCAGTCTGGATTGCAATAGTCCCCAGAGGGAGAAGGTCGTGGAGAGCTTGCAACACCAAAAGCACTGCCCTCATCTCTAGGACATTGATATGCAAAGCGGTCTCTAGGGACGTCCACGTGCCTTGGACGGATCTGCCTGAACAATGCCCCCTCCCACCCGAGGCGAGAAGCGTCCGTGGTCAACGTGGCTTGGGGCGGGGGGATCACAAAGGGCCTCCCTTCTCTGAGATCCTGCACATGGAGCCACCAGAGAAAGGAGTCCTTGCAAACTCTGCTCAGTGGTATTGGCGTGTTCAACGGGTGGAGTGATAGGGACCACTGAACTTACAGGGTCCACTGCAATATCCTCATTCGCAGGCGTGCGTGAAGGGAGAGACCGATCGCTGCCGCCATAGACCCTAGTGCCCTCAAGACTAACTCTGCTGGAGGAGCAGGACTCTGAAGAAGGGCTAATACCTGATATGACAGGCTGATCAGCCTGTCCGAAGTTAGGGTAGCTCGAGAGATACGGGTATTCAACATGGCTCCTATGAACTCCAGGGCCTGAACAGGGCACAGAGAGGATTTCTGCAGGTTCACTGAGATGCCTAAGTTGAGGGCAAGAGTCAGAGCGTAATCCCTTGCCACGCAGAGCTGATGCCTGTTGGTGGCGGTAAGGAGCCAGTTGTCTAGGTACGGGAAGACCTGAATACCCTGAAGTCTCAGGTGGGCTGCAACCACTGCCATGACTTTGGTGAACACCCTGGGGGCTGAGGTGAGGCCGAACCCTGAACTGATAATGACTAGCCCCTAGCCGGAAGCGGAGGAACTTTCTGGATCGTCTGTCCATCAAAATGTGGTAGTACGCAACCTTGAGATCTATAGAGCACATCCAGTCGTTCTCCCGCAGAAGGGGGAGAATTGATTGGAGGGTGACCATCCGGAATTTTTCCTTGGGAATGAAAAGGTTCAGAGCGGAAAGGTCTAAGATGGGTCTTAGGTCCCCCGTTTTCTTTGGCACCAAAAAGAACCTGGAGTAATAACCTAATCCGGACTGATCTGGGGGGACGGGCTGGATGGCTCTTTTTCTTAGCAACTTCAACACCTCTGAAGCCACTGCCTCCCTCTGATCGGGTGATACATAGGGGAGGCATCTGGTCTTGGGGGGGAAGGTTTTTGAAGGAGATGGAATAACCTCTGGATATGATACGGAGCACCCATCGATCTGTTGTAAGGGACTCCCAAGTTGACAGGTGCTCCGTCATCCGCCCCCCGACTGCCTCCAGAGAGGGACAGTCGGGCAAGCCCTCAGGGCTGTTGCGCGGGTCTGTCCGAGAAAGGTTCTCCAGACCCGAAGTTACGCGGCCCCCCTCTGCCTCTGGGCCGGCGCCCACCTTGTCCTCCTCTGCCTCTAGTGGACAAGGAGTCCTAAGCTGGATGGGATTGCTGAGACTTGCGGAACCACAGCTTCTTTTGTCCCCTCTGATTCCTGGAGAAGGATCGTTGGGGATTAGAGAAGCGGACTCCAACGGCAGACAGCATCTTCCCGTCCTTTTCGCTTTGGACTAGCGTATCGCGAACGGTCTTGCCGAAAAGCGAAGATCCATCAAAGTGTGCATTCGCGAAGGACACCTTGAAGGGATCTGCGAAGTCACAAAGACGGAGCCAGGCATGACGTCACAAGACAACCCCGGCTCCGCTGGCCCTAGCGGCTCCCTCCGTCGCATGGGAGAGAAGCCACATAGACGTGTTAGAAATGGATTTTAGAGTGGCCATTCGAGTCGAAAAAACATTCTTGTCTCCGACCGACATGGACACCGGGGGGGGGGGCTGCAGCATATTCCTTGATCAAGTCTCGGTGTAGCCTGATGGTATGTGCCATATAGTTCAGCGCCCTTATCGAAAAGGTCACTGAAGCAAACATCCGCTTCCCAATGCGGTCCAGTGCTCGAGATTTCTTATCTGGCGGGTGGACCGAAGAACTCTCCTGTGTGAGTTCTTTCTTGGTGGCAGCCGCCACCAACATGGCATCAACGGGAGATCCCTTGGCCCAAGACTGCCTATCTGTAGGGGGGCTAAGGACTTTATCAGGACGCCTAGGAATTGGCTCCATGGTGTCGGGCTCCTTCCACGCCCTGGTAGTAATTAAGTCTACCAGGGGGTCAGCCGGAGGGGACACCCAGGAGGTAGATGGGCCTGCCTCAAACGCCCCCAGGAACACGGATTCATCCACGGAAGGTTTTTGGGCAGACCACTCCCCTCTAATACGCAACATTTCCATGATGTCTCCGAAGGAGACATCCTCGGGGGGGGGGGTGACCTTGGGGAACCTTCCCTTTCATCTAAATCCGTGTTGGTGGTAACGGACTCAGGGGAGTCCAGGTGCCTCCTTTTACACCTACGTTTCCGAGGGACCTCCTCGGTGGGGCTATCCAAAGAAGGCTCGTCCACGGGTTCTTGTTATTCCAAGGGAACTAGCTGGAGGGCTTGAGCAGGCTGTCCCAATGGTCAGATGACGGAGGATAGACCCTCATGCAGTGGGGGTACGGGAGGATCCGAAGCCTGGACCGGGGACCTGGAGGACCTCGATAGTACCCTCTCCACTACCTCAAAAGCTGAAGGAGAACTACTCTCGCCTGGCTCCGAAAGCATTCTCCTTGGCTCCGAGGTAAGGATCGGGGTCGATGTAGTCGGCGCCGAGAGAGAGGTGCGCTCCGAACCCAGCGGCGCTGAAGACACACCAACTCCTCTATCTGACACTCAGCCCTCGGCCCCGAGAACTCGGATCCGACAGGCTCGAGGGTATAGTCGGTGTCAAAGAGACCAGCGCTATCGGCGCTGACAATTCCCCGGTTCCGAAAGGGCTCGGATCCGACGACTCCGAGACCCGAAAACGAGTCGGAGAAGGAGTGATCGGAGCAAAAATGGGGGCCGCACTCCCTCCCAGAGGGGGGGGGAGGCAAGAGCACCCCCATCTGCATTTGGGTCTGTATGAATCGACGCATCATCCGATCCATGTCCGCTTCGGTGAGGCTTCTGGTCGATCTAGAAGTCGCAGAGGCAGGCCGGGAGGGCCGCCTCGACAACCTCGAGGGAGACCGGTCCTCCTCCGGCGAAAAGCTGGGCGAATGGAGCCGAGAGGGAGAGGATCCGGGGACCCTCGAGGGAGACTTGGCCAATTTAGATGGCAGGGCTGAGGGTCGAGTCTCAGCTCGCCTTTTATGGGATTTATGTCCCTTCCTTATCCTTGTGCCTCTTCTCTCTGGTGGAAGAGGCACCAGTGTCACTCAAGCTCGAACCCAAAGAGGGAGGTTGAGTCCCGGGCTGAGCAAGGGGCGCAGAAGGCACCGGAGCTGCCAAGGCAGCCTGAGCCTGAGAGGGAGAGAAAGAAGCCGCCGATTCCTGGGGCAGCTTGCCCGCCAGGATCAGCTTATTCTTCCTATCCCTAAGCGCCCGGGGGTTAAAAGCCGCACAAATTTGGCAGGCCACAGATAAATGGGCCACCCCAGGCATAAAACGCACCGAGTGTGGCCATCAGCTGGTGAAAGCTTATGGCCACACTCAGTACACTTCGAAAAAACGGCTTTGGGCCCTTCAGCCATTTTGAGTCACTCACACCCAAACACTAAGGGGGGAGGAGTGTCACACAGAGACAAAAAGGCTAGATACAAGAAAAAAACTAACTACAAACTCGTAGATAAACTCAGGGGCATTACACACACGTACACTAACTATAATTTTACAAAAACGCTAGAGAAAAGGGATTTCAACAAGTTAACGATCTCACCAAGCCAGGAGCTCTTCAAAAGATAGCTACTTCAGCCGCGGCAAAAAACGATCTGAGGTAATACAGCAGGTAGCAGGGGATTATGGGTAGGGGAGGAGTTAGGAGCTCAGATCTTGTAGCTTGGAAAGCTGTCGGATCCGATACCCACAGGTTGCAAAGCAAATGAAGTAACTACTTCAGATTATTGGATTTGATGAAGCCGGTCAGACATCGGATGCAAACGGATCCAAAGATTTAGTCATCAGATCAGACTGTTCTGAAACCTTTTGAGCAGGTTCCATGGTCTGGATCCCAGGAAGGAGTGGATGATCCAGATAGATCCAATGGCCTTTTTTTGCGCTCTTTGTCAGGCTTGGAGGGGTGAGCCCCGGACAGTGATTCAGAGAAGGTCAAAGGGAGAAGAACTTTCAGAATATGTTTACTTTTAAGGGGTACCAAAGCAAGGGGATTAAATGCCTTACAGATTTCACAATCAACTTTTAAATGAGCAGGACCCAAACAACAGACACACATTGTGCACATCAGAAAGAGGAATCTTGTGTCCATACTGTTTACACTTTTTAAAGCTTGAATACTTTTTGGCCATCTTATCGAGAAATATACTACTGACAGTAAAGAAAAAACTTTTTTTTTTTTTTTTTTTTTAGGGGAAAAAAAGGAGATGAAATTACCAAATATGGTAACTGAAAGGTAAATACCAACAATGGTAGTTTAGAAATACACTAAAAATGTAGGACAAGGGAGGATAAATAGAAAGCAATTAGCAAAAAGCAAGGAGAGAAAAATACAAGTATTTAAATTACTTAACTAATGCTCAAGAGCTCACAGTGACCATGTCCTTATGTGAAGGCAGCAAATGACATCTGAGGTACATTAGGAGAACAGAGCATTATGGGTAAGGGAGGAGCCATAAGTTGTAAACAGCAGCAGAGTTGGAATCGAGGGTTGGATCTGAACACAACTGTTGAGGAATGAATGAAAATTGACATCATCAGATTCAAGGTTATTCATGCTAAGTGCTATCTGTTTTTGTCATGTCTTTATTCGTCTTCCAGATGTAGAAAACGTGAATGCTTTCATTAAACATTAACTTTTAATCTTAAAATGCCCACTTATCAGCTTGTCCCATAAAAACATAAGATAACATAGTTGCCTTCAGCTACAAGCTTCTCATGTTGTTACACTGTGAACATTTACTTGCTAAAGGAAAACTTTACATTACTTTTAGTGTTAAACATTAACTTTTAATCTTAAAATGCCCACTTATCAGCTTGTCCCCATAAAAACATAAGATAACATAGTTGCCTTCAGCTACAAGCTTCTCATGTTGTTACACTGCGAACATTTACTTGCTAAAGGAAAACTTTTCATTACCTTTAGTGTTCTCATATTTACTTGCTTCCACTTAAAATTTGTTAGATAAAGCCAAGGGCCTTAATCCAGTCATTCCTCTATGCAAAAGTAAAAAAGAAAAACAACTCAACAATCCACCCAAGCCTCCACATCAACAACCCAAGATTACAAACATGGGTCTATATTAAAAGAATGAAAGCTTACAAATGCAAATATAACTACATCGACACAAAAACGTCACAATACTACAATAGTGAAATACATGATCAGCAAAAATTAGAACGATTAATGTATTTCGTCAAACAGTGCCATACAGGTAAGGAAAACCTAATTAAAACTTAAACACACTTTTGTGGGTGGGGGAGGCTGTACCCCCCTACTTTAATATACCAACTCCGAGATCGTACTACAGTGGGGAAAAGGATATATTTCCTCATCCCCATGATCACTCTGCTGGCCAAGAAAATACGTTCGGCATTCTAATTGTTGCCGATTTCATATTTCGCTCTTGGTGTAATTCGACGTTTATGTGCCGATGTAGTTGTATTTGCGTTTGTAAGCTTTTGTGGTTTTAATATAGACTCTACAAAAACATGCTTTTGCCCAGTTTTTTTTTTTTACACTGCAATGCCTACATTTCTTAAATTTAAGGAAAAATAACCAAAAAATGCTTTACTATATAATATTAAGTTTATGCCTTAAAATGTTTCATAAAATACTGTTAAGAACTGTTTTATTTACAGTTACCTCTTTGCCTCCTCTTCCCCTCCCCTTAATGTTCTTCCAAACATTCATTACACCAAGTAGGGCAAATGCTTTGGAGTCCTCTACAAGTTTAACAAAGTAAAAGTCCAATATTTCCAGTATTTCTTGCTCAGAACTCCTGGGCTTTTCTTCCTCTCTCAAGCATTTGACTTTGGAAAGTACAGTTGTGTAACATCTTACCATAATAGCAGATGTCCTACTCTTTACTGCTGCAGTACTCTTGACTGAAGGGATTGCCTGCCAAGAATATCCCAACATCCACAGCCAGTATACAACACCCTTTAGATTTTACAGCTGGCATACATCACATGTATGCTCCCCCCAGAGAGAGTACAGGGCATAATGTTGATGTACAAACACAATTACTCAAATTGTCACAGAAGGAACAAAATACCCCAGAGGACAAGATACAGCATGTACCCCCTAAAGAGAAAAAAAATTCAGAAGACAAGAGGAGCAAGAACCCCTCGGCCAGGAGGGGAACAAAGACAGGGGCAAGAGCCATAACAGAGGGAGGAAGAAAGAAGGCCAAAAGGGAGTCACCAACAAGATTTTGGGAGAGTCCTGCTCGATCTTGTGCACAGCTTTAAGCAGCAGAAGGGGAGGAAATGCATACGGAAACATTCCCTTCCGAGGAGGAGACAGAGGACATAGTATACAAGCAGATGACAAGAAGTTGTCCATTCAGAGGAGAGGCAAAAAGATCTACTTGAGGAATACCACACAGATGGAATATGCCCATAAACGCATCTCTGTGAAGCATCTATTCATGAGCCTGTGTTCTGGACCTGCTCACATTCTGCCACTAGATTGTGCTAGAAAGGAATGTAAACTGTCTAAAAAGTCGCCTGATAACTGATAGTCAAATCCCATGCCTGGGGAGCTAATCTGCAAAGGAGATAAAAACCAGACACCCTGCCCCCACTTGCTGATATACCACATCACGGTGGTATTGTCCATGACAATTTAAAGGGGACCAGGGACAAAAAGGGAATGAAAGATCGGAAGAGCCAGAAGCAGAGCTCTCATCTCTTTTATGCTGATATGGTCTGTCCTCTGATGAAGAGGGCAGAGACCCTGAACTTTCAGAGGGTGATAAAAACCACTCCACCACAGGTCTGAGGCATCTGGGAACAGTTCTTGGGAAGGAACTGTAGCATGAAAGGACAGTCCTTGATTTAGCTAAATTTGCTGAGTCCACCACTGAAGCTTGTGTGTGAGAAAGAAGCAAAGGAACACGGAACTCCAGTGGTGGCAATGTAGAAGCCACACCGATATAAGGTACCACTGAAGCTTCCTCATGTGGAACATGGAAACAGGAAGCAAGGGAATGGTGGAGGCCATAAACCCCATCATCCTGAGAAATTCCCCGGCTATGATAAACACAGGAAGAAGAGAGTGGTAGAAGGTTGTTGGAAAAAACCTTGGGGGCAAGAAGAGATGCCAACATGGGAATTGTCTGACTCTTGCAACTGAGAAAAATCTGACCCTGGGAGGGCATAAGCAATGACTTCTTCAGACTGACGGTGAATCCTAGATTTTGTAAAAGACAAGTGGTAAACTGAAGACCTTGGAGAAGACTGCTGGGAGCAGTAGTCCAAATAAACAGGTATCTAGATAAATGAAATCTGTATCCCTTAAAGCCTCATAAGGCATGACAGGAGCAAGGCATTTTGTGAATACCCTTGGGGCAGTAGAAAGGCCAAAAGAGAACCAGAGAACTTAAAATATGAGGAAGAAACAGAAAAACATAAAAACATCCTGAACAGAGGGTGAATAGGATGTGAAGACAGGTATTTGTGAAGTCTAGAGAGACCAAGAAGGCTTGGGGCGAAGAGAAACAGTAAAAGTATGAAGAAAGAGCATCCTGAAAGAAGGGACCTTGAGATAAAAGTGTTGAGAGACATCCAGAATTGGTCTCCAGGTCCCCTCCTTTAGATGAGCCAAAAACATCCTGGTGTAAAAACCTCTTCCCACTTGAGTAGGTGGAAGAGGTTGAATGCAGCCCTGTTCCAAAAGGGACTGCAAAACCTCTGGAAAAAGAGTTGGTCTGGAGCCAGCTGCAGAAAAGCCTGAAAAAGGGAGGAAGAAGTTTCCATATCATGAAATACCCCCCCATGAATGATAGCATCCAAGAGTCTGAGGTGATTTGTTGCCAAACTGAGACAGAGAAACACCTGGCCTTGGGGAAACAGGAGGAAAATGTCAAATAGAAACAGGTTTGTCCTGAAGGAAAGACTTCTGTGACGTAGAAGTTTGTGTGGACTTAGTACGAGGAATACATCTAGACCCCTTCTTACCTTTGGGGTGGGTGATGAGTCTGCCTAGAAACAAAAGCAGATTTAGAAGGGCAATTCTGAAATGTGGGTACAGGGGAGAGAAAAATCACTCAAGTTCCTGTAAGGCCTTACCCCTTATCTTGGACAAACTTGAAAAGATCAGCAACAGCTGTCCCAAAAGGATTTTTATTTTCCAAAGGAGCATCCAAAATTTTGACTTTAATATAATTAGGCAAGGCCTGAAGATGAAGTTATGAGCAACACCTCATCACAGAATCAAAATGAACAGCCATAGAGAGCTATCAACAGCATCTCAACTGCATTTTATGGAGTGAAGAGAGATATGGGAAGTGGACTTAAACAGGGAAAGACCAGAAGCTTTTCCTTCTGAATCAGGCAAATCAGACAATCTTACGTACCTGATAAAGGACAGCCAAGACATACTTGGTCATATGTGTTTGGTAATTAACAGCTCAAAATAACAAGGGGGCAGCAGTACATACTTTTTTACCCAACCCCTCCATACCTCTACTATCCTTATATGTAGGATGAAGCTTAAAAAAGGAAAAAGTTTAGAAGCCTTATCAGTTGAAAAAAATGTTTGTTTAAATGTCAGGACATTTAAACAAAAATTTTTAGTTCTACAAGATATCAGAGGACCATCATTTTTGGAAGGCCAGGGGCCGAGAGTCAGGAGGTACAGAGGCAGCAGAGATGTTGTCCAAAGTGCTACCAACACAGAAGGAAGTGCAGATAGCATAGCAGACTCCATTTGTACAAGCTCATAACATCTCTTTTGGATGTCAGAGACTTGGGAAAGGATAATTCTCCCAATGGGGAATATAGGTTCAAATAACCCTCCTCCTCTGAGCCAGTCTAGAGCAGAAGGATTTTGAGAGGAGTATGTAAGGGATTCCTCCCCAGAATCTAGGTCCTCATCTAAGGAATCCATTTCCCTTGAGGAGCAGGGACCGACACCCCTTGAGGAGGCTTCAAGGCCATCAGGCATTACACAAGCCTAGAGTAATATCCTGCCATTAATGTTGGGGATCTTTAGCAATGGGATAAAATGCTTGGCCTTTTGCTTTTTCTTAAGTAGGATGTCCATCCTAACAACTCTTGGTGGGATTCAACAATCATAGTAGGAATCTCTTCCTGGACAAAGATTTGAGGACTTCCCATTGGCACCTTGGAAATAATCAGCTGTGGTCCCCCCTCACTGTCTGGACCAGTCATTTGAAAAGTCTCAAAGGACATGCCAGAAATTGGACCTATGCTGGTGTCTGAAGGGGCTGCGGCGTACGAATCCAATGCAAGCACTGGATGTTCCTTAGGGCTTTTACTAGCTTCAAGAGAGACATCTGGTGGTGGCTGGACAGCAACCAGGCCTAGACATTTTGGCCTTCTTGGGCAGGAGGATTCTGCCAAAGCACCCTGAGCCAACAATTAAAATTAAATGCAGAGGAAAAATAAGCAACTAGGTTACTTTTAGTAACCTTTATCTAGTAACTAGGTTACTAGATAACTTTTACTCTAGGCTTTGCTTGATGGCCTTGAAGCCTCCTAAAGGGGTGTCAGATGAGGACAGGCTAACACAGAAGGCCTCTGGCTAACAAAGTTTGCAGATGACTGCAAACTAGGAGCCATAGTCAAATCCCCAAATGATGTGGAAATCCTACAGAAGGGCTTCGCTGAGACAGATGCCTGGTGTCAGAGCCATGGCCTCAAGCCCAATGCCAAGAAGTGCAGCGTCATCCCCTTTGGTAAAAACTCTGAACCCATGAACTACTACATAGACAGCAGTCTACTTAACACCGAATGTGTGATGAGACCTTGGGACTCAGGTGGACAGTAGTCTGTCCTTTGATAGTCACATTGCCACAGCAGTCAGGAAGTCCTTCTATGTGGC
This sequence comes from Protopterus annectens, assembly GCF_019279795.1. Taxonomy (NCBI): domain Eukaryota; kingdom Metazoa; phylum Chordata; order Ceratodontiformes; family Protopteridae; genus Protopterus; species Protopterus annectens. The sequence goes on along the minus strand of NC_056745.1, from coordinate 88,274,430 downwards.
ACACCATCATAAAAGGGTTCTCATCCCGGAAAAAAAGAGGTCATTGTTCCCCTCTACTCAACACTCAGACCCATTATAGTGTACAACGCCCCTTATGGAATGTACCTCACAAGACATCTGCAGCAGCTGGAAAGGCCACAGAAGTACCTCACAAAGATGATTACTGGCCTCAAACAGATGCCCTACACTGACCATCTCAAAAAACTCCAGCTTTACTCCATAGCATATCGCCTGCTCCGAAGTGATCTCTGCCTAACATATAAAGCTATGTCAAACCCAGAGCTATTGGACATGCTACACCTAAAGAAATCCCGATCCCTCCGAGCTACACGCTCTAGGGACCTAAACCTTGTCACCACAATAAACAGGACATGCTGGAGGGATAGATTCTTTTCTCAGAGACTTCCCATACTCTGGAACAGGCTACCCATCTATGTCAAGCAAAGTTCTTCATTAGCACTCCAAGAAAAATCTTGATGAGTGGATGGGAAATAGGAAATGCACCCCGGGGATCACTTCTGTATCTCTGCTCGACAGTGGCACAGGAAAATAACTTTCTTGGGTGGCATAAGCAAGGGAACCTTGTTGGCTAGACTTATGTAGGCCCTCGGGCTGTTAGACTAGTACCTACCTATGAACTATGGAGGGTCTTGAGGACAAATATTTAGAGCACTGTTTATGGTCGTGGGAAACACCTAGGCAAAAATAAGACACTAGTCGAGACTGTCTTTATGGGGAATTTACCTCCCACACTGACATTTTCTCTTCTTGGATGACATGAATACAAGTAACAATATTGAAAACGAAAGGAAACCCAAGTGGGGCACTTAGTTGAAGATGGCTTGGTAACCAGTACAGTAGATGGGTGTTCAGATAAACGTCTGATTATGGCATTTGAGCTAGTGGCAAAAAGATTCCGAGTAGCTGCACCTGTGCATCACTTTTATGCCCTATGTAGGGAAGTGTACGTGTATTCACCTATAAAATCTAAATGCTTCAGTATACTGGCTGAACACCTTGGCAGAAGACACTTTCAGTGAACACTGCAATAGTTATATGGAATGACATCACTGGAAAAGGTTTCACTGGCAAAATTTCTCTACGACCTTTATTATAAGAACAAGCAGAGTCCCCTTGTGTTTGATAGCTCACTTTTTGTTGGGCAAAGTTTTGTATTATTCTCCTTAGCCTGTCCTGCAACAAAACAACTTTGATCCTCTAGGAAAAAATATTCTGAAAATAGTTGGATACAGCGGCTCTATATTACTTCACTGAAAAATCGTATCATTGAATGGCATTTCATTGGAAATGTTCATGGAAACTCCCTCTTGTGGGGGGCTGCACCCCCCACTAATTATATATACCAACTCAGAGATCGCACTACAGTGGGTAAATGGCAAATTCCCGAATCCCCACCATAATGCAATCTCAGCCAGAGTGTTTTGATGAATGGCATGTTCGATAAAATGCTGCCCAATGATCAGATTCTTTGATGAAATAATAGGGACCCAGATACAGCATCTTGAATCACACACTTGCCTCTCGAAATTCCCGGATTGCTAGAATAAATTTATTCACTGTACCCCTAGGGAGAAGAAAAGTAATCATTTTCCACAAACATTCTGTCTTCAACTTTTAAAACTCTGGCAGAAGGGTAGAGTATTATCAGAATCAACTCTTTCTGCTGGTAGGATTGTATCTTTAATAATGCAAGTCATGGCTGCTTTCTCATGGCCAGGTTTGGAGCAAATACATATGATGTGCCCTTTCAATTAACTCCTGCTATGGAATACCACTCCAGTTACTTATTTGTGCTTTCATAAAATTAATAGTTTATTCCTTCCAGTTTCTCTCTGCTGGTACAGCAGAAAATTTCAGGTTTTCCCTACATGCTCTGTTCTAAATTTTACCATTTCTTGAAACATCTCTTCTTGAGCAGCCATAGTCGGCCTTTTCTTCATTTATCCCTCCAATTGTTGCAGTTTTATCAGCACATCTCAATACATGTGTCCATTATTTCCAGCCTTTTATTTGAATTTACATATACTTTCAGTGTTTCATTTATTTCAATCAGCTTGGAGCACGTTTGACTTATTTTTTCATCTAGATTACTGGAAGTCATGCCTTGCACCAAAGGTACAGCTTGAGCTGCTTTTGGCGAAACAGCTGCAAGATACTTCCCAGCCAGTGTTTTTGCTTTACCTTTTGTGGTTCATTTTCAAGTCCTCTCACTTTCTTCTTTGCTGGCATCCAGGCAGTGCACATACTAGCCAGTAAGTGAAATTACACCAAAAAGAAATTCCCTGGCTCTCTTTTCTGAGTTTCTGTTTTCACACTGGGAGAAGCTGGAATTAAGCAGTTACTCAATGTGCAGCTATCTTTGAAGTCTTGAGTTTGTACACTCCTTCAGTGTTTCACTTATTTTAAATACCTCCGACTGCATTTGATTTTCTTCTAAACTACTGGAAGCCACACCCTATAACAAAGCTGAAAACTGCCTTTTCCTGAACTGCAGGAGTCCTCTCAGCCTGAGTTCTCTTTTCTGGATGATGTTCTCCAAACTTCCTCTGATGACATCCAGGCAGTGTAATTACTAAGCAGTGACAATTTTACCCAAAAATGAAAGTTTGTGTCCCTTTTTTCAGTTTACATACTAGGTGATCTCAAATCAACTGCTGATTAGTATGCAACCATCTTGGAATTCCCACTCTGTGTGTGTGTGTGTGTGTGTGTGTGTGTGTGTGTGTGTGTGTGTAGATATATATATATATATATATATATATATATATTATCATATGGGTGTGATAGTTTTGAGTCCTAAGGCCACAGAAGTGTAAACTTTCCAGCCATAGTGATCCATCATTTCCTTTTCAATGGACAGTGCATTCAGGTTAGGGTTTGGTTTAAACCCAAAAGCTACATTTAAAAAAACAGGCTGGGTCGGCTAAAGGATTCTTTGAGGTATTTATACATATCTAGCACTCTGTATAATCTGCTAGGCTTGATGGGTACTAGCTATTTTTAACTAGGATCCAATCCAAGGACACCTTCTTGAATGCATCTTCAAAGGCTTGGGGAAACAAAGATCTCTATCTGTGTTTTCCTATGTCTAGGATTTAGAGACCTACTTCAGTCCTCAATTAGAAAGGTTCCTTCATCAGACTAAACATCTCACTGGAGATGCTTTCTGGAAAGGAGCCAGAAAATATAGTATTTTCCTCATCTGAATCATAACCCAATGGTGAGGGTCACGAGTCAAATAGGCTAAATTGTCCCTTATCTAATTCAGAATCAGAACAGTTGAAAGAATCCCCCTTCATTTTACTGGAGGAGGAGCCACATTAGAGGTGAAGGGCTGGATGGCTTGGGGAATGTCAGCATTTCATGTGGCAGTACACCTTGCATACCTCCTGCACACATGGATGGATAACACAGCTGATGGGGGCATACAACACTGGGATGTGGACCCAACTACTAAAGAAAGCAACACCTCCTCTTTATGACTTGAAGACTAGGGCCCTGAACAAATGGACTCTTGCTTCCCATACCAAAAAATGTTGAAAAACCTGAACTTATACCTGTGTCCACTAATGAAAATGGGCGACATATGCCCAGTGCATACATCTTAGTGCAAGAAATATGGGCAAAGCCAAAAATGATGGGGGGGGGGGGGAGAGCTAAGGTCCAAAATCACTGTTCATATAAACTTATAAAGTTCTTAGGAAACAGGTTTTATATTAGCATGCATTTTCTGAAGGATTTGAAGTCTGAAACTCAAATATGCAATTCAGTAACATCAATTCCTAAAGACTTGCAAGAAAAACAATTTTTAGGAGACCACTACCAGCAAATACATGGACATTCTATGAAAATCTAGGCAGCTTAATTGTATGGTTCACAGAGTGCCTATTAACAGGTATCCAGCCTGGCAGTCTCACTTCCACTGATTAAGATGTGGCTAGCAGCAGGATATTGCATCCTGTAGTCACTCCTCTGAAGTTAGAGCACTTGGGAGATACATTTACAGAAGCACAAGATGACGATGCAAAGCGAACTGCCTCAATGGGTCCAACATTCTCAGGCCAAAGTTATGACAGACAGGGCCACTAAAGCACCATTTCTTTAACAGATTGAGAGGCTACATGTTCCCTACATTACTTCCACAAGAGTTGGGAATTCCAAGAATGTCCAAAACAGCAATGTTTTCAAGCTAAAATGACAATGCTTGCAAAAAGTGATGTTGTGGGTCTTCCCATTTAAAAAACAATGGAAGTGGTAATTCTCCATGCACATTCATTTGTAAGCTGTTTTAGTGGGTGTCAGTGACCACATTGTAAACAACTAGCAATACAAACATTCACATGAATGAAAACCTAAATAAGAGAGAAAGAAAAACATGCTACAACTGGGTGCTCATAATTCTATGCAAGTCACCAGGAAAAGAGAGAGGGATGTTTGACCAATCACTTCTTGTGGCAAAAAAAAAAAAAAGGCACACGTTACTCCATCTTTTAGCAAAATGCCAGACCAACACTGTAGGGAAAATTCAACCATGCCATGGAGACATTCAAAACAAACTAATGCAAAAGTGATCCATACGATGAACATCAGAAATACATTTGGAAGACTACCTCCTTCACAGGTTACATCAATGTGTATAAATACAAAAGTTGGGGGCAACCTTCATATAAGATCATGCTGCACATTAACAGTGACTAGGGTAAATTAAGTGCATCAGTTTAAGTGATGTTACCAAATATGATGCCATTTGCTGCATGAAGGATAAATATCTTCTTCACCATCAGTGTCATCACAATTCAGAAGATGCACTGTTTACTGAGCACACACTCAAGACTGCAAAGCAAACATCTTGCATGAAAGCGCTATAACAGATTTTAGCAAAAGACATTTCAGCATGTACAATGCAGTTCTTGGTCAAAGCTTTATACACATCTGTTAGAACCTGATATAAACAGTACTTTCTTAGTTTTGTTTCATTATTACTTCTCTCAATGGGAAATATGTGAATAACTTTATGCTGTGCATGTTTACTTTCCTAACAAGATCAGTTACTGACTGGGAGCTGCCTAATATACAAAAATGAGCATGACAGTTTAAAAAAATGATGTACTTACCATAACGTTCCATGCGAGTTGTTCATCTCCCCTTCATTCTTTACTGATGGGTTCAGAGCTGATCCCTCGGCTCCGAGTCGGCACCTACTGCAAAGCTCGAGGATTTCTAGTAGCTCAAGGCCAAGTCCCTATCCCATGATGCACCCTGAGTTACCTCAGATCTTGTTTGCTGCATAAAATACCATATCATTCTCTAACTCCATAAGAGAGAAAGTACAGAAGGGTTGAACGACCAGGAAGGATCTAGCATCTCGATCTTCCGAAAGCCCAGGAGGGAGGAATGCAAGAATGAAGGCGAGATTAACAACTCACACGGCATGTCATGGTAAGTACATAACTTCTTTATGTGAAGTTGCTCTATCTCGCTGTTCATTCTTTACTGATGGGTAGCATCCCAAGCACCATCAACCTCGGGTGGCTCACGGGAGTATATTTCTCAGGACCATGGATCCAAAGGCGGCCCTGTCAACTCTGTAATGACTGATAAAGGTATGAGGTTTTGACCAAGTGGCTGCTGCGCAAATGTTATCAATAGGAAGTCGGGCAGAAAAAGCACATGATGTAGAAACTGCTCTGGTTGAGTGAGCTTCAATTTTATGCTGCAAGGGCATATTGGCAGATGAATAAGCAAAGGTGATACAATCAGATAACCATTTAGACAGTTGTTTTAGCCAGTGCCATACCCTTCCTGGAATCTGAGAATGAAACAGAAAGCTGGTCTGATTTCCTCTATCCAAATAAAATCTGAGCTGTCTGTGAACATCAAGTTTGTGCAGCATGTACTCTAAATTGTTGGAATGGTTGGGGAAGAAAACTGGCAAATCAATAATTTGGTTGAGATTAGTTTCAGTGCAAACTCTGGGTAAGAAAGAGGGGCTTGTTCGAAGTGAAACTCTGTCAGCATGAAAAATCAAATAAGGAGGCTTGATGGAGAAGGCCTAAAGCTCTGACACTCTGCGGGCAGAAGTAATAGCCACTAAAAAGATGGTTTTCCATGAAAAAAATCTGAGGTCACATGAAAAAGCTGGTTCAAATGGTGGAAGAATTATGCAGGAAAGCATTAAATTTAGATTCCATTGAGAAAAGGGAAATTTCACAGGTGGTCTGATATGAAAAGTCCCTTTGAGAAGGGCTTTGGATAATTTGTGTGATATAATATTCAATCCTTCAAATCCCAGATGAAAGTTAGAAATGGCAGCAAGTTGAACATGGACTGTAGCTGCTGCAGCTCCTTTATTAAATATCACGGTTAAGAATTCTAGAACACTAGAACAGAGGCCATAAGGGCTTGGTATGGATCAATATTGTTTTGAGAGGCTCATACAGACAATTTTTTCCATTTGCTGAGGTACAGCTTCCTCATAGAAGATTTGTGAGAGGATAGGAGAATTTGCTTAGTCTCATTGGAAAGGTTATGGGAACCTGGCTATGATGGGAATTGGAGCAGCCAAGCTGTCAGCTTCAGGGACTGCAAAAAGGGATGAAGTTCCCCCGAGTGCGTCAGAAGGTCTGGAACTGGGTCCAGAATGCAGGGGTCCTCCAAAAGATGAAGCTGAAGGAAGGGGAACCAAATCTGATAAGGGCAACAGGGAGCTATTAGAATGATGGTCCTTCCCAGGGCTTTCACTTTCTGCAATACCTTGGGTATCAACGGGATTGGTGGGAATGCATAGAGGAGACCTGGTGGACAATCGTGAACGAGTGAGTCTCTTGGGGCTTCTCCCAGAGGGGGAATCGGGGCGAAACAGCTTCTGCATTAGGTGTTCATGTGACTGGCAAAAGTTCACAGCAAGGCTAGTCCCACCTGTGGAATATCCCGTCCGTTATTTCTGTCTTGAGGGACCACTTGTGGGGTAACAAAATTGCTCTGCTCAACTTGTCTATCACACTGGATTTCCCCGGGATGTGCGTTGCTAACAGAAAACGCTGGGAGGAAATAGCCCACTGTCATACCCTGAGGGCCTCATGACAAAGGGGGTATGATCTGGTTCCGCCTTGTCTGTTCAAATACCAGACCACTGACATGTTGTCTGCCTGAATCCCAATCATACCTAGAGGAAGAGAGTCCGGGAAGTACTATAACGCCAAAAGTACTGCTATCATCTGTAGGACATTGATATGCAGATGTGTCTTTTGATCAGTCCATGTGCCTTGGGCTGCCTTTCCCTGAAAATGCCCCCCCCCCACACTATCAGGGAAGAGTCCGTGGTCACTGTGGCCGCTGAAGGTGGTAGCACAAATGGGTGTCCTATCAGAACATGAAGTGAGGTTAATCACCACTGAAATTTTTTTTTGCAGGAATTTGTGACCATTATCATATGAGACATCGGGAGCTCTTGGTAAGACCATTGAGTGAACAGCCGCTATTGTAGTAGCCGCATGTGCATATGACTCAGTGGCATGGCTAGAATTGCTGCTGCCATCAAACCTAACAATTTCAGAACTTCTGATGCTGGTGCTTTGTTTTTGGATATTACAATGCAGACATGGTGGCGGAGAAGTAAGACTCTTTCTGCTGGAAGTCTTAGCATGGTGGTGGTGGTGTCCAAGTTCTGATCTGATAAAGACGATATGCTGTGATGGCGACAAAGCAGATTTTTCTGAGTTTATTGTAATGCCCAGCTGATTGCAGAGTGACAGAGTGGACTCCCTGGCCTGAATGAGTTGATGCCTGGTGGTGGCGGTAAGGAGCCAATCATCTAAGTACGGAAACACATAGAATCCTAAATGTCTCAGGTGAGCTGTGACCACTGCCATGCATTTGGTGAACACTATGGGGGCTGTAGTGAGACCAAAGGGCAGGGCTCGAAACTGGTAATGATTGGCTCCCAGCCAGAAGTGCAGATGATCCCTGGATGGCCTGGCCATTTTTATGTGGTAGTATGCATCCTGGAGATCTATCGAGCACATCCAATTGTCTTTCCCTAAGAAGGGAAGTATTGACTGAAGTGTGACCATCCGAAACTTCTCTTTCTTACAGATTTGTCTGATGAGGTCCAATACAAGTCTCCAGTCCCCTGTCTTTTTTGGAACTAAAAAGAATCTTGAGTAAGTTCTGGATCCTGTACGGTCTGCTGGGACTGGTTGAATGACTCTTTTGCTTAGCAACATCTGGACCTCTATTGTCGCATGTTCCCTGTAACTGGGTGGAATGTCCAGGATTTTCCTTGGAGTGGGTGTGGCGAATGGGATGAAGTATCCTCTGGTAATGGTACTTTGTACCCAGTTGTCATCTGTTATTTTGAGCCAGGCATCTGGGTACAAAAATAAGCGACCCCCGACTGCCACCAGAGCAGGACAGTCGGGCCTCCTTTCAGGAGTGGTGGTAGGGCTTCCCAAAGAAGAGATCTCTGTCGCCCTACTGTTGCAGACCCCTTCTGTCGCGAGGGCGCTGCCTTCCATTAATGACCCCTCCTCTGCCCCTGAAGGGGGGTTCACCACGTGTGTCCTGAAAGGCTCCTTGGGCTTTTCGAACCACATTTAGGGTCTGGTAGGGGTGGAAAAAAGGACCCCCGATGGCAGTCTTTCCATCCTGCTCACACCCGGTTAAGGTTTCCTTGACTTTAGGCCTGAAAAGGGACGATCCATCAAAGAGGGTATTCACGAAGGATGACTTGAAGGGCTTCACGAAGGAACACAAGCGCATCCAGGAGTGTCTTCTAAGAGCAACTTTTGTACCCGCTGCCCTACTCGTTCCATCAGCTGCAAAAGAAATGAGGCGCATGGACGAGTTCACTATAAAATTGAGGGTAGCAAGCTGGGTGGCAACTTTGTCTGTAGCTCCTGCAGCTACTGCACCCTGAAGAGCATCTCCCAGCTCTTTAAGGAGATCTCTTTGTATTCTGGTAAAATGGGTTAAATAGTTAAGTGAACGAAGAGCAAAAGTCGCTGAACTAAACATGTGCTTCCCATATCTATCCATGATCCTGGAGTCTCTGTTAGGAGGATGAATAGACGAGGAAGTTTGACATTTCCTTTTTGGTGGCCGCCACCACCACGGCATCGACTGGCACACCTTTTGTCAAGGAGGATTTATCTACGGGGCAGATCTGAACTTATTAGGCCTCCTAGGGACAGGCTCCACAGTATCCGGAGACTTTCACGCCCTTCGGGAGACCAGCTGCATAAGCCCATTGAAGGGCGGAGACACCCAAGAAGTGGAGGGATGAGACCCGAAAGCCTTCAGGAGTCTTGTCCTCAGTAGGGTTGGTGGACTGCCAGTCACCCCTCTGCCTAAGGATTTCCATTATCTCAGCAAATGCCTCAGAGGGGGACTGTGGGGACCCTTCTGATTCATCCAAGTCAGTGTCAGATGTTAATGATTCCTGAGGGAAGTCCAAATGTTTCCTCTTACACACACTCTTCCTGGGGAACCTTATCAGTGGGAGTTTCTGGGGAGGTCTCGGAAGAGCATGGGCTACCCAATGGGGCTTCCTGAGGCTCTGGGTCTCTGCGCTTAGCAAGGATCTGTGAGGCAGAAGCAGACAGGCACTTTAGGGGATGAAGGACCCAGACCCAAAGTTGAGGATGTCTTGGGAGACATAACTCCCCTCATAGCTTCAACGGCACCTCTGCTCCAATGCGAAGGGACCGACGGATCTGAGTAAACCGTCGATACCCCCCGGCACTGGGACAATGGGCTCCGAGCCCAAGGTAGGATCTGAGCTCATCCGAGCCGAAGTCCCGAGAAGCAAAGTCAGAACGGACAAGTCAGTTCAACTATCCTGCCCAGACCTGACCAGAGAGTATCGGCTGCTAGAGTCCTCGATCTGCACCGAGGATGTCAGAGTGAACAGATCCAAAGACAGCAGAGCAGGCATCACCTCCAAAGGCTCCACAATAGTAGGCCCGACTGGAGGAAGTAGTATAGCTGGCATAAGGATCTAAAGCTCCAAAGCCTCCTGGGTCGGAGCCGATAATTTGGTAAAGGCCGGTGCCTGTAAAAGCTTCTGCACCAGCCGATCCACATCCAAATCAGATAGGCTTACAGAAAATTGAGATGATCGGACTGATGGTACTGACTGGAGTAGAGGCGATTTAGGAGTTTCGGATACCAGTTCCAAGACTGGGGACCAGCTCCGAAAAGAAAAGACAGTCAGCTCCGAGACATGTGGAGCCGATGTCACAGACACTCTAGATTCTTCTGACTCTCCAGAAATCTTGGAGGACTTTGAGGACTTACTAGATCTATCCTGGTCACTCAAAGCCTCCTGGAAAGAAGGTTTCAACAAACCCCTATCAGTAAGCTGCCTTTTTCTCTCTTGGAGGACTCTAGAGGAAAAAGAATGACATACAGAACATGTTTCTTGTAAGTGCAAGGCACCCAAGCAGTAGACCCAATTCACATGGCAGTCAGTAACAGACATCTTTTGCCCACATTTAGGGCATTTTTTAAACCCAGACTTAGGGTGGTTGTCTTTGTCATCAGTCATGACAGAAGTGGACACACCCAACAACAGCAAGTATAAATTAGCCTTCTAATAAAAAACAGGCTAACACCACACACACACACCTTTAACTAAGGCTAACTACTCAAAAGCCTTCTAAAAAAAAAAAAAAAAAAAAAACAGGCTAAAGATAAGCACAAGTACACATACACAAAATGATTAAACAGATAATCTGAACAGTAAGCAAACTGTAATAAAATACTGTGCTGTGGAAAAAATGTGACAAAAGGTCACTGAATAAACAGTTACTATACACTAAGTAATTACACTATACTATGCTAATAAGAAAAGTGACAAAAGGTCACTGAACAAGCAATTTCTTAGAAATTTTAAATAGGCCCATCAGAAAAAAAACAGGCCAAATATAAAGCCAAGAAAAGCACAAAGGGAAGGGAACACTACATAAAAGGCTTTAAGAGCCTATCTAGCTTAATATCCAACTATTTTAATGATAATCCAACAATAAAATTTGAAAATGGAAAGGTAATAAAGTTTTTACTGGCCCGAGCTAGCAGGAACCTCCGATCAGTTGCAGCAGCAAACTAGATCTGAGATAACTCAGGGTGCATCATGGGATAGGGAGTTGGCCTCGAGCTACTAGAAATCATCGTGCTTTGCAGTAGGTGCCGAGACTGGAGCAGAGGGATCAGCTTCGAACACATCATTAAAGAATGAACGGCGAGATAGAACAACTTCACATACATGGTTAAAGACAAAATAAATGAAGGAGATATTCAGTATGGACATCACACAGCAGTGACGCAACATATGCAAGATAAAACAAAAGTAAGAAGCACAACAGTGTGTGTGCATGTGGCATTGCAACTTAAATGTTGCTCTGTTTAACTGGCTACATTGTTTCTAGGCACACATTATGTATTTTAAGGTCCCATAGCCATCAAATATCATTATGTTAATAAAATTTGTAGATGATAAAATATTAACTACAGGCAAAAAAAATGACACCAAATATAATGCAAACAAGTTTAACATGACTGAAAAATCAAATACCTAATCAGAATATGAAGACCGTTTCAACCTACCTTTGTGTAAAGGGGTCGTCTCAGCCAAGTGCAGAAAACACAACACAGTGATATCAAGTTTTTTCTTTTATTTAAGATTTTTAGTTCCAATTCTGAAGAGTAAGAGCAGTACATTTCCTTGTTATAGTTTCTTTTAGCATCAAGTTATAATCATGTTTGCTTTGTCACCTTTCCAATACTGCACAAATGTCCAGATACTACAAAGTTTAGTGAAAAGCTGCAGGCAGAAGTCTAAGGTTCTCTCTTGATGGTGATCATGTGGCCCCAATGCAGTGCTATCCCAGAGTGCCTTATTCTGGTGAATTTGCAGACAGGCTTTAAAGAGAAAGTGTGAATAAGAGGGGGAGGGGGAGAAAGAGAGAAAGACACACACAAACACACAAGTATCGCTTGTGTTTCAGCAGTTTACAATTATGTATACACTAGGTATTAAGCCAGTGAATGCTTTTAAAACATTTATTTTATTTTAATCTAAAGCCAAAATAAAAAAATCACTTCCTGTCTTAACATCACTCTTTAGCTACATGCCCTTAATTCTAAATAAATTTCTGCTTAACCCACTCTGCATACCCAGCTCTTGCTAGCACAAAACTCCTGTAGCATTGCTTGACAGTGATGCTAACTGCAACTCACTGCCAGGTTACTATTCTCCACTGCCTTAACTGCACGTCAGAATTCCACTTTGGCTCACTTTTGCTATTTTCCTATGTTCTTCGATTATCTTTATTCTGCATAATATATAGTAATTACTGTTTTCAGATAAGCAGATTAAATCAAGTGTATGCAAACTGGTATTATTTCTTAAGCCTCTGCAATGCATTTGGATATTTTAGAAAATTAAAAGTGTGCTGTCAAAACTGGTTAAGCAGAAAACATTATATTAGGAGGCCATCACAACCCTGTGACTGCATTGCATCTGGGGTTTGATCATAAACTGAATTATTTAGAAAGACTAGAGAAGAGATGACATTTTCCTGCATGTTCCATTCTTCTCTAATGACGGTCCAGTGCTGAGCTCTGTAGTAGATCTGTGGGGGCTTTGTTTGGGGGTCTGAAAGCGGTCTGAAAGCCTGGGGGAGGAGACTGAAAGCTGGCGGGATTCGAGTGGGGTGGGTAGGGACTCCAGCTGGCTCTGTGAATAGGTACTTGTGTGCTGAACAGGTTACTGTGCTGGGTCTGAGAGGAACCTGTGTTGGGGCCGTCCATCTCTGTGAGTGCTTGGAGAGATTTCAACCAATGTGGAGGATTGTCATCTTGTAGAGACTCTAAGGTGTTGGCTGTGGAGGATGGAATACCTGAAAATGAACAGAAACAAATGACTACAACTGTACATGTACAACACCACTGTCAAAATACATCTCTTGAATTTTACTTCTAAACATACATTTTTTTTCCTGCAAATGTAGCGCTACCATGATGAAAATGACAAAGTTTTATGCCACTTCTGCTTCACTACAGAATGTTAAATGGGAGGAGGTGCTCACAAACCTGGTTCAGAGATCATACCCCTGGCTGTACTGTAGCGTTGAAAATCAGCACTTCCCATAACCTAGTTCAATAAAAAAAAATTCCTGAAAACACAAATTAAAGGCACTGCCGTTATGTGGTAAAACATTACACTGGTAATAATGACAAAAACAGATGTACTTTATGCAAGGGGAAGCTTGGCCTTCTACACCTCCCTTATTATCTTAACTTCATGGTATATGCAATTTGACAAAATGCATTTAATCGTTCGTTGCAAAAAACTGACACTGACAGACCATGGAATTATGGGATGCGGAGTTATGTTCAAACTGCTGTAAATACTGCAAATTTAACTAGCATAATTTAACTTTGTTGCTGGAAACTGTACTGTTTTCTCCTGTAAATTGACTACAATCTGGTCTAATGGGCCATGACTGAAAAGGGTCAGCAGACCTGCTCACTTACCAGAACATGAAATACTAATTAATAAATAAGGCAGTTGGAGAAAAGCTGTTCATGTTACATAGTATTCTGCCTAAGTACTTCACTTTTTCCTAACTTTAGTAATGTTTTCACATGACTTTCAGGCAAGTATTTTTAGAAAACTGTTAAACACCTCTGCACAAAGCTGAATGTTGCATCTTTATTTTAATGGCATGCCTTTAACAAATGATGACTGCCTGATTACCTAGCTTAATTGTACATACTGTAAATACTTTTGTAACTGTAAACATACCAATGTACAGTATCTGTTTTGTTACAGTATTATGTACAATTTTGTGTATTCTTTATTCCAAGGGTAATTTTCTCTGTGTTTTGTGCAACAGTGCCTGGGTTGTGGTTGAAAAGGGTTTGTTGACCAGTCCACTTACCCAGTTATCAAACTGAAGTAAATAAAATAAACACCCTAGTTCATGCTTTTAAGCATTTCTGCATCAGCTGATCAGAAATCGCTCAAGTTTTGATTTTAAAATACGTAGTGCATGTGCTTGCACAAACTGAATAGGAAGACTATCCAGCTGGAAGCAGCTGAGACCTCTGCCAGCCATGAGCAACAGGTTTTCTGTACAAGGCACAGTGATTAATAATCTGCCAAATCCCTTTTGTCTCCTCCTTTTCATGCTCACTACAAATGCTTTTCGAACTCTGTCTTGTGTCAGTGGGAGAAAAAAAAACAGTTCTGGTGCACCTGGTTACATGACGACTGGGAAACTGGTCCTAAACACACACTTCTAAAGTTAGCTTAAATAAATATTTACAGATGAGATTAACCTCTCAAGAAATTTTCCCAAGCTGACCAGAAAGGAGTCACTCTCACCCATTGCTAAGTACCTGTAATATTTACATCCTTATCTGCTGCTGACCTCTCAGTGTTCTACAACTGCAATACAACCATAACTCCATGCAGGTACCAGATACTGTGGAATTGAAAAAGTGGCATTAGCATGTAAATGCAATTGTAAAAGAACTGCTACCCCCCCCCAGTGATATAGTTATTCCTCAGCAGTATGAAGCATGCTATATGTGACAGGTCCTGGTGGCAAGCATTATTACTATCATCATCCTCACCACCGGAACTGTGGTGGTGGTGCTGCGGAAACATTGTCGCCTCATAGTAAGACATCCTGTTCGATTCTCAGCCAGAGCGTCTTCTGTGTGGAGATATGCGTGAATGGGCGTACCTTCGTTGAAGGTTGTGCGTCAGGGCCGGCAACTCGGCATGTAAAAATCTACTGCTAATCATTAGCGGACCGGAGTTCCGCTGTGGTGACCCCTAACCGGGAAAAGCCGAAAGACACATCATCATCATCCTCACCACCATCACTTCTACCTTTTTTTTTGTATAGCTGGAAGGCATTTTCCTGCTCTAAGAACATCTGTCACTACTCTGGCAATCTACCTCCTTAAGGTCTATTTAGGATTTTGTATTATGATGGCTATGTGGCTTTCAACAGGTAAAACAGGCGCTAGTGGAACAATAACCTAGTGGAAAACACATCTGCAGGCATGTGCAAGCATACAATTATATTAGCATACATACATACACACACACACACACACACACACACACACACACACACACACACACGTGTGTGTGTGTGTGTGTGTGTGTGAGACTCTCTAAGAACTTCTGGGGCCTTTCAAGTTGTCCAATGTATCTGGAGTATTGTGTATTAAAAGGGCCCTGTACTAATCAGAGCCGAACAGAGGGATGCCAGGTTCTTTCCATGTGGATGACATGGTCTCAGATACTAGCTGCATTATGAAATGCTCTGACTAATGATGCTACACTGTGGCTAAAGCTGAGTATTAATTACCCAGATACCAATATACCAGACACTATCAGTTTGCAATGGGATAGTGGCCATAATGTACTACGAGGGAGATTTTTTTTTTTCAAACATGACAATGCTGTTCTACTATTCATTTAATTTTAACCTATTCTGTATGCCAATGGTAGTGCAGGTCACCTCTTGCTGCATTAAATCGGTAACAAAAGTGGTCAGGCAATAACACCCAGCTTGTAGTCGTCAGCAAACAAAAGACATGTAACTCAAAAACTCTATGAAATGTCATGCTACCAAAAACATCACATTCCAGAAGTACTTAGGACTGAAGCAGCAGACTCAAACAGGTGCCAGGGTTAGTTTCTGTAATACACCAACTCAGGTCCCATGGTGGAGGATTTCCGTTTTGAGCAGTTTCAGATTAGGTGATGTATGAGTAGCAATAATGTGTATAAAGAGGCATCAGCGGCAAGCTATCTGAAATGCATACCTTCAAAAAGGCATAATATGGTCTTTGATTTGGTGACAGAACAATAAATCAGAGATGATCCAGCAGAGTTTGCGTCTGTTCTATAACAAGGCACCTGAAGGAGGACTTCTTGCACTGTCAGGTATAACTTCCTTCTATTTGGCTTCCTAGCCTCCCTCATTATACGTAGCATGTCCTCTGAAAACATCTGGTTGAATGGGATGAGTTCTACTAAATCATCCATGCTCTCATCCTTAGTTCTGAGGCTGAGGTACAGAAAGGGTCCTTAATACTGTGTCAACAGGTCTACTCACGGAGTACAGTACTTGCTTGCCTCAGCAGGAGGGAGAAGCAATATTGCCTGGGCCAAAACAGGGCTATCAGATGCAGTTCTGGACTCTCTTCATTGATCTTCAGTAATACACTTGGGATCAGTGGGACTGGAGGGAAAGCAGAGAGCAACAGACCTGTCCATTGATGACAATGGCACCAATTTTCCAGGATTCTAGAGCTGCTATCCTGCAGTAAAACTTCACTAGTTGCCTATTCTCTGGGAAAGCAGAAAGGTCTACTTCTGGTGCAAACAACTTGCGGATCAGATCCAGGTGAACAACACTGTTTAACACCAATTAGTGATGGCCTGACTGGGATCTGCTCAGCCTGTTAAAACACTTTCCAGTAATGGCATGTAGGCTGTCCTGAGCTTTAGAACTGACTAACTACTGGGTTACATCCCAAGTCTGTACTATTAGTCTGCAAATTATGAGAGATGGTGGCCCTCCGCTTGCTGAGGTACCAAATCACTGCAGGGCTGCCTATGAGGATGTGCAAGGTACCCCTTGCACACATCTGTTTAGATGTTTTTTGGTGATAGTACTACAGTTATCTCTTTTACAAGTGCTTTTTTCCTGAAACAGTTAAATCACATGCCTGAATCCCTAAATACCCCATGAGCGTCCCATGTGATGTCCAAAGAGTCTGCAGTGAGGGTATAAACACCTGGACAAGTCTAAAGAGTACCTCTAGACTGAGCTGCAACCAGCATTCAAGCCAAGAGATCACTTTTTTTGATACAGGACAAAAAGAGGGGATATGTCCTCCAGTGACTAGAAGTGCTTACATTTTCTGCTTTTGATGAACAACTCCAGTTTCCTCATATGGATTCCTTGCTACAGGCACCATCAGAATGCAAGATGCCAAGTAGCAGAAGAAGGTGAGGAACAGTACCTCTTGAACGTGGTCTGGAGGAAATGGGACAGAAAGAGGAATGGTCTTTGGGCAGGAAGGCTTTTTACTGGCTCTGTGTCCAGCAAAACCCCTTGCAGGCTTGTAGAAGCTGGATGACAAGTTGGGAGGCTGAGGTAAGAGACCGCTCAAAACATGCCTATTGTAAACTGCAAGGCCTTCTAACTCTTTTACTGTGTCTACCTGGATTAGGCAGTCAAGTCAGGTAAGGTGACATGTATAGTAAGCCTTTGTTCATTCAGAAAGCAATTACTGAAGCCAGACATTTTGTAAAGAGAGTGGAAAGAGTGGAAAAGCCAAAGGGCAAGGAAAGTACAGTTTTGTACCTACCATAAATGTAGATGTTCGAGTGTTCACCCTGCTGCAGTCATCACACTTGGGTTATCCTGCCGTCAGGTGGTCCCGCAGTTGGCCTGAGTTCCAAAGTCTTGGTCCGGCGTCGGTTGCTGTCGCTTCCTCCCTGACGTCAGTTCGCCAGGGGGTATATAAGAGGCATCCAACGCCATTTTCTTCAGTTTTTCTTGCCCCAGATGTCAGATGCCCCCAATAGGTAGGCAATACTTATTGCTATATAAAAATATGCAAGTAAAAATAAAACAATACTTTCAGTCAGAAGCAAATACACCACAGAGGCTGTATAGGATAGAAAGGTATGGATAAGTCCAGCTAGTTCAGAGGGGATGGAGGGAGGGTAACCTGGACTGCAGCAGGGTGAACACACGAACATCTACATTTATGGTAGGTACAAAACTGTACTATGTTCATCGTGTTACCCTGCTGCAGTCATCACACTTGGGTTGAATCCCAAAGCTAAGGATGGGTGGTGGAGTTAAAGAGGGTTAGAAGAAGCTAGTAGGCCCTGCAAAACTGCAGTGGCAAAGCCAGCTCTAGTCTTAGAATATAAAGGTAAGTGATAGTGTTTGGTGAAGGTGTGCACTGAACTCCAAGTTGCAGCTTCCAGAATATCTTTGGTTGGCACCCCCCTGAGAAAGGCTGCTGATGTAGCTGTAGCCCTGGTGGAGTGGGGCTTAATGCTAGCAGGTACCGGATTCCCATGATGGGTGTAGCAGAAATGTATGCAATGTCCTATCCATTTTGAAATGGTCTGTTTTGAGATGGCTTTTCCTTGTGATCCTGCAGCATAGGCCACAAAGAGCTGGTCAGAGTTTCTGAAAGCCTTAGTTTTATCCAAGTAGTAACGTAATTGTCTGTGAATGTCCAAAGAGTGCAGGAGTCTTTCTCCTTTGTTCTGGGGATTTGGAAAAAAGGTGGGCAAATGAATGGTTTGGTTTAGGGCCACACTGTATACCACTGTTGGCATAAAGGAAGGGTTAGTTCGCAGAGACACTCTGTCGATGAAAAATGAGGAAAGGCTCCACTGCCATTAGTGCCTGTAGCTCTGAGACTCTTCTAGCTGAAGTTATTGCTAGCAGCAGGGCAGTTTTCCATGAAAGAAACTTTAAATCAGCTGAGAAAGCTGGTTCAAAGGGCAGCAGTGTAAGTTTTTCCAGAACAAAGTTGAGATCCCAAGTAGGTGTTGGTGCTCTCCTGGGCGGTCTTATGTTCTTAGCCCCTCTGAGGTACTGTCTTAGGAGTGGATGTGAAAATAAAGGAGGATCCGTGTTGTAATGAGCTGAAATTGCTGAGGCGTGGATCTTAATAGATGAAAAGGAAAGTCCTTTGTGCAACATCTCAGTTAAATATTGTATAATCTGAGGAATGTTTGGATCAAGGGGATTTTGGCCTTTAGCCTGGTTCCAGGCGCAAAATCTTTTCCATTTGTCTGAATAGGTTTTCCTGGTGCTGGGCCTCCTGGCCTCCAGAATGACATCCATAACAGCTTTGGATAGAGGTGTTGGTTGATTGTTTAGGTAATTTGCCATGCAGCCAGGTTTAAAGTCTTGAGATGGTTGTGTAGAATTTGATTGTCTCGCTGGGTGAGCAGGTGAGGAATTTGTTGTAAAATCCATGGTGGGCCATGTTCTTTAGAACTGGATACCAGTGCTGGCGTGGCCAGTCTGGTGCAATGAGTATCATTTGTGGCCTCTCTAATCTGACTTTCAGCAGCACCTTTTCTAGAAGAGGCAATGGAGGAAAGGCATACACTGTTAATGTTTTCCAACTGAATGAGAGGGCGTCCACTTTCCAAGCTTGTGGGTGGAATGTCCTTGTACAAAATTTGTGAAGTTGGTAGTTTTGGGGTTAGCAAACATATCTATGTCTGGGCGTCCCCATTTTTGAGTTATCATTGCAAATACTTGAGGATCCAGTTTCCACTCGTGGGGATCCATGATGTTTCTGCTTAGGTCGTTTGCCAATGTGTTTTTCTTTCCTGGCAGGAATTGTGCTTGTAGCTGAACTTGGTAAGACAGTTCTGTGTTCCACAAGGTCATTGCTTGCCTGCATAGAGGGTAGGAATGTGTGACCCCTTGCTTGTTGATGTACCACACATTACTGTGGTATTGTCCGTCTTTATTATTAGTTGTCCTGGGTGTAAGAGGTCCTTGAAAGCTGACAGGGCATTCTGTACTGCTAGCATTTCCTTTTGATTGACATGCAGATGCCTTTGATCTGTAGTCCATTTGCCCTGAATGCACTGTCCTGCCATGTGTGCTCCCCAGGCATAGTCCGATGCGTCTGTTGTCATAGTTTGCCTGGCTGTGGGTAATGTGAAAGGCTGACCCTTGTTGAGGTGACATGCCTGTGCACACCATAGAAACTCCTGTTGAAGGCAGGGAATGAGTGGTATCATTGTTTCCAAGCTGTGGCTGTGCTGAGTCCATACACTTTTCAGGTACCATTATAATTTCCTCATATGCAGTTTTGCAAATGGTATTAGTAGTATGCAAGATGCCATGAATCCCAAGGCCTGCAGAATTTTTCTTGCAGGGAGTTGGGTCTTTGTTGCCATTACTTTGAAGTATTGAGTCAGCTGTTGTTGCTTGTCTGGCGTGAGATAAGCCATCTGGGCAGTTGTATTCAAGCTGGCACCCAGGAATATTATGTTTTGTGAGGGCACTAGTTTTGATTTCTTTTCGTTTACTGTGTACCCTAGGCAACTTAGAAGGTGTTTGACAAATGCCAGATGTTTTAAAAGAATGTCCTTGCTTTCTGCTTGAATAAGGCAGTCGTCCAGGTATGGGTATATTTGAATTCCTGTTTGTCTGCAGTATGCAAATACTGGTGCCAGGCATTTTGTGAAGACCCTGGGCGCAGTAGATAAGCCAAAGGGCAGTGCAGAAAATTGATAATGGGTTGAACCTGCAATGAAGCGGAGGTATCTTCTGCAATTTTGTCTGATAGGGACATGCAGGTATGCCTCCTTGAGATCCAACGTTACTAGCCAAGCCTTCTTGCCCAGCATGGGAAGAAGCTGCTGTAGTGTTAGCATCTTGAATTTTGGTACTTGTAGATAGGTGTTCAGAAATGAAAGATCCAGAATGGGTCTCCATGCTTTGTCCTTTCTTGGGACTAGAAAGAGTCGAGTAAAATCCTTGTCCTTGCTCTTGTGTAGGTACCTGTTGAATGGCTCTCATGTCCATGAGAGCTGTAATTTGTTTTTGTACCTCTGCCCATTGATTTGGTGGCAGGTTTGGCATTCCTTTTATCCTTGGCAAGGTATGAAAGTGGAATCTGTATCCTTGTGAAACAATGTTTAGGACCCATTTGTCTTTTGTGATGATGTGCCAGTTGTCTGCAAAAAGTGCAAATTTTCCTCCCAAGGGAGCTGCCAAGAGAGATTTGCTTGGTAGTTGGAGGGTTGAGTCATTGTGTTTGTCTTCTGCTAGCTTGGGGCCTGTCTTCACCTCCTTTCTGGGTTGTGGCACCCCATTGGCAAGGTTTGTAAGGGCCTTGTGACTGACCTCTGCCCCTTGGGCGTCTGTATTTGTCCCTCTGCGGTCTGTCAGAAGCTGGAAAGGACCAGTTTGTTATTGTCCAATTTCTGCAGAAACGACGGGGTTGTACCTGTAAAAAAAATCCTTGACCGTCTGCATAGACTTTGCCTTATCCTCCATTTTCTTTAAAACCTCTTCAGCTTTGACACCAAGTAAGACATCCTGCTGTAAAGTTGCATCCAATAATTTTGCTTTAACATGATCAGGTAGGGTTTGTTCTTTTAACCAAGCATGTCTGCGTATGACAGACCCAGAAACAGCTGCTCTACAGGAAGCTTCCAATGAATCAAATCCACATTGTAAAGTATGTTTGCCCACCTGTTCAGCTGCATGCAACAAATCCTGTGTTTCCTTGAATTCAGCCTGTTCAGAATGTATGCTCAGTTTTTGTTTTGAGACATTAGGAATTGCTGATATTTCAGCATGTGAAACTGACAATTTAATGCTCTCATAGCCAGAGTAGCTGAGGTGTATATCTTCTTTCCCCATCTATCTAAAGCTCTGGAATCCCTTTCAGAGGGTACAGGATTTTTAGCCATAGAAGCTTTAGCCCCTTTGGGACACTGGGAAATTGTTTCTGGGTCAGCCAGAGGGCTTTTATAAAGGAATTTGTGAGTGTCAGGTACTCTGTAGTATCTGTCTGGTTTGGCTGGAGCAGGAGGTAGGGAGTCTGGATTTAGACTAGACTCTAAGTAAACATCATCCACAATATCTAAAACTGGAGGGATAGCAAGTGGTCTGTGCTGGGGTAATAAAAGAAACTCTGGTCTGTGCTGGGGTAATAAAAGAAACTCTCGGAGCCTTTTCTTAGAATCAGAGTAGTCCTGGCCTTCCCAGTGGAAATGTTCCCTCATGGCATGTAAAGTTTCCCCAAAGGAGTAGTCTTCAGGGGGAGATGGTGAGGGAATAGAGTCTTCAGCATCAGAATCTTCATAAGGGGGAAAAGCGTAATCCTGTTCCTCAGAATAATCTGAGGAAATAGAAACCTGGTCAGAGGAAGCATAGTCCTCCTCTTGTCTTGGCCTTTTATCAGGAGGGGGATGGGAGCCCCTGATTAGGGAATTCAAATCTTCAGCCATCTAAAGCGTCTGTTTCATGGGCATGGGGCCTTGAACATGAGACTGATGTACAGTCTTTTAGTTTTAATGGAGTTTTTAGCTTAGCATAAGATTTAATGATGAGTGTAGTCGGTCTGAAGACACCTTCAGAAACCGAAGGCGTTTCTACTGCACCGGGATCACCTTCTGCTCCGGTGTCGGAAGGGCCTAATGAAGATGGTTGCGACGGCCTAGTACACTCCGCTTGAGAATCCGAAGCTGCCTGAAGTTCTATTTCAGCGGTCGTCAGGGGCTGCGTAGGTGCCTCACTGAAAACCAGAGAACCGGCGACAGGCCCAGCAGAGGCCTCAGAGTCTGGCTTGGTTCTAGGCTGCCTGTCCTTATCCTTGCGTTTTTTATACATGCCGGTCGGCTGCTCTGATGGCATGATATAATTAAATTTCCTACCAAAGTAATGTCATGCGAAGTCAAAATGATGTTTGATAGCTCGTTTATTAAACCTAGCACAAAACCGACAACCTGTGACGTTGTGGTCTGGGCCTAGGCAAGGAATACAATAAGAATGGAAGTCCTTATGAGGTATTTGCTTCCCACAAGAAATGCAATTGTTAACTTTTTCTGACATCAGACTGAGGCAAGAAAAGGTTCCCCAACGGGGTACTTAGCTTTAGTGAAGACTTCAGAATGAAATTCGATTCGAAAATCTCAGGTGTCAGCCGACTGGCACTTGTGAACTGCTTCGGGCAACGCGCGGCAAGAAACACTGAAGAAAATGGTGTCGGATGCCTCTTGTATACCCCTGGCGCACTGACATCAGGGAGGAAGTGACAGCAACCGACGCCGGACCAAGACTTTGGAACTCAGGCCAACTGCGGGACCGCCTGACGGCAGGATAACAAGTGTGATGACTGCAGCAGGGTAACACGATGAACATCAAACCAGTAGTTGAACTCCCTCTATTTTGGCTTTTACAAATTTTTGTGCACTCTTGCAATAGGAATGTACAGGTAAGCAGACTTCAGATACATGACGACCACGAGGGCATGATGGAGATATTTTGTAGGATAAGCATTTTGAACTTGAGAAAATTAAATATTTTAGTTTTCAAAAGTCTAAAAACAGGTCTCTGGGTACATCCCTTTTTTGGGCAACAGAAAAGTTTATGAATAAAACCATACCTTTCTCCCTATGGGCACTTTTTGTAGGGTTCCTATCACAGTCGAACTTTTACAAGTTCGAACCTCATATGGTCGAGACCATAAGTTCAAATTTGTAAAAGTTAGAGCGTTTCAATGGAAACCACCATAAGCAGAGGTTTCCATTTTGTTCAATGGGGTGTGAACTCTGAGTTGTTATATTTAAGTAGTGGGGGGGGGTGTAGGGGGTGCAGAGGGGCTAGCCCCTTTGCTTAAAACAGTTTATTTTTTTTTAATCCATAGTCGAAGCTTTGTAAATTCAAACATAATGGTTCGAACATTACGTGTTTGAAGTTATAAGACTTCGACTATGTGATATAGACTCCTTTTTGTATACCTCCCTATCCTAGCAGGTCCTCTAGCAAGGGTGGAAACGAATGAGCTTTTTCCATGGAACAAGTGGAACAACTACTACATATTTTGGTTTGCTTAGTAACTACAACTTGTAACCCAGTCCCAGAATGCTTAGACCAACTGGCCCTGGGTTATCTTCTCCCACTCCTCTACAGAAAGACACAGATGGCCCTATTTTTAAAGGGGGAAGATGATGGTGATTCCCTGGGCAGGGAAGGTTAAAATGGTATTTACTAGGAGCAGCAGCTTGAATGTGTCATAGCTGCTCCCACGAGGGTTAAGGTGTCCAGTTCTGAAGGTCCCTAGGCCTGCCCTTATGCTTTGCTTGTCATTATTTAGTGTATCCTAGCTTCCTGCTTGAGGTTTGCCTTTCTAATGTTTGGGAAAATAAGGGCCAAGATTTTAAAAGCTAGCATCTGCTAAATCTTGGAGCTTCATAAGGAAAAATTTGCTTCACCAACTGCAAGTCTTTTCCTTTTCCTCTAGTCTTTTGCATACCTTCTCAGTAGGGGTTCTGAAGAGAAGTCCTACCTGGGGGTCACTAAAGAGCTTTAAATTCACAAGATCTGGCAAAGGGCATGTCTTAAGCAAGGAACACCTACAAATCACTGATCCCACAATTGCTGCCCTGCAAGATACATCCGGTGTACCACAACCACCTGGGAAGTGAGCATGCATAAACCAAGCATTTCCTGCTTCAGGATCTTACTAGACGTCACATACACCTTCGCCTTCAGTTTGTCCAGGAAGGATTTCTGTAAATGAAGCATGTGTCTAGCATTTCAAAGTGCTGCTAAAGGCCAAGGTAGCAGATGTGCAAGCTTTCTTCTCCAAAAATGGTGGAAAATCCCAGTATTCTTGTCATTTGGAATGGGGTTCCTGAACAGAATCACAGATGACCCCTTGGTGGAAATCCAGGGATACCACTGTTGGAAAGTACAGTTGTGTACACTTACCATAAATGTAGATGTTAGAGTGTATTCACTGTTGCCTTTGCAATCTGTATTATCTGGGACAGACTAGTAGACAAGTCTGTGTCCGTGTTCAGGAACATATTTAGTATGTCAAACGTATAAATTAATAGCCCAGTAGCAACTTATTTTAATTCATTACTCTATGATAATGCCGAACCACTTAAATTTTATTGTACATCATTGTTTGAATTCAGAATTCTATTCAAATGTTTGATTTATTATATAAAAAAGGAGAAGCTTGTTACATATTTGCTTTTGTAACTTGATAACCTATTTGAACAAAGAACTTTGAGTTTTTGTTATGAATTTGTGTATGAACTGTGGAAATTCCACCTCTGTGTTTTCTGTTAGCTGCTACTTGAATCAGTTTGGTAGAAGTAATTTGATTTTTGCGTTCACATACCTTGAAGACTTACCAACTTAATTGTATGTGAATCTTTTAAGTACTGCAGTGAGTGTTTTTAGCTCCATTTGTTATCACTGCTGCGTGCTTACATTTTTTAGTTTACTAACAGCTGCTTGGGTGATTGAGTGCTTGCCAGAGCTTAAACCTTTTGCTGCTGTTCCAGTCACAGGTGTGCTTGGAAGATGCACTCATTTGTGTATCATTGGCAGTAGACTCCTTTCCTCCCACTGTGGTGCTGTAGTGTCCAGGATTCCCACAAGTTCCTTTACACTAGCCCTTTGGCTAATGTTCTTTGTGTTTCACTGCTGCAGTTATCACATTTGGATTATATGCTTGCAGTAGCCCTCAGTCGGCCTGATTATCAAAGTCTTGGGTCCTGTGTCGGTTACTGTCTCATCTTCCATGACGTCAGGTAGTCAGGGGTATAAAGTATGCAGCCGACGCCATTACATCACTCTTTCTTGCCGTGCGGTACCCGAAGCAGAAGCAGTTCGCAAGTGCCGGTCGGGCGACTTGTGAAATGTTCGTTTTCGAGTTTCAGATCTGAAGTCTTCATCTAAGCTAAGTACCCCATTGGGAATCAATTTTCTTGCTCTAATCCGATGTCAGTAAAAGTTAACAATTGTATTTCTTGTGGAAAGCAAATACCTCAAAGATTTTCATTCGTACTGCATTACTTGCTTAGGCCCAGACCACGACACACCTCGCAGTTGGTTTTGTGCCTTATTCAGACCTCGTACTATTTGTCATCTGTTCATTTATGCACCTAAATATTTTGGTACTCTGTTCAATTATCCAGAAATGGCTTCAGTAAGCCAACCGACTACCGACATTCCAAAAAAACACAAAGATAAAGACAGACCGCTTCGGTCCAAAGCTGCCGACGACGCTTCTCCTAATCTAGTCGCCAGTTCGCCGGTACTCATTTTGGTGCTTTCGCAGTCCCTGATACCCGCTACTTCAGATTCGCAGGCCTCTACTGAGACCCATTAGGAGTCCAGTATGCAGCGAGATGCTTCGACTGTGGAACCTACGGATGTCTCTACCTTTGGTGGGTCCGGAGCCGCTGTGCAGGCACCGGCTTCTGAGGGTATATTCAGTTCCTGAGTGAATAACTTGCATATTAAACCAATGCCATCTTCTTCTTCAAGGCCTAAAACTCGATCCATGCCTAGAAAACTGATGCCCAGACTGCATGGTCAGTCCCCTATGCCTAGAAAACAAATGAATTGCAAGCAGTTATCACAGAGTACTACCTTCTACTGAAGTCACAAACTGCAATGTAGATTTTTAATGTGAGCAGCAAGTAAAACATGCTTAAATCGTAGTCTAACTTGTTCTTTACATCATATACCTATGATTCAATGTGTTTTTACATGCTGCTCACATTGAATTTTTTGAAGAAAATCAGCTTGTAAAGCGGTCAATATTTTTTCTGATATTTGCAGATTCTACCTGCTGCTGGAGCCCTCTATTTATTGATCAGAATCGGAGCCACCTGTCTGGCGGTTTTTGCTTCGAAGGTCTCTTGTTTTAATTTTACCGGCGACAAGAACTGCTTCTTACTGCTGAATTAATTTAGCCTGTGGTAAGGTAAGCTGACATTATGTAGGCTAGGGTAGTGGGTTTCATTCTTGTATTTTTTGGTGCACTGATTGCTAGTGCGTGCGGAGAGAATGAAGTGTGTATGCAGAAGTGCCTGCTTGTGTGTATGAGAGAGCGATCGGTTTCTGAGTGAATGCAGAGTGTGTGTATGAATGTAGAAGTGCCCGCTTGTGTGTATGAGAGAGCGATCGGTTCCGGAGTGAATGCAGAGTGTGTGTATGAATGTAGAAGTGCCTGCTTGTGTGTATGAGAGAGCGATCGGTTCCTGAGTGAATGCAGAGTGTGTGTATGAATATAGAAGTGCCTGCTTGTGTGTATGAGAGAGCGATCGGTTCCTGAGTGAATGCAGAGTGTGTGTATGAAAGTAGAAGTGCCTACTTCTGTGTATGAGAAAGCGATCGGTTTCTGAGTGAATGCAGAGTGTGTGTATGAATGTAGAAGTGCCTGCTTGTGTGTATGAGAGAGCGATCAGTTCCTGAGTGAATGCAGAGTGTGTGTATGAATGTAGAAGTGCCTGCTTGTGTGTATGAGAGAGCGATCAGTTCCTGAGTGAATGCAGAGTGTGTGTATGAATGTAGAAGTGCCTGCTTGTGTGCATGAGACAGCGATCGGTTCCTGAGTGAATGCAGAGTGTGTGTATGAATGTAGAAGTGCCTGCTTGTGTGTATGAGAGAGCGATCTGTTCCTGAGTGAATGCAGAGTGTGTGTATGAAAGTAGAAGTGCCTACTTGTGTGTATGAGAGAGCGATCGGTTCCTGAGTGAATGCAGAGTGTGTGTATGAATGTAGAAGTGCCTACTTGTGTGTATGAGAGAGCGATCAGTTCCTGAGTGAATGCAGAGTGTGTGTATGTATGAGAGAGCGATCGGTGAATGAATGCAGAGTGTTTGTATGAATGTAGGAGTCCTTGCGTGTGTGTATAAGAAAGCGATCGGTTCCGGAGTGAATGCAGAGTGTTTGTATGAATGCAGAAGTGCCTGCTTGTATGTATGAGAGAGCGATCGGTGAATGAATGAATGCAGAGTGTTTGTATGAATGTAGGAGTCCTTGCATGTGTGTGAGAAAGCGATCGGTTCCGGAGTGAATGCAAAGTGTTTGTATGAATGTAGAAGTGCCTGCGTGTGTGTATGAGAGAGTGAATGGTGAATGAATGAATGCAGAGTGTTTGTATGAATGTTTGTATGAATGTAGGAGTCCTTGCATGTGTGTATCTGACCTGTGTGCTGTAATGCTGTATGCTTTTTTAATGCCTGGTTTTTCATGTCAGTAACACACTTCTGACATTATTATATATTTCAATTCTTGTTACAAACTGCATTAATTTTGTGGATGACTATATCCCACATGCAGTCTCAGTGATTCTGATGAAAACCCAGTCCCTCCAGCAAGTGCTGTCAAGTTGTGCCTTCTTCACTCTGCAGAGGCCATAAAGACAGCTATGATATGAGGAGAGATTAGATGTGAACCATAGCAGTCTGGGAACAGTAGGATGCCTATGAAATACATAATGATGCCTTGGGTATACACCTCAGGGCATGGCTATGCAGGAATAGGAATCCAGTAATGTCACAATACATGTTCTAGTATGGCTTCAAGCTCATGAATTACTACTGCTACCACTGTTCTGAGCTTTAGAATCAAACATGGCATCTTAGCAGGAAAAATTACATATAAGTACTCATTTCACCAACTATATGCCAATTTATTTACTAATCCTTTGATGACCAGGTTAGTCCCACTAAGTTGGTGGCCTCTTTTCAGAGAATTTTCCCCTATGGTAATCAAAAATTTAAAATATGGAAAAATATGCACAAGTCTGTTTAACTGATTGGATTTGGGCTCAGAGAATGATAATTACTGAAGTTGGGTTTGTTTTTCTCGTGCGTCTTTAGACTGTTGCTCTAAAAAGATACAGACCTGTTGGTCATCAGATTTTTGATAAGTTTGAAATCTTCTCTTAGGTTTGACTCCATTCCAATAAACAATTTGTTGTTACTTTAACTGCTAGGTACCCTTGAATTACTAGTTTTTTTACATAAACGTGTGGAAACTTGTATCCCTATACTATTGTTTACGTTTGTGGAACAGCTATGTTTCATTGTATACTTTTAAAAATGCAGTTTCTTTGGATATTTCTGCCCTTTTATTACTCTCTACAGGCAAACCTGCCGATTCATATGCAGTCCTTTTCTTGCTTTCAAATTGTGCACTGCCTTGGAATCACGTACCTGTTTTTTTTTTTTTTTTTTTACAAGCACGACACAGACTTGTTTAGGTGGTCCCTGCTTCATTCAGTCTTGATAGACTGGAGGTGTTTCATTTTGGTTCTTGTGCATACGTGGACATACTACTCAAGTGGTCACATAGCAAATGTTTCGTTTTGGTGCTTGTGCATACTCAGACAACATCAGATAAAGAAGTTACGTGCTCACCATAATGTTCCATCTGTGCTGTCCTTTTTTTTTCATTCTTCATCAACTACCTACACTCCGAACCCCCCCCCGATTGATTTATATATATATATATATATATATATATATATATATATATATATATACACACACACACACACGCATTAAAATGCCAGGTTTTTGTGTCAGCACTAGCATTCATTATCCATGCTTAACCAATGTATATATATATTTTGCTAAACATATAGATATGTCCTTGGATTGGACTCAATAAAAACTATATGATTTTCAGACTTCATACCCTTCAGAACATGCTTACTGTGACATTACCTGCTTAGTATACAAGACCAATATATAAAATCTGTTCCTATTTTGGGTTTCTGTCTCTGATTGTTAAACTAAGAGATTGAGAGTCAGGAGAGATGCAAAAAGTTTGCAATATATTTTGGGCATTTTTCCTGGCTTTGTCAGTCGTGTGCGGAATTTAGATGGGAAGAAGGGCTCAGTAATAAATAAGTGTTATACTATTTGGAAATTATGATTTTATGGAAATTATGATTTTTTTTTATATTTTGGTAAATAACTTTGCATGACAGCATCTGAATGTGATACGTAATACCTCATTTTGAAAACAGTATTGATAGCTCTAACAGGAAAAGAATGGTGCCTGCATGTTGCACTCGTGTGCAGATATCAGTTTGTTTCGGACTTGGGTTATCAAAATTATTTTTTTTTCATATTTTGGTAAATAACTTTACAAGGGCATATCTGAATGTGCTAGCTAATACCTCATTTTGAAGACAGTATTGCTGGTTCCAACATGGTACAAGAAGTGTGCCTGTATGTTGGACACATGTGCAGACATCAAAGTTTGTTTCGTACTTAGGTTATGGAAATTATGATTTTTTTTCATATTTTGGTAAATAACTTTGCAAGGGAGCATCTGAATGTGCTAAGTAATATCTCATTTTGAAAACAGTATTTATAGTTCCAACATGGTAAAAGAATGGTACCTGTATGTTGTACTCATGTGCAGATATCAAAGATTGTTTTGGACTTAGGTTATGGAAATTATGATTTTTTTTTCATATTTTGGTAGATAACTTTGCAAGGGAGCATCTGAATGTGCCATGTAATACCTCATTTTGAAGACAATATTACTGGTTCCAACATGGTAAAATAATTGTGCCTGTATGTTGGACACATGTGCAGATATCAAAGTTTGTTTGGAATTAGGTTATGGAAATTATGATTTTTTTCATAATTTGGTAAATAACTTTGCAAGGGAGCATGTCAGTGTGCAGAGTAATACCTCATTTTGAAGACAGTGTTACTCCTTATAACATGGTAAAAGAACTGTGTCTGTGCACTGTACACATGTACAGATATCACAGTTTGTTTAGTCTTGTACGATTATGAAAATTATACATTTCCAATACTTCTCATTATTATGCCCACATCTTTACAAGGGAGCATGGTGATCACACAAATGATGCATCATTTTGAAGCTGACATTTAGATGTACAACTTCTACACTTATATGTAGGCTCTGTCTGTTACATGTGATGAGATGTTACTCTTTGTTTATCAATTATGAGAAATATTAATCATATTTCTGTGAATATCTTAAGAATGGAGCATCACACAGTAATGGTTAAGGTATCATTTTAAAGCTGACATTCATACTAACAAATTAAATTCAAATTGTATGGGTCTGCATGGTACAGTGACCAGGATATTGTGCTTTGCTTTTCCAAAAAGGTAAAAAAATATGCAAAATATCAATTTTCCTTGCCAAATATGTAATAATGACTTTGATATGCACTATCAACATTTACACTGTTGGAAAGGTCAGTGTCTGCAGAACAACTTTCATGTTTACAGTTTTTGTCTAGCTCTTATAGTTAAAGAGTTATGAACATTTGTTTTCTGTGTGGTATTACAAATGGATTTTCTGAAAATGTGCTCAGGCTGCACTGTTGTTCCTATGGTGGAATTAAGCAGGCAGCTTTTTCTGAGCTGCTCCGGAGTGAATGAGTTAAGGCTATTCAACCTGTCCCAGAAGAACAATGGTGGCAAGGTTTCCACTCAAGACTTTTCCTGGTTCAGAGAAAAGACAATTCCTCGTGTCCTATCCTGGACCTGTCTATCCATAATACATTTTTGGTAATCCCAAAATTCAAGATGCTAACTCTTCATCAGCTGCTTCCCGTGCTAGGCAAAGATGCCTGGTTGGCAGCACTGGATTTAAAGCAAGCCTATCTGCACATCCCAATAAGGGAGTCTTGCAGAAGATACCTACGCTTCACAGCAGGCTACATGCACTATCAGTTCTCTGCACTGCCCTTTGGCTTATCTACTGGGCCCAGGGTATTCACAAAGTGGCTAGCTCCAGTCACTGCATTTTGCATGCAAAGAAATATTCAAATATACCCATACCTGGACGATTGTCTAATTCAGGCAGAAAGCCAGGACATACTATAAATCATCCGGCATTTTTAAAGAAATTGCCAACGTCTCTGGGGTACACCATAAACGAAAAGTCGTCACATCTTGCACCCTGCCAACAAATTGTATTCCTGGGAGCAAGCTTGAATACAACTTCCCAGATGGCCTACATCACGCCAGAGAAACAAGTTTATTTGACAGTCTACTTCAAACTACTGGCCGCAAAGACCCAGCTATCTGCAAGGAAAATACTGCAAGCCCTGGGATTCATAGCCTCTTGCATTCTACTAAATCCATATGCAAGACTGCATATGAGGAAACTACAGTGGAATGTAAAAAGCCTATGGTTGTCAACATTTACAGGATCTAGAATCAATGATTCGTATCATACCTTGTCTACAGGTAAGAGTTCTTTTGGTGGGTAGAGGCCTGCCACCAAAACACTCCCTGCCGCACAAATCCTAACAGCACACACATCATGGGGGGCTCACTTGGCAGGGCAGTGCATTCAGGGCAAATGGAGCCCAAATCAAATGCACCTGCATATCAATCAAAAAAGAAATGTTAGCTGTAGAGAATGTTATGACAGCCTTCAAGGACCACATTCTTCCAGGACAATTATTGGTAAAGGCTGACAACACCAGTTATGTGGTACATAAACAAGCAGGGGGAACCCACTCGTACCCTTTCTGCAGACTAGCCATGGCTCTGTGGAACACAGCCTTGAGCTACCAAGTGCACCTACAGGCTCAATTCCTGCCAGGAAAGCTAAATACACTGGCAGACGACCTAAGCAGAAATCTCATGGACCCACACAAGTGGAAACTGGAACCAAAGATATTCAACATGTTGAAAAACAAATGGGGGAGCCTAGAGATAGACCTGTTTGCCTCCTCCCAGAACTACCAATTGGACAAATTCTGCACAAGGACTCCCCACAAACAAGCTTGTAAGGTGGATGCCCTGTCCTTCACCTGGAAAAACCTATTAGTTTATGCCTTTCCCCCTCTGCCTCTCCTCTCCAAGGTGCTGCTAAAGATCAAACAGGACAAACTAAGGACAATACTGATTGCACCAGACTGGCCACGCCAACACTGGTACCCCCCTCTTGCACAGTGTGTCACTGCTAGCACCATGGCACCTGCCTCAGACCCCTACTCTGCTGTCCCAGCAGGAGGGCCAGACTCTGCAGCCACAGCTTCAAACCCTGAACCTTGCAGCCTGGCTAATTACCTGATCTCTCCGTTACCATCCCTCAGTAAGCAAGTGATGGATGTCATTCTGGAGGCAAAGAGGCCGAGTGCTAGAAAATACTATGCTGAAAAATGGAATAGATTCTGTTCCTGGAGCCAAACTCAGGGGATGGGCACAGCAGCGCCCAATTTACCCCATATTCTTCAGTACTTAACTGAGATGCTTCACAAGGGCCTTTCCTTTTCCTTCATCAAAATTCATGCTCAGCCATTTCAGCTCATTACAATACAGAACCACCCCTCTTCTCTCATCCACTGCTGAAGCAATTCTTCAGAGGGGCCAAAAACTTAAGACCACCCAGGAGAGCCTCTACTCCAGCCTGGGACCTTAACTTTGTATTGGAAAAGCTCTCTCTACCTCCCTTTGAGCCAGCTGCAAACGCAGAGTTGAAATTCCTTTCTTGGAAAACAGCCTTCCTTCTAGCCATCACTTCAGCAAGACGGGTGTCTGAATAACAGGCCCTCATGGCAGTGAAGCCTTTCATCATCTTTCATGCTGACAGGGTGTCCCTTAGGACCAATCCCTTCTTCATGCCCAAGGTGGTATCCATTCATTTGACAACCTTCTTTCTAATCCACTGAACAAAGGGGAACGAATACTGCACTCCTTGGATGTGCACAGACAATTTAGATTTTACTTGGACATGGCTAAGACACAATCAGGAAATCTGAACAGCTGCTGGTTGCATTTGCTGCAGGGGCAGAGGGGAAGGCTATTTCAAAGCAAACCATTTCTAAGTGGATAGGCCATTGCATTCATTTCTGCTATAAGCACCATGGAAAACCTAGTTCATAGGTGAAAAGACCACATTAAACTAGGGCTGCATCTATCTCTACAGGCTTTCTCAAAGGTGTCCCTACCAGGGACATCTTAGAAGCTGCTACCTAGAGTTCTGTACATACCCTCACCAAGCATTACCACTTGCCAATTTTTTTCTAAATCCATTGCTGGCTTTGCCACTGCAGTCTTTGCATGGCCTTATAGCTGGTCTTAATGCTATCTAATTACCTCCTCCCATCCTTAGCTTTGGGAATCTACCCAAATGTGATGACTGCAACAGTGAAACATGAAACACATAGTATAGTTGTGTACACTTACCATAAATGTAGATGTTCGAGTGTATTCACTGTTGCAGTCCCGGTTACCCCTCCCTCCAGCCCCCTGACTTCTATTGACTATACCTCTATTCTTGTTTACTATGCTTAAAGCTTTTTGGTGTATTTGCTTTTTTGTTGGAGGTGTAACCTTGTATAAAATTGCTTCCCATTACGGGGGCACCTGACATCTGGGGCAAGAAAAACTGATGTAATGGCGTCGGCTGCATGCTTTACACCCCTGACAACCTGACGTCAAGGAAGATGAGACAGCAACCGACGCAGGACCCAATACATTGATAATCAGGCCGACTGAGGGCTACGGCAATACAAACAATTTATTAACACCATTCATATAATTAAGGAGACAAATATATTTTAAATAAAGGCTATTAACACTATGCTTTTGCAACATATACCCGCACAGACATACTGAACAAATCCTTTGAAAGCTTTGCACTTCCCACTTTATACCAATTTGTAAAACCCGGACAATTCCTACATGAATTAATGACGACAACCTTCAACAAAAAGCCTAAAATGAGATCAAATGTAATAACGTACAAATGTTTTCACAGGACCTTTAGCAACAACTAACATACACACTAAAATCATGTCAAAACATGGCTTCCTACTGAAATGTCAGGAGTTGAAATGCTAAGTCTCGACATGCCACATAAATAAACATATACATTAATACATACACACA